>NC_071466.1:217052456-217373951 GCF_028500815.1 Rissa tridactyla
TGCAGGGGAGCACAATTCCCATCACCTTATGCCATCAAAAATGATTTAACCTGTGTCTTTGCGAGCATTGATTTATGGAGAACGAAGTCATCCGTAGAGTCACCGTTAGCGCTACCGGGCAGTTTGTGTCCCACCTTGTGGGATGGAAAGACTCTACAACCTCAGTACCATCGTACCGGCCTCTTCCAGCCCGGATTCGTGAGCTTTGTAAGGAGCGTGTCCAGTTGATCTGCTGCATTCAGCTCTCCTCTTCTGCGCCTGTGTCTAAAGATAATTTCACCCTCCTCTAAAACGTGGGTCCTTTGATCTGATAGTCTGTAATCAGGAGTCGTAGTGTGCCTTAGACTGTTCTTACAGCCCCATTTTATACAATTATATGTTTACGGAACCGAATGCCGCTCCTAATGTACTGCGTATCATCTGTGCAAAGCAATTACGGGATAATAAAGCAGACACGCTTATGAACACAAAGTGACTTTACCAGGGTCAGAAAATAGTTTTCCTGATGGCAGTGCAGCCCTTATATGTTTATGCTGTGTTTTACAGCAACTTCACGCACTTTATTAGGCTAATAAATTACGTGTGTTTTATAAGGATCACTCTGTGGACAGAAACCAACAGTCTGGGCAGGAGACATCATCTGTCAGTAGTTCTTCATTTCAATTTTTAAGACCAGGAGTTGAAAAAAACACCGTACATTGGACGACATGGATGAAACTACACAGGAAATTAGCCTAATCTGGAAGAACGTAACTCATGATGTTGGAAATTGCTGAGGACATGGAAGCAAGTACCCTCACTCTTTTGAGGAGAGGAATGAGGTCCGTAGTGGAGGTACAACACCCAATTTATTCGAATTTGCTGCCTCCAGTAGCACGGCGTTGTTGCTCAGGTCCGTTGTGATACAAATCCATTTTCCTCTTAACCGTCGGTTATTATCTGGGTGCTGAATGAAGTGGGTGGTCGAAGGCAATGCAGATACCCGCTTTTCATCTGTATTTCCTCCGGAAGTTGTTTCTGTTTTTCTCAAACACGTTCTGCAAGCACCTCTCCCTGTAAAACGAGCCCACTGAGCCTCATCTCAGCCCTCCAGAGAAATAGTGGTGGCTCCTGAAATTGTGGTGTAATTTCCCTGCCATAAATATCTTCAAGGGCGTACGGTAAACTTTCTGTCATTTCTTTTTCTGCAGCTCTGGCTCTGTAGACAAAGGTGCGCGCATATTAATGACTAGAGCCTGGAGCACAGCTGGTTCTTTGATCACTTTTCCTTGCCTTCCTAAACAGCAATATTAGCCTGCCCCAATTGAGTTAAGTTTTTCTGCCAACTTACTAATGAACGTGATTAGGTTGAAACTGCGTGAAGCTGCACGTCGCCTGGCTTGATTTGTAATCTCCATCTCAAAAGTGCAGTGTCTTTACACTGGCAGCTATTTATAGACGAGATCATTGCGTTCTTGTACAAATAGGTGTAACTCAGCGGCACAGACGCAGTCGCGTTGGGTGCCAGATCCGTGGCATGAGAGCCGCTGAGCTTTCCCCTGTGGTGTTGCATGCCCGAGGTTAGTGAGAAAGTAAAGTAATTGTGCTCAGACTGCAGTCTTTAATATATGTGTGCTTGCTTACCTGGGCGTCTTAGAGTGATTTCTCTTGTGCATACTCTTAATCATAGAATGGTTTGGGTTGGAAGGGACCTTAAAGATCACCTAGTTCCACCCCCCTGCCCTGGGCAGGGACACCTCCCACCAGCCCAGGTTGCTCCAAGCCCCGTCCAACCCGGCCTTGAACCCCTCCAGGGATGGGGCAGCCACAGCTTCTCTGGGCAACCAGGGCCAGGGGCTCACCACCCTCACGGGGAAGAATTTCTTCCTAATACCTAATCTAAACCTCCCCTCTTTCCATTTAGAACCATTACCCCTGGTCCTATCACTCCCCTCCCTGATCAAGAGTCCCTCCCCAGCTTTTCTGTAGGCCCCTTTACGTACTGGAAGGGGCTATAAGGTCTCTCTCGCATCTCTTAATTTCCATGTGAAATGGAAATTCACATTCCATTTTAACCATACTGTTAAAACCCAACCCAACTCAGTAGCATCTCAGGTCAACTCTGTGCTCTACATGAAAATCAGTAGGGATCCCCTTCTGTTTTCTGTAGGTTATTTGCACGCATGGAGAAAAAATACCATTGATTTGCATTATTTGATTCCTTAGGTGATAAATGTCAGGAGATGAATTAGCTAGAGTAACTGAAATCTCCTTGGAGGTCTCTCTGGGTCAGATGGAGGAATACCAGAGGCGCTAGCACATCTTTTTATTGAAGGTCAATATATTAATTCTCTCTCTGGGGCTCTCAAACCAACATCTTTCCCCACTTCTCCATTCCCTTTGCAGAGCAACAGGTATACGTTACGAGAGGCTGGTAAGGAACAAGAATCTTCAAAGGAGGCTTCATATTTATTTACTCGTTGCTCCTAATTTTGATGTGGCCCTAGGCTTATCATGTTTGTCCTCAGGAGAGGGAAAGAATAGGCAGAGATGGGCTTCCTGCAGAATATAGTTACTTCCTAATCAGTAAGGAACAAAACAATTTAGAAAAGATGATGATGTACTTAATGGTCGTGGTTTTTTCCTCAAACCAAGACCATAAAATTGTTATCCTCATTAAAGAGCTCTGAAGTTGCCTGCTCAAAGTGGCTCGGCACATTAACGCTTCCCGCCTTCTAGTGCAGTCGCCCCCCTGTTTGCTTCAACTGTGCGTTTATGGGTCCTGGTAGCCTCTGCTGTTCATACCAGGATGGCAGAGACTCTCGAGATCCTACCAAACTAAGTCATTATCCTCAGTGTTGAGGAAGACAGAAGAGGAACCCAAGTCATTGCAGCATGGGTCTGGCCAATACCCTCATTCATAGATCTGACCATTGGGCAGTCTGTGGGTTTCTTGGGTCTGCCCATGACTTGGCTACGGAGATGCTGTGACCTTAGGAAGGCTTTTATGTTCCCAGTTCTAGGCCTGTTGCACAGATACATCCTGTTCCCGGGTGTTCGGCAATGGCTACTCTTTGCCTCGGTTTCCTTACTTAGAAAATTTGCCTCTTACACTAATATTCTGTGGTGTGTGAGTAGACTTTCACCGCTGGTGAATTTGGCTCTTACTGAAACACCTCCTTGATTAGCCAAATATTGTCCCATCCGGATTCTCAAGTCAGGCAATGAGGTATATGGAAATGATCTAGGATCTATGTTCTTCTGCTCCATCTGATGTGTTTCAGGGCCATATCTGTTACAGCTTTGGGCACAGGATTGAAACGTGGAAAGGAGGGTTAAGGGATGAACTTGACATTGACTTTAAGCTGTGCTGCAGATCTCAGGGGTGACAGTGTCTGATTTCCTACAGTAAAATGGAAGTGGTCTAGACTTGTGAAGAGAGCAGGGCTGTCCATGGAGCTACATTTGCCAAATACTTGCAGGGACACAGGTCTGTGGGATGCAACCATCCTACAGCTGGTGGTTGAACGGGGCCTCCTGGCTATTTCTCCATGTTGGCTAAAAGGAAAGCCAACTGCTGCAGAGAGGACAGCCAGAATCTCTCATCAGCTCTTCACTGTAGGTACCACAGCGTTGCGATGACTAAGTTAGGTGTCTGTAGCAGGACGTCTAAACTTAGGCCTATGTTCTCCTGGAGGCAGTTGCTCCATCAAGCCCCGATAATCCAGGATGTCCCCAAATGGACCCTGGAGTTAATGCTCTTGTGAGACCCCACCTGGAGTACTGCGTCCAATTCTGGAGCCCCTACTACAAGAAAGATACGGACGTGCTGGAACGTGTCTAGAGAAGGGCCACGAGGATGATTAGGGGGCTGGAGCACCTCTCCTGTGAGGACAGACTGAGAGAGTTGGGGTTGTTCAGTCTGGAGAAAAGAAGGCTCCGAGGAGTGTGGCCTACCAGGATCTTAAGGGGGCCTACAAGAAAGCTGGGGAGGGACTTTTTAGGATGTCGGGTAATGGTAGGACTAGAGGGAATGGATTAAAACTAGAGACGAGTCGATTCAGACTGGATGTTAGGAAGAAGTTCTTCACCATGAGGGTGGTGGGACACTGGAACAGGTTGCCCAGAGAGGTGGTGGAAGCCCCATCCCTGGAAGTTTTTAGGGCCAGGTTGGACGGGGCTCTGAGCAACCTGGTCTAGTGGGAGGTGTCCCTGCCCATGGCAGGGGGGTTGGAACTGCATGATCTTTAAGGTCCCTTCCAACCCTAACAATTCTGTGATTCCATGATCTCTTGGATTGGCCTTTTTATTTGCCTTATTGTGTTTTTTGGAGTAACCTCTGATTTGGCCGTAGCCCTGTCCGCATGCCGGAGGCTAACCAGTCCGATGGATGATAATGAAAGATCGCGCCATCTGTCTGCTTATTTAAGGGAGCGTCAGCACATAGCAAATAGGAAGTAATTGGATTGACAGACACAGAGGCGGTTATTAGGCGGTTTGCTGTCTGATTGGGAAAAGCAGGGGAGCGGAGAGGTGTAGCAAAGCTAATCTGATCGTGTCTGTTGTTGTAGGCGCACACAATCTGCCACGCCGAATTCACGGGCTTTGAAACCGCTGGCTGGTGGGAGTTGTTCCTCGCTGCCGTCCGCTCCAAAGCCATCCTCGCATTCCTGTTACAAATCATTATAATGCAATCTAATAAAAAACAGTTTGCATAAAGATGGTGCCCATTTATAAAGCTGTCACCGCAGCTACTCTATTAATAGAGCCATTTTAAAGATTTATAGTCGGCATATGTTACTTTTTACAGGGGCCAGATTGAGAGCTGTGAGGTTTGAGCACAAAGAATGTGCCGCCAGATCAGATTTAAAAATAATATGAATAATAAGTTAATTTTTACAAAGCTGTTGTGCTCAGGAGAGAATGTGAAGTTGAGGGGGGGTGGGGGGTTATCATTACATTTCAGTGGTCGTCAACAAACTGAGTGTTATATGGCATTAAAGGAAATAGGATCTAATAAAAAGAAAAGCTAAAGTTGGTGAACTTCATATTTCGGATCACTTTGTGTAATAGGATGGCGTTATACGATGGTTCTGTTAACATCTTTACCGATGCATGAGGCTAAAGTGGTTTATATGCATTAAATGAAACCCCACGATATTTCTCTGCGATAGGCAGGAATCCATTTGGAATTGACTGTCAAGATTGTTTAAAATTATGATGCTTTTTAAGCAAGGCTGTATGTATTTTCTGCCGTGCACAGTACCGAAGACATCGGTAGTCATGAAATCCTGTTACCTGTTGTAGTGTCATGGGAAGTAAGGCATTGCCCTTACTTTTATGGTAGGTCAGAAGCAGAAGAAGCGGTGGGAGCCTACAGCTTTGACTTCATCTCACGGTCAGAGCTGGTCAGAAAATGCCTCTGAGCGTACGCGTGCCCCGGGTTCACGTCAAATAAATACATCGCACAACTTTTTGAGAGAGAGAGAGAGAGATTGATTGATCGTGGTTAGTACATTTATCTTCTGGCGCCTACAGGATTGGATTTAAATTGCAAGTGGATCGACAGTGGGTAATTTAGTGCAGTGGTCATTTTGGATTATCATCTCCCTCACGAAGCAATCTTGTAACTTGGAGGCAACTGGCAGGCTTTGCTCAACGTCGGTCTAGTTTTGGGTTGGAAGCTTACGGTTTCAGGGACTGGAGGGGAGAGATTTGGTGGTGCAGCTTCGGAAGAGCCAAGGGGTGGCCGGTTATGGGAGCTGTGTTTGCTCAGTTCAGTATGAATTTAAACCACATAATTTATGGTTTTTGTTTATTAATGCCAAATGATAAAGTAGTAGCTCCTCACAGCTGTGTTTCAGGCTGAAGGCGAAGCGTGTTGCCGTGACTGCTGAGCTCTGCCATCCGTGTTTGCTGGAGGTGAAATTTTACATTTTCCTCTTCCTGGATGTGCACAGCTGGGATTCGTTGGCGTCTTAATGATACCGGACCCTTCTGCAGTTTGGAGGATCTCTTACTTTGCAAACATTCATTGCTTGTTGCAGAAATGGGGAAAATCATAGAATCATAGAATCTTCGTGGTTGGAAAGGACCTTTGAGATCATCGAGTCCAACCATACACACACAAAAAACCCCAAAACAAACAAACAAACAAACCTACAACCCCTACAGTCTCTGCCTAGAGGATGCCCTGAAGTGCCACATCTAGACGTTTCTTCAACACCTCTAGGGATGGTGACACAGCCCCCTCCCTGGGCAGGCTGTTCCCGTGCCTGACCACTCTGTCAGTAAAGTAATTCTTCCTAATATCTAATCTAAACCTCCCCTGCCGCAGCTTCAGCCCATTTCCTCTGGTCCTGTCATTATTCCCCTGGGAGAAGAGGCCAACCCCCACCTCTCTCCACCCTCCTTTCATGTGGCTGTAGAGGGCAATGAGGTCTCCCCTCAGCCTCCTCTTCTCCAAGCTCAACATGCCCAGCTCCCTCAGCGTCTCCTCATATGACTTGGAGGCCTTTCATACCCAAACAACCCCAAAAAGTTCCTCAATAAATTAGGAAGAGACAAAAACATTTGATCACAGGTTTCCTCCTTCCAGCCTCACGTTGTAAAGAACCTTTACCTGCTCAAAAGGATTAAAAGGAGGTTCGTGGCATATAGGGAATAAAGCTATTTCATATTTGCTCTCAAAATGAACTCAGCGGCCTGAAGGCCTAGTTAGGAGTCTGTAGGGGGTGAGCAGAATAAAAGTGGAAGTCAGCTCTCAAAAGCACCCGTGTAGGGTGGGCTGACAGGAGGCGGCGTTACACGCTGGGGTGTGTGGCTACGCACGCACAGCCACGCACGGAGCTCTGCCAAAACGCAGCCTCGTGGAGGGGAGCAAACGCAGCCCGCCGCTCACCGGGGACGTCCGAAGACATTTTTATCTTGGTGGCGCAGGGTGAGTGGAAAGTGGGTCAAGGACCATCAGTATCAGGACAGGGCAAGGTGAGGAGAGGACTGACAGTGAATCCCATATCTAGGTGTACTTTTGCAATAACCAAGTGACAGTGACTTAGTACCTACCAGCCGCATGTTCCTGGCCCTTTCCGGATGCCAACTAAGCCGTGGGCCGCGCTTTACTTCCAGGTCACAGCAGGGATGAGGACACATCCAACCACTTAGTGCAACTCAGCTGATTAGCCATAACTCAACCTTGGAGCTCATCTCTCCATACCACATAGAGATGCCACCTTGGTCTAAAGCGGACCAGTCGCATCATATGCAAAGCTCCTTGGGAGGGGTCTAAATCCCCAAAACCACCACCAGCAACTGCTACTGCAGCTCAAGCTCGTGTTGTTTTTACTGTAGCACTCATGATTTGTATTTCGGGTGCGTCCTCATTAACAGAACGAGCTGATGTGATTCACGCTTGAGTTACTCTTCTTTTGCCTGCCTTCAAAGAGAAGCAGCTGTACCACATCTGCTCGCAGAGGGAGCTGCTTGTGGGTCTTCCAGTCGTATCAATGCTATATGCAGATTTGTGGCACTGATAATTGCTCTGTTTCATCTGCAGAAAGGGAAATAACATCTTTGCAATAAGAATAAAGTTAGATTTTCACTGCTGTAAATCCACAGGCCAATGGATTGGGTTTTAACTCTGCAGACTAATGCCTTTACAAATTTACAACTAGGCTCAAAACCTACCAAGTTTCTATTTCTTAAGTAACGTAGCCCCATTCCAGTGGTCTGTACGGTGTATTTTCCCATGTTTTGCCCAGGACTGTGATATTGATAGGCATTTCATAGCCTTCATTTCACAGTAACAACTCCGAGTTATGCTGTTTCGTTCCTTTTGAAAGTCAATTTCTCCGAGAGGATCACAAAATTCTGGGTTATTCCTCGCTCAGATTTGCCACTTTTGGAAAAATCACGCCTGGCTATTAACTGAGGTTCAGCAGCAGATGGAAATGCAGGAGCTTCCTCAAGCTCGCTCGTGCCCTTGCAAGAGATGAGAGGATAGAGACCACGAGATGGGAGCATCAGTCCAACCACTGCACGAGAAACCTTCCATCGGATGGGCTCTTGCTAGTGTTTGTGATGCCTGAATTATTTTGTGCTGGCTTTGTCAAGGAAATTGTTGCTCCTGTAGATGAGATTTACCTCTGACAAGCTGAAAACGGAAAGCAAGGAAGAGGCTTTGTGGCGGTGCACTCGCATCACCTCTACTGGATCTGAGCAGAAGGATGTTTTCATCCATGCCCTTGGTATTGGGTGTTAATGAAGACGTTCCACTACAACAGCAACCCCAAAAGGAAATAAAAGCAGTTTTGAGGCCATGAGGAGAGGAGGATGGAAATGTGGGGTGCTGTTCAAATTATAGAATCATAGAATCACAGAATGTGTTGGGTTGGAAGGGACCTTTAAAGGTCATCTCGTCCAACCCCCCTGCAGCGAGCAGGGACATCTTCAACTCGATCAGGTTGCTCAGAGCCTCATCAGGCCTGGCCTTGAATGTCTCCAGGGATGGGGCCTCCCCCACCTCTCTGGGCAACCTGGGCCAGTGTCTCACCACCCTCATTGTAAAAAACTTCTTCCTAATGTCTAATCTAACCCTGCCCTGCTCTAGTTTAAAGCCATTGCCCCTCGTCCTATTGCTACGTGCAGTTGAAAAGGTTGTAATTAGCACATTGAAATTTGCCTTCAAGGTTCAACCTTCCCAACAAAAATCCACTGTGGTTCTGCTGACGCTGCTCATGGTTCTGGCTCGGTGAGAGGCGTCTGAGCTGTAGGGTATGAGAGACGCATTTCTATACATTATGAAGTTTTAGATCTAATTAGTTCTGGCTCCACATCTTGTGGTCCAAATACTAGCTAATATTCCCCTCTGGAGACAACAGAAGAAATTGCACCTGGTCTGTCCTGAGATAGTTGCACTAAGTCAGAAAGTTGTGTTCTTCGGGTGATAGGTAAGCATTAAATACGCGATATTTTTAGCACGAGATGATAGCTACATTATAATTTAATTTTTTTTTTCTGAGTGTGTGTGGTGTTTGTAGTGCCTCAGAGGCAAAGAAATACTTATTTTTATATTACACCTGCATGGGAAGGAGGTATTTCTTACCTCAATCTCATGGATGAGCAACTACAACACAGAAATCAATTCTTTAAAGCTCATATTTTTTTAGCTACTGTTAAAAACAGAAGTTCCGGACTCTTTTATCTTCCAGCGCTAAAGCTGTCAGCTCTGTGGGGACATAGTCAGAAGCCTTTACACTAACCGAAAGATCTACATCAAGTAGTCGAGCTTTTTTTGGTTGGGGATTTCTGCTTGTATAAGGGAGGGACTGAAGTGATGGGGACTGACAGTAGAATCTGATCATTTGCCCAGAACAGCCCATCAAACCCAGCTTGGTGTTGAGGACACCAGTCTGGCTGGTACTGCCAGTTAATTTTGTTGAGCTGAAACCATAATATTTTGGTGAAAAGTGCCCCAAATTTGGTGTTTTCTATTAACAGTACTAATTTCCCATAGTCGTTACCTTCCTGGATGTTTATGCTGTATAATATTTCAAAATAACAGAAAAGTAATGCTTTTTGTCTGATATTTGCTGGGTTTTGGTCTGGTTTTGCTAAGGTTTTAAATGCACTTAGCGTAGCTAAATCTCCATTGAGTGTCCCAGAGCTTTTTTACGATGATTATAATTTTAATCACATTTTGGGTCACCTAGAGAAGAGCGTAAACCTTTATTCCTGCTGTTGTCCCCTGCATACAGCTCCCTTTGGACTTACTTCGTACCGAAGCAGCTCTATTATCTTGCATATAGCCACAATATTTATCAGCAACGTGCTCCTCGGTGAAACATCAATCCTGGGGTAACTGATAATGCAACCAAAATAATTCTCTGTAGTTAAGTTTTTATGCAAAGTAATGTGCTTTCTGTTACTTTACTACGTGTTTGATTGCTCTTCAGTAACAAACAGTCTCTGATCTATGTGCTGCGGTGAATTTTTTAATTTCATTTCATTTGCGGTATTCTGTATGTGTGTAATGGTCGGTACCTTTTGGTACGGGAGCATCAGTAGGTCCCACTTTGAGAGAGGAGAGAGGAGTCAGAGGATGGACTACATCCAGTATGGATGAGAAATAGATTGTATTCCAAGTAGATCATTATGTGACTTAAATATACTGAAATATATACCAGTTTGGTTGCACACAGTTGTGGAAATAGCCTCTTTGCCTGGCCACGTTATCATGAGGGTGGTAAATTGGGAATCAGAGCCGCACCTTGTTGGTTATCTTAGAGCTTGGCAGGAGAACATCATCTTTGGCTGTCCCTTCTGTTGACCCTCTCCGAGAACGCCTGCTGTTGGGGTGGGAGGGCTTTCTGGATGGGTAGTGGACAATCTGGAATCTTCCAGGTGTCTATCTCAGTTTGAACGAGTCTTCAAACCTTCAAGAACCTATAGTCTTGGATATTTTATCTCTGATTGCCTTGAGTCTGAACAACCCATTTGGGATTTGCCGTTCTGTCGGTAACTGGCATCCAGTTCAAAGGATTTCTGACGTTTCCTTAATATTTCCTTGCTTTGTGTAAGCTCACCAAAAGGTTCATTCCAGGTACTTGGCCGTTTTATAACAAAGATAAAGAGAAAAGAACAGTTTAGGATCATATGAAAATGAACCAAGCTGAAATGTAAATTTGGACTGAATGTCTGTAAAAGTTTTCTTAATAAGGCTTTGGAATATTTAAATTTTTTTGCTGTTTCATTTGTTTGAGGAGGGAATTTCAGATAATATTATCATCATCATTAAGAAAAGGAGTAGTTGATGTTATGCACTGTCAATGACATGTCTTCAGTTCCTTTTAATGATATTTTAGAAGACATCTGATCACAAGAAGGGAGAAGAAAGCCTTGGGATTGTGAGAGTTGTAGGTTTCTAAATCAATCCGTATAGCTTTTTTAGGTTTTGTGCTTTTTATTGCACGCTTTCAGCCTAGGTAAGACAGTCCTCATAGCCAATTAAGTTGTGAGTTAGAATGAATTAAATTTTCTGAAATGGTTTGCCTTTTTTTTTTCTTTTTTTAATCCAAATGATTGTCATTTACAAAAAGATACTTCATTTTACTGAAAGTGCTTTTCTGTCTAAGGGGAATGCTTAATTGCAGCCGCAAATCACCTCAAATGCTTTCACAGGAGGATAAAACAAGTTAAAAATTGTGCATCATTTTGAAAATGCAGGTTCTGAATTCAGGATTAGATGCAGATTTCTATTTCTTTTTCCCATCTTCAAGAGCTCCATACTGTCCAGACATCTCATAAAAGCGGTCCTTCCCAGCAGTGACATCCCTACGAGCCTTTGTAGGATTTCAGGCAAACCCCAGGGCTATCTAGTGACCATTATCCGAAATCTGGTGGCACACCTCGTGCTGCCTTTTTATTCAGATGAAGTGGTTTTGCGTTTTACAGGTCTGACATATACGGCGGTTATGTTAAATAAGTGTAATTGCTCAGCGGTAGGGGAATTTTCTATCCTGAATGTGCCATGTGGCTCCTTCTCTCGCATTTAGAGAATACACCCCACAGCGTGTTAACCTTTATAGGTTTTCCCTCAGTTTTTGTGTGCCGGTGAGAGATGATTTTAAATGCAGTTGTTGATAGCATTTCAGAAATCCTACTAAATTACAACCAAATCGTTCTTTTTCGAGTAGCATAATCGGAGCAAATGGAAAGTGAATCAAAGCTGTTCCTCCAAGGCCTTCTTTATGGCCCCTTTTTACAGTGAGCTGTATCTCAAATTTCACTCTTCGGAGAGTAAAAAAGAAAATAGTAGGGTATAAAAGGGCTCAGTGAAACAGCCTTTCGCTATAGAGATGGTTTTTAATTGAGGTTTTTTTTGGTCATTTGGATTTACACACGGGCAGGTATGTCCAAAACCAATTTGAAGAATCGTGTCCAGACCTTCCCCGGTGCTCTGCTTTATTGAAATGCCAAAAAGTTTTCTCCACTTCGATTTTTACGCATTTTATATAAGCGCGTCGTTGACTAAAATGTGATTTCTTATCATGTACGCTGGTTCACACACAGACATAAACGTTGCTCTCTGGGATAGCCATGGATCAAATTGCTTTTTTGACAGCTTGATGGTTACATGGATAGCTTGTATGAGCAAAATGGGAACATTTTTGGAAAGTACTTTTAGAATATATTTTTTTAGATGCTGTTAAATATTTTCTTCTTTATAAAGACTGAATTATGTTTGAGTAAGCTAACCAGCAGTATTTGAAATTTAAAAAATAAATCACACAGTGTGTGACTGTGAATGTATGTGTCTGCATCTGCCAAGCAGAAAACAGAGAATATCTGTTGGGTCTTTAATGCCACCCAATGCTTCCCCTTTTGAAAACTTCATTTTCAGTTTCTTGTAATTTGGCTAGTCTTTAATTGCCAACTGGGGCTAGATATTTTTTGTTAGAAAAATGTGTCTCAAACATGTGTTCTTTCTGAGAATGAGAAGAAGAAAGACATCGTACATGTTGGCAAATTCTGGTGACCTTTTCTTTGGCTGGGAACTTGCGTCTTCACATTTCTCAGTAAGAAGAACTGTTGTGTAAAGGGTGCGCCTCTTGCCATTCCCCTGAAAATACACCAAAATGTGGCTGGGTTATACACCTTTGAAGAAGTGCGGTGCTCACACTCTCATAAGAGGCTTCCAGTTTGTAGAGGTTGAAGTTCTTGATGGGCACGGCCAAGCCAAGGGCAAGGACCTTGCAAAGGTGCTGGTTCCTGAGCCAAGGGCTGTCTCCCCTCGCAGTGTTTTTTGGGCTCCCGTACCTGCTGGGCTCTGGCTGCCTGGAGGAGGATGCTTCTTGATGTAAACGCCAAGGAGAGAGGAGAAACGTAGGATGAACAAGTGGGATAAGGAACCAAGGAAAATAAGAGAACTGGTGGCCGAATTCCCACAAACAGGAGCCATAAAAAGAAATGAGAAGGCAGGAAGAAAGGAGTTTGGAAGCGGTGTAGACAGCCCCGTGGGACTTGGTGGCAGAAGTGTCTCACTTGGTGTCACAGTGATTCACACAGGTGACAATTAGCTGCTGGTGGGTGTTACTCCAGTCGTGTAGAAGACAGTTGCAAAGTCCCAACGCTGTGACATTTGCTGTCTGAACACCGACCATCCTGCTCCTAGGACAAGACAAGGATCTGCTGATGAGAGCAATAGTGTGCCATTGCGTAATTAAAAATTGTACCGCAATGTCATGCACGGCAGGCCAAACTAAGGTGACACAAGCAACTCCAATCCTTGCTTTTCCAAACGTGTCAGTGTTTGACTTTGCAGCCTTAATTCTCTTAAGAAATACATAAAATTAATGTTTTGCATTAGATCAATCTGTTCTTAATGGCATTCTGAATAATCCTCTCAATACAGAACGCATAGGGTGCATCACTGTTGCAATGGAACGTGCTAGAAGGATTCTAGCCAGCAGGATTGAGCCAGCAATATGCCCTTGTGGCCAAGAAGGCCAATGGTCTCCTGGGGTGCACTAAAAAGAGCGTGGCCAGTAGGTCGAGGGGGGGTCATTCTCCCTCTTTACTCTGCCCTGGTGGGGCCACACCTGGAGTCCTGTGTCCAGTTCTGGGCTCCCTGGTTCAAAACGGACAGGGAACTGCTGGAGAGAGTCCAGCAGAGGCTACGACGATGAAGAGGGAACTGGAGCATCTCTGTGCTGAGGAAAGGCTGAGAGCCCTGGGGCTGTTCAGCCTGGAGAAGAGCAGACTGAGAGGGGATCTCATCAATGCTCAGCAATAGCTAAAGGGTGGGTGTCCAGAGGATGGGGCCAGACTCTTTTCCATGGTGCCCAGTGACAGAACAAGAGGTAACGGGCACAAACTCAAACATAGGAAGTTCCACCTAAACATGAGGAGGAACTTCTTTACCCTGAGGGTGCCAGAGCCCTGGCACAGGCTGCCCAGAGAGGTGGTGGAGTCTCCATCTCTGGAGACATTCCAACCCTGCCTGGACGCGTTCCTGTGCCACCTGCTGTGGGTGACCTTGCTCTGGCAGGGGGTTGGACTAGATGATCTCCAGAGGTCCCTTCCAACCCCAACCATTCTGTGATTCTGAGATTCTTGGAGAAAATCTGCCATACCTCTGTATCTGGAGCCTTGTGATGCTTGCTTGGACACCCTGGTCGTGTCCTCAGTGGGGTTTTCCTCTTGGTGGGATGAAGGCTGGAGCTGCACAGTGGCTGTCTTGAGTGCTCCATTTGCTGAGCACATGGGGGTTCTCCAGCAGCTGGGCCTCATCCTGGCTGATGAAGACATGGTGAGGTCATCTTTGAAACATGGCAGAGCACACCAAATTGGCCCTCAGTCATCCTTCTTCTAGGCTGTACTAAGTGGTAACGTACTGGTACCATTAGAGTATCAAATTTATGAACTCTTAGGGCTGTTCCCTACTGTAAGAGATGCTCTGACATCCATGTTACATTTTTCTTTACCTTTTCTCTCCTTCCATTTCCTTTGGTAGAGATCTTTTGATTAAATGAAGACTTCAGGAATTCTCTGTTTTTCATTACCATTATCATTTAATCAAGCTATACTCAAACATTCAAACTTCAGGCCTCTCATCCGTATCCTCTAGTCCTCTATGCCTTGCACAGTTTCATTCTTAATAACTTTTTCCCGATATCGAGTTTAAATCTGCTTTCCTAAGCTCTTTACCATTTGTTCTTTATCACAAGTATTGCTGAGCACTCATAAAATCCCCTCTCACAGAGTCATTGCTATCTAACAGCTTTCTCGTAATCTGTGATTACTTTGTTTCGTATCAAGTGAAATTGGGATATATTTGTGATCGGTACCAGTATTCGGTGAACCACTGTTGTCTCGTCTATGCCAAGAAATTAAAGCCTATTAGAACACGCCAGCCGCCAGGACTCAGCTCTCTAATCAAGGTAAAGTTTGCTGAAGATTACGGCGCGGGTCTTTAGGAGAGATCTGAAATGGTGATTAATGCCAGGTACTGGGAATCAAAAATTCTTGATTACACCTTTCGCTAGCACCGACCTTTGCTACGGCCCCGCACAAGCAATTTAGTCTCTGGTATAGGAAACACTTACAAACACCATGAAGCTATTGTGGGATAAGGAGTTGCTGTAGGTCAGAACATCTGAGCTCTAATAATAGTTTGCTGCTGGTTCGTATGCGGGCATTCTCCCTCTAAAAGTTTTCTTCTATTTATGTTGGTTTACCCATGTTTAAGCATGTGCTGGATTTTAAAAGTGTTTAGTAGTTGCTCCCTTCAGTTCACTGAAAGTTTGCTCCTTTCAAATTCAAGCTGCTGTGCCTCTCCTTTCCCATCTGAAGGAGGTATTACGGTAGAATTCACATCTTTTTTCGTGAATTCTGTACATCAAAAGCGCTGTGTAAATAAGCTTATAAAGAAAGAGTCGGCAAATTTATTGGCAGACATGAAAAGATGCGGTAAGTTAGTTCAATGTGGTCCCATCAACCTTGACAACATTCCCTTAAGGACATCAGTGGTTGTCACTCGAAGCTGGTGACATTAGGTCTATTATTTCAGAGATAAGCTTGGTGGTGGTCCCTTCTGCTCTCTTCCTGGGCGACTCCGCTGTTTCCCGGTTTGATAAAGCCGATTCACGTTACCGATCTGTGAAAGCCAGGGAATAAAA
This sequence comes from Rissa tridactyla, assembly GCF_028500815.1. Lineage (NCBI taxonomy): Eukaryota > Metazoa > Chordata > Aves > Charadriiformes > Laridae > Rissa > Rissa tridactyla. The sequence goes on from NC_071466.1 coordinate 217,068,113, forward strand.
CTGCCATCCTTGGCACTTCTCTCCATGCAGCATCTCTCTTTGGAGAGGCAATCTTCAAACTTCGCCGCGAATGGGTCCCCCCGCGGAAGCAATAACTGCATCGGCCCAAATGTGTCAGCTCTAGACTGATGGAGTCAACACTGCAGAGGCTTTAGGGAGCAAATTGTTCAGATTTGAAAGAAATCATGCTACTAAAATTGACAGGAGCTCCTCAGTCAGTCCTCTGAAGGGAAGCTGCCTCCTCTGGAGTGCTGGACATGGAGGTAGAAAATGAGGGACAATTAAGCAGACCTTGTTGAAGTGTTTGGGAAAATGGTTAGCAGTGAGGCATCGCTAATAAACGCTGACCGCTCTGGAACTGTTAGAGATGTCTCCATTGCAAAAAAAAAAAGTCTCCTAGTGAAGACGTGGTGGCTTTCAGGGTGCAGAGAGTGTTGCTGCGTATATTGGGAGATCCAAGGTCAAACGCTGCTGCCGTGTAAAACAAAGATAAAAACAATCCCAGCCTTTCCAGGAGTGAGATTAAAATATAAAAGATTGCGAGGCACTCATGTGCATCAATGAAGAAGGCTGTGTCAACACCATGCACACTCCTCCCTTTCAGACAGCATGTCTCAATCCATTATGGCTCCTGATAATCAATTCCTAATTATTTTGATACATCCAGTTTTGAAAGGAAGACTAATTTCGTTGCCTCAGATGTAAGTTAAAGGAATGACGAGGTAATTTCTAGAAGAAACTTCTATCTGTTAAACAGATGGCCTCACTGAGATAAAGATATTTTGCAGGAGGAGATGGCAAACATTTTGTGTTAAAATATTCCCAGAATTGGCATGCCGTTCTGCATACACGGGAATGGAATCCTAGGATGAAACAATAACGCGTAATAAAAATATAGCATAATACAGACATCCATAATGCAGTATGATATCAGCATAATAGATATGCATTGCTTTTTTCAGTGATCTCTCTAGACTTCGAGCTAGAATATACCGCTGTTCAGTTTAGAGGTGGGGAACCCACCTGTGGGAATCGAGTGACCAACCAGAGAAGGAAATTTACCTTTTCCAAGGAATTTCTAGCATCCTGAATGTTTTTATGGAGATTTTATTTTAAAAAAGGCACCTTTCCAGTATGTCTCAAATAGAGCAGTCAGTGACTTTTGGACGGATAAACACAAATGGTGGCCAGGTTGTGGATTTTCGCCATGTCCCCATTTTGTCTGTTTTTCTCCACCCATTGAGTCTCTCCAGCTGTTGGCGTTTCATGCATTTGTTTTTTGAAGGCTACTTTATAGACCTCTTCTACTCCTCATGCCTCAGGTCGGCAGAGTCTGTAGTCACTCCCCCACTGCTGGTGCTTGGCTCTGAGATGTAGGAATGGCAAAGACCACACTAACACATTTGGAGTAACTACATGGTTTAATTACATTGCATTCTTCCCCTTCTGTTTTCCAGATTTATCCAGGAAATAGAGCATGCCATGGAGCTTGGCCCAGCCAAGCAGTGTCCGCTCCGCGAGTTCCTCACCATGTACATCAAGAACATCTTCCTCAATCAGGTCCTGGCTGAGATCAATAAAGAAATTGAAGGTGTCACGAAGGCATCTGATCCCCTGAAAATATTGGCTAATGCAGATACCATGAAGATCCTAGGTGTGCAGCGGCCTCTTCTGCAGGTAGGAGCTGCATGAACTGCCAATACATCCCTTCTTGGCCATGTCTAGGCATAACTGGCTATATATCCATGAAAAAGGGCATGGACCTGCTCGAGCAGGGCCAGAGGAGGCCACAGAGATGCTGGGAGGGCTGGAGCCCCTCTGCTGTGGGGACAGGCTGAGAGAGCTGGGGGGGTTCCGCCTGGAGAAGAGAAGGCTGCTGGGAGACCTTCCAGCCCCTTCCAGTCCCTAAAGGAAAGCTGGGGAGGGACTCTGGAGCAGGGAGGGGAGTGATAGGATGAGGAGGAAGGGTTTTAAACTGGAAGAGGGGAGATTGAGATGAGATCTCAGGAAGAAATTCTTTGCTGTGAGGGGGGTGAGCCCCTGGCCCAGGTTGCCCAGAGAAGCTGTGGCTGCCCCATCCCTGGAGGGGTTCAAGGCCAGGTTGGACGGGGCTTGGAGCAACCTGGGCTGGTGGGAGGTGTCCCTGCCCAGGGCAGGGGGTGGAACTGGATGATCCCTTCCATCCCAAACCATTCTATGATTCGATGACCCACAAAATCTGTCTCAACATTGAGTCTGTAACTGTGGTCTGTTCCAGTGTCACCGCTGGTATAGTCTTTCCTCTTCCAGTCTCTGCATGCAGGTCGGTAGCTATACATAAATTAAGCGCTCTTATATTTTGCTTGTGCAAGAGGGTATGTCCTTCTTGTTAAATATGTCAAGCTAACAGCAATCTTTGCATCTCGTATGTGCCATTATTAAAGCACCTGGTAGCCATCGCAGCAAATTGTCACCAGCTTTCTTAAAACCGTGCCATAGAAGTTTATTTTCAAGATTTTCAGTAACGTGTGCCTCCCTTAGAAGTTCTGGGGAGGCTTGCAAATCAGAGAGCCATGCGATGGGACTAAATACACGTGCCAAACTATCAGGAGGAGCAAAGATGAGATCTGCTGCCTCCCAAGTGCAGCGTGTCCGTGATTGATGGGATGCTGTTGCAGCGAGGCGGCTGTATTGCTTCCCCAGCCAGATAAGAGAGATTTGAGAGCTTTGGCTTTGAAGTTAGAGTATTTATACGATTGAAGTTAGAGTATTTATACGAGAAGTCTCTTCTGAAACAGCTTTTTTGCGCTCTAATGTGGAGTGGTGATGATAGCAACAAACGCAGTTCTCGTCCCAGCTACGTGGGTAACAGGACAGTATGGAAGCCCCCCCCCCGTCCCCAAATTCTGAATTACACGTGTTGCGTGGGACTGAAAGGAGTGAACTAACTGCCAGCTCTGACTCTTGCTGTGATTTGGGTCAAGCTCTTTTAATCCTTTTAAATTATTCCCTCATATCTGTAAAATCGCCTCCTCAGGGATGAATAATATTTGCAAAGTTCTTAGGAAGTAGCACGCACCTCCCCAGGTTTATGTGGCCGCTTTCTATCTTAGTTTGTAATTGTAAAACACGAGTATATTATGATGATATATAATCATAGTAAGAACCATTATTATTGCTATTATTTTGGGGGAAATTGCTAGGATTTTTGTGTGTATTAATGATCACTAACGCTACGCCTGTCTGGGAGTTGCGGGTATGGGATGATTCTTTCAGAGACAAAGTGAAACGAGATTCCAGCAGAGTTTTCAGAAGTCTTTAGAGGGGAACAGCTTCCTTCGAAAGGGGAGGAAAGTTTCTTTACAGGGCTTAAAAAGTTTCCATGAGTTCAAATGATGTTTTGGAGCAGCACAACAGCCCTGAACTACTTCTTTCCCAAAGCAGAGCTTTACCTTCCATCTCAGAAACTTAGCTGTCAAAACCGAAAAGTGGAGGAATACAACCCATTGTAAATAATTAGAATCATAGAATCATAGAATGTGTTGGGTTGGAAGGGACCTTTAAAGGTCATCTAGTCCAACCCCCCTGCAGTGAGCAGGGACATCTTCAACTAGATCAGGTTGCTCAGAGCCTCATCCAGCCTGGCCTTGAATGTCTCCAGGGATGGGGCCTCCAGCTCCTCTCTGGGCAACCTGGGCCAGTGTCTCACCACCCTCATTGTATTACCAACATTAGAAATTGTTTCAGCCCCAGCGTTCACTGAGCACGCACGATGTAAGAGGAGAGCGGGGCATTGCCCCAAGAGCAGGTTACGTCTTGGTATCTCATGTTGGATGGATTTGATGGCATTTGTCTTTTTTTCCCTTGGTGCTGCAAAAGTAGTGACGATCAGGTGTAAGATGCAACGGTAAAAATGCAGGAGGAGTGGTCACGAAGCAAGAGCAGAGTATTGAGAACAACTTTAAGGAGACCAGAAGGGGTTTTGTAGATAAGAACTGGAGTGCGTTGGCAGGAGCACAGCAGAGAGAATCATAGAATCATAGACTGTGTTGGGTTGGAAGGGACCTCCAAAGGTCATCTAGTCCAACCCCCCTGCAGTGAGCAGGGACATCTTCAACTAGATCAGGTTACTCAGAGCCTCATCAAGCCTGGCCTTGAATGTCTCCAGGGATGGGGTACCGAGGGGAAGAATTTAGAAAGTACACCCTTGTTTTGCGGTTATCTGCAATGCCGGTAACTCCTCACCATTGCAAGTGCCTGGGAAAAAGGAAACATGCCAAATCTGCGCCACACGTAGATGTCTTCCAAGACCTGATTTTCAGAACAGGGTTGAAAAAAAAGAATGTAGTGCATTTTTGGCTTCCACAACAGGAAAGTATCTGAAAATTGAAAATCTGAGTTAACAATAGAAACAAAATTGTACTTATTCATGGTCTGAGGAGTCTGTTGAAGATGTTATTTGAATTTCGTTTTGAGAGATCTGGAGATTAGTAGGTCTATTCTGTGTTACATTTTATATTGTTTGCCTTTCTTTTGTTTTCTCATATGAGAATTAAACTGAGTAAGAAGCCAAACTCAGCCCACGCAGGCATCTGACCTTCTTGAGAGCTGAAAAAACTTCATGGTAATGTTAATGTGCAAACTTCGGTGCAGGACCACAGAGGTTGTTAACCTTACAAATTTGGTTTGGATTCTTAATGCAGTAGTGTATTTTTGTGGATTGTGGCTTCATTTGTAGCCGTGAAAATGTGTTCTATAATATCAATATATTTTCTTAAAGTTCATTTGGGGTTGAAGAGTCAGAATGGCTTGGAATTTTCTCGTCCAGTTCCTATAATTTGTTTCTCATGATGGATGGAAAGCATTTTGAACTGGAATTATTCTTGGTCAAAATGTACATGGTCAGAAGGTCTGCCTGTTCCCGACATTATAGACGGGTAATTCTGTGAAAGAGAAGAAAAATTGCTGCCTCTCTCAACCAAGTCATCCAAATAGCTCCTAAAATAATTTTATCGATTTTACATTAAAAGGGAAAAAAAAAAAAAAGCCTATTTCTGCATTGACAGCGCTGAAATCTTTGCCCTCATCTCCTCATGGGTACGATGAAAATAGTGTAGCGTGGATGAGCCTTGTGCCTCTCTCCCAGCCCTGTGGTGCTTTTTCCTGCCTTGTCTCATTCCTGGAGGGGTTCGTGGTTCAACCATCCCGCTCCTTTCTATCCCCAAGATCTTTCTGAAGCTCCTGCGGCGGGAGCCGGCGCTGTGATTTGAACACGACTCAAGGATTTCTCCATTCCCTCTGCACAGGCTGATAATAGCTGCTTTTTGATAACTATCACCACATGTTTGAACTGAATTAGCTTCGAGATAAGAGGTTTTCTAGCATCCTGTGCCATCGTGTCCTCACAGATGAATCATCCATTTCTGTAAAGATTATGCTTTAAAAAAATATTCGTAGCTGCCCTTTGTAAATAGTACATTTGACTTGGGAGGATGGGCTTGTTTCCCGTTCTTTCATCCTTAAATGTAAAATATTGTAAATCCCTTTCCTTTTAAGAGTGACTGAATAAGCACGAAACTAATTTGTCTCAAAATTATTCTGCGTTAAACTTCATGCTGTAATTGTTTAAATCAATACTAAATTAGGCTACAAGCGGCTCGACAGCTTGTTATAGCCTGTTCTTGTACGGTTCGTGTCGAGGTGATAAATCTTTCCAGCGAGGTGGTCACTACTAATACTGGCCTTAAAAATGTGCTGCCCTGCCTCCATCCAACAAAAAAGTGCACGTTGCTTCGATTTTTTTTTTGCCCTATAGCAGCAGAATGGGATTTTTCCTTTCGAGCGTCAGCGCGGCCGTGTTATGGTTTGAGGAACCCGCAACAATTTATTGTCATTTAGACAATTATTCTATCACCCGATGAATCGGGAAAAAACAAGGAAATCTGAGGGTTGAAATATAAATAGATTTAATAGAATACTAGTAAATAACTAGCATTCATAACACTACGCAGCCAATGCCGATCCCGACACCGATATAAAATACACAAGGGTTATACCCAGCCCATTCTATCGTAGGGAGCCGTGCACTCCCAGCCCGGGACAGCCAGCGTGGGGACACCGCGAGCGCTAAGGTTTCGGGAAGAAGGGAAGGGCTCAGGGCTCCGGCACCGGGGCAAGGAATGCTCAGGATGGCGGCCAGCAAGGGAGAGGGAGAACTCCTCAGCAAACTTTTCAATTTCTATTGAATGTGACGTTCATGGTACGAAGTAATCCCGTTGGTCAACTCGGGTCTCGCTCCTCCTCATCCCCGCACCTGGGGAGCTCGAAAACACTGAGACCTTGAAACCTGCATCCCGTAGCTGGCTATAAAGTAAATATTTTCACAAATTCAGACACCAGAGCCTTCTAAAAGTGCAGTTTTCCCCAGCATTGGAAGGTAAATTAATCCTGTGTCGCTCAAACCAGAACAGGCCGTCGTGTCGTATAGCAGCATTGTGTAGATGATGGGCGTGATGGTTTTCTGGCCAAGCTCCAGCGGCTGAAAATCCAGCAGAAAAACTCCTTCAAAAGTCAGAGCGTGCAGCTGTTTGCAGGATAATGACTCGCTGGAGCTAATTACCCCGTCGCCCGCGCCACTTATCCCACGCACTAAGTCACTCGCTTGTGACTTTCCAAGGAGACATCGCTGGTAGCTTTGGCATGTTTTCTTCCCGTCAAATTACTGGTTATTAAGAAGAAGAATGGTCACAGTGAGTGGCGTTTAAACGGCTCACCAGTAGTGATGGGTGCATGCTTTGATAGCGGGTGGATGTTATTATTTATTAGTGTAAACAAATTAGTTGTTTTTCCAGGCTGGCTTCCAACGATCAAAGTCCATTAAGGAGCAGGCACAGCTGATCAATTGGGTTTTTCCCATTCAAGGACAAGTGCGACTTTTGAGGCAGCACCTGTGGTCCTGGTCCCCATATTTCAATTTTTTTTTTGCAGGGACGTGGTGCGTAAAGCAGTTTGAAGTGCTTTGCGGATGTTTTCGTCTCTTGGGTGGTGTATCTGTTTCCATTGCACAGCCAATACGTCGAGAGGTGACGACCCCCAGGCTGAGTTCGTGGCAGAATTTCTGGCTGAATCTTCTTTTTCAGTTTTCAAATGAGAGACAAAAATTATCTCTCCGTGGGAGTCTGACTCTCCCTATTGCTTTCAGTATTTCTTTAGATAATTCTTCCTCTGGGGGGAACATTTAGTGTGGTTACTGCCTTTTGTGGAAGCTTTTACAAGGCTCCCGCGTAAGTCATCTGCAGATGTGTAAGTTCTCCACTGAGGCTGATCGTGGAGCTCTAAGTTATATAAAAGCAATTGCTGGCTTTAGGCAAACTGTTATGGCAGTGCTTCAATTTATTTTAAAAATCAAGTTTGACTTGCACATTCAGTAAAACCTGGGTAGGAGACGGCTTTAAGTTGGATGTGGAGATATTGAAGCAGCACACCTTGCAGGCAGAATTATTTTCTTCCTCTCCGGATCTGGAAAAGCAAAGTCAGGTTTCACAAACCATCCCACGAATGTGACTCACGTTTGACCTGAAGGAAACAGTCGCACGTTTGAGGTCTCCGTAGCCTATAAATCCCTGCATTCGCTGGGTAACTCTTCCATAGGTGGGTGCAATCTTGCATTGGAGTCATCCAGAGTCCAAATAAACCCCTCCTTTCTTCAGCGCTTGAATCCAGGTTAATATTCCCCAGCTCTCGTGACCTGAGGCTCCATACCAAGCTGCTCTTGGCCATGTGGTTTATATCTAGAACATGTGAGAACCCCTCTCCCATTTAAACAAACCTTTTTGAGAGCTGATAAAATCACAGCTGTTCTCTCTGGAGTGTGCTGTATTAGAAATTAGCACCACAGAGAACAGTAAAAGCCTAAGTCTCGATTGAAAGCAGTGAGAATTGGGTGCAAAATGGCTTTGATCGTGGTGCTACCTGAGACCACGAACTTCTTTTGTCCACCTTAACAATTATCTGCCATATGACCACAATTTTTTGGCCCATACCAGCCCGGATTGGATTTGAACTTCATAAATGATGGATTGCCATTATCTCCAGATCTTTAATAACCATTTTTTGAATATTTACGTACCCAGTCTTGAAAACGTCCAGAGATTGAGATCCTCTGGACAACGGTTCTGCATTACTCTCCTGCTGGAAAGCTTTTTCCTAGCCACAATTTTTGGCCGCTGTCCCTCAGTATGTCACAGGTATGATATATAGAACAGATCAGGAGTTTTCCTTTAAGTCACGTGTTATTTTTATTTGTGGAAAAGTGAAGCCTACACACAGTGCAGCTCTTGCCTCTATGTAAGGCACATTAGGTGTAAAGCAGAATGAGTGACCACATTGTGGCCTTCACACTTCTACCTGTGGTTGTGTCTTGTTATGGCTGATGTCTAGTTTAGATTATTCCGGTGTTATTAAAATACACCTCCCCATTTTGTGCTCCTGGGGTCAGTCTAGCCACAATCATCTTGATGAAAGTGTATATGAAGGGGTTGTGTCAATGAGTCTAATAGAAAGACATTATGGGCGAAACAGACCAGTTAATAAAAAGAGATCACCCGGTCTTGTATCTCTGAGCAATTACATTGTTCTTTTGATTAGTACATCTTAAATATTTTTTCAATAATTCCATTTGATTGGTAAAACTTATTAGTCAAAGACTGCGTTTCTAACACGGCTTTATCTCTCAATCCGTGTCTTTGTAGTGCATCAGCCGACATCGTTCCTAGGGTCCAAGAGCTGATACTTCAGGGAAAATTCATGTCATTTGCTTGGCTTGCTCAGAGTTGTGTCTGCTGGATTATTTTAGATGACCTGAGCCGGGAAAGCTCTTGTTTCCAACCTTCCGCTCCAAGTTTGAGCAAAAGCGATGACCATTGCTCTGAACGTCCTTGGGAACTAGCGGCTTTGGGTTGGAAAAGCACAACCTCCTGAGCTGCTGGTGCTGAGCAACCTGGCTGGAATGGGGTCAAACCTTGTGTTTTCAGGGTAGGTTGGAGGGCGCAGACCGGCTGCTGTCTCTTTTGATCTTTCTGCAGCAAGAACTTTTTGGTGGACCAGCCAGAGAGAAGTAATGGTTTCTGACACATCTGCTGACAGGGACTGAACTGCATTAGCACTCTGTCAATCCCATCGTCTATGAGCTGCCTTTTTTGAGACCTGTTTGACTTTGCTGGCCATCAAAGGCAGCCTCAGCTTTTGGCCTGCATGGGAAGAGCAGCAGGCAGTCAAGGGGGAGGTGGATAGCGGCATGGCCAACGGGAATCCACAGGGATCAGCTGCTCTAAGGGAGCAGAAGGGGCATTGAGCCCCTGGGATCACCTTGGGAGCTGGAATGGGTGCGAGGAGAGGTCGGCTTTGCCTCCGTGCATTTTCTGTCTCTCTCTGGTTTTTCTGGTCATTAGTTTGATAAGTGGGACTCTAGCCAAGGTGGAAAGAGAGACGGATTCCAGTTCTCACATACTGGAGATGGCTTGGAAAAAAAAAAAGAAAAAAAAAAAAAGAGAGAAATGAAAAATAGCTGTCACTATCTTCTCGGCCTTGAAGATTGACATCTCACTAGCAGGTCCTGTCTGTGACATTGCAATTCCCTGTACAGCTTCTGGATTCATCCTGTCTCCATAGACGCAGTTATCTATTGAGCTGGTAGGGCTTTTATCCCTTTTCTTTTGCTCCTGAATTAATGTGGGATTTTAGGGTGATGGGAGAAACAGTGCATAGTCTGCTTCATTCTTTTCCCATTCTTCTTGATAGGATTTTATTTTAAAATCCTGCGATCGTCATGCACGCAACGATTTCTGGCTTGGCCTGAAGTCAACGGAGAGTCAACGTGCAACAATTGCGGTAGGGAAGCTGTGGGAGATGCTCCAGCGTGGTGCTGGAGGTGCCTCCGGAGTGCTGAGCCCATCAGCTCCCGCTGCTGGCTGTGAGATGCAGAGGAGCATCCGTATCTTACGGGATTAATCCCTGTAAGGGACCTTTCCTGTTGCGGTATTTACAGTGTTCGCCCTCACCCTGGGCTGCGCGGCTGTTTGTCGGTGGCAGTTCATCGAGTAATCGCTAGACAGGGAAAACCACTAAAACTTCCCTGCAAGTTATTTTATTTTTCATTTTTTTTTCCTTCTTGCAGTCTTTGTCTTTTTTTTTTTTTTTTTTGTCAGAAGTTGGAAGTAAACCACATGGATCTGCCCCACCTTCGGTCACAGGCCTTGATTGATTATTTTAATTGGCAAAACAGCCCAGACAGGCTCCTTCAGCAGTAGTATTGCGCTCATAAATCCTCATTTTGCCTCACCTGGCTGAGCCCACGTGGTTGGTGTCAGAAACAGCCCTTCTTATCTTTCTGTCCAGAGGAGAAGCCATTTAGCTTGGCCACCCTCCTGTTTGTTTAAAGCTTAAGCTGCCCATTTCTCATTTGCAACCTCGTTAAACGTACAGCATCCGTGGCAGGAGAGCGCGTCGCGGGGCTGCGGAGGCAGAGCTGCTCTTCTCGTTAACCCAGGGGCGCTTCCGAAAACCGTGAAATCTCAGACACGGCACCTGCAGAAGCCGCACTTCACCCCGCTTTCCTTCTTCCCCTCCAGCTGCCTTTTTTTCCTAGGTGTTTCTTCAATTTTAAACCGGCGGTTTGACATCGCTACGGTTGTTTTCGGTGATGGATGACCATAGCTGCAGCGTCCAGGAGGCTCTTAGCATCCACTCGTGGGTACCTACAGAGGCAAAGCCTGATGAACTACCCTTAAAGGAGATCCCAATCGCTCCGTCACCAACCGCCCTCGAGGAGTTTCTTTCATAACTCTCTTTTAGAATCATAGAATCCTAGAGTGTGTTGGGTTAGAACCTTTAAAGGTCATCTCGTCCAACCCCCCTGCAGTGAGCAGGGACATCTTCAACTAGCTCAGGTTGCTCAGAGCCTCATCCAGCCTGGCCTTGACTGTCTTTTCCCTAGGTATGCGTAATTGCTTGCTTTTTTCAAAACACAGCAGTGGTGGAGTTTGGGGTCTTGGTTGGGCTTTTTTCAACTCGCTGCCCCCATGAGCTGAATGTTCTGTCTCTCCCTCACAAAAATGCCGATTTTTTTTTGCTTCCCTCCCGTCTGCCTGGTTTGCTTTGCGAATCCCAGATCTCGTGCAGCGCACTTTATAGATGTGCTTCAAGAGGAGGAACTTTCCAGCGTTCTTGCCAGGCTCATTGAAAGTCGCATGCGTTTTTTCCCCCCCCACCCTTGCATTTGAAGCCCAGGCCCATCTCATTTAGGAAGAATAACTCTAATTTCTAGTTTTTGAAATGTTTTCCTAATCAGAAGTGCTGCATGAGAAGAGCCATTGCGTTTTAAATAATTGATGGCTACTTTATTGAGTTGTCAGCACTAATTCATCCTCCTTTTGAAGTGCTCGGATGTTCAAAGGAGTAATCCTTCTACAACGTGCTCATTTTTTGAAGAAAAGTTCATTTTTATAATTACCTTTTTTTTTTTTCTCTCCCCCACTGCGGAGTGTAATTGTAGCTGTGCGGCGAGGGGGAGGGATGAAATCCCTTCCAGCTCACGCAGGCTCTGAAACGCCTTTATTACCACTTTTGCTGCTAATTTCTCTGCCTCCCCCCTTTTGCAGAGGTTTAATTATACCTGTTTTAAAAGCGCATTTTGAAATATGACACCTAGTTCTCATAGAGAACAAAAGAGAGATTAATCTATTGTTAAAAGGAAAGGTAAAGAAGCTCTACTTTTTTTTTTTTTTTTTTTGTCAGGGACTGCCCCTCCCTGACAAGCAGCATTCGGAGGGAGGACTGCAGAGAAGGAGCTGTGATTTTGAAGGCAGGGACTTGTCAACAGGAGAATTAAAAAATGAAAAAATGAAAAACAGAGGCAGAGATGCTGCGATCGGAATATTCCTTCTTGCGCGGTGCTTTTCCCTTCCTCCCCTCCGCTGGCGGAGGGAAAGGTTCTTGCGGGAGTGTGTAAACTTTGCTAGCAGCTTAAAGGTTAATAGCACTCTGCATCACATCTGTAAGAACTGAGAGAAGGCAGTAAATTAAAAGTTTCTCCTCTTGCTACTAATCTGTAAATAGACTCTTTCCATTTCAGAAAAAAAAAAACCAAAAAATAATAATAGTTTCACTCGTGCACACAAAGCTATCAGAACAGTAAGTTTTTTGCAAATGATCTGCTTTTGCGCTGGGATTTTCACTCGCGTGAACTTCACCGTACAGGGGGTGAAAGCTTTTCCCTTTCCACGCGTAAAGCCGTTGGGTGGTTACCAGGTTCTGCAGCCCCAGTTGCGGTCGTTGTGGGCCTGATCCAACGCTCGCTGGGGAATTCACACCATTGGGATGGGCTTTTTAATTAAAATATTCAGGGACCTTGTGTCTCTGTAAAGTAAACTACTATGTGGAGTGAAAATAAGAGTAAAATGACACAACTCTACCAGAGAGCCTTGCCTCGGGCTGTGTTCCATTTTAATTAATTAGGTGCTGATTATAGCTGCTGGAAAAGGTAAAGACAAGAAAGAATTGAAAAGCATTGAATTTGTGAAGATGGTATCCTAGATTCCGATCTCGGCTGACCTTGAAGTCAATGGGGTTACACCGGATTTCTTCCAATGCAAGTGAGATGAGATCTAGCCCATTAGCTCTAAATAATGTCTGTAGTCACTCTTTTTAAACATTAAAAGACAGAAAAAGATATGGTCAGTCAGCTGCATCCGGCTCGTGTTTGCATGAATAGCATCAGCCTCAATAACCTCGAGTCGCATACAATTAAAAGAAAAACAAGCCTGAAAATGAAGCAAACCAAACATTCGAGCCTCCGAGGGAGCTCCAAGGCACTTCTAGCAAAGGCACTGAGATTTCTTTGCTTAACTGTATATTTTCTCATTTCAGGGTGGTGTCAGAAACTGTATTAAGGGCAGATTGATGACAAGTTGAACATCCCTCTGGTGTTAGCATAGTATTTCATATCTAATTTCTTTGCTGTTTTCCACGGCGCTTTGGCGTCCACAAAATCAAAAATATTATTGATCACCATTCTCCTAGTTAGACACTTCAAAATAGCGAGGAGGACCCGTTTGCCTAGAGGTATTGGCTGCAAAATGTCCACGAGCTGGTGCGTTAGAGCTCTCATCCAGGTGCTAGTCAAGTCATTCATCTAAAAATAAAACTATACATGTTTTGGGTCTTCCTAGAGTTACTTGAAGAAATGTTTCCCATCCTCCCATTCCCATCCCTCCCAAAAAACACTTTGGTTTTGCTGGTTGCGTTGCCGCTGATACAGCAGAGCGCGGTCTGCAGACCATCAGGGAAGGATGTTGGGTCCCAGTGGGTGATGTAGGAAAATGGTGCCTGTGGTGCAGGCTCGTAGGGACAGAAGTTTGGAAGAAACATTTGGAGAGATCCATTCCCAGATGGGCACAGGCGATCCCATCGTAGAGACCCTCTTGAAACAAAGCTGCATCTGAAAGCTGGCTCTTATGCTCTTGCTTGCTTCCCCGTTTAAAGCCCTTTTTCTCGTTCCCAGGTTAAGAGTAACAGCCAACGTTCACCATTTATTTTGCGCCTTGGACTCCTGCTGGGTTAAAAGCAGTATTTTGATATTCAGATTCATTCCTTTTAATATTGCTTGGTATTTTGGGATTTTGATTTGATTCCTGGTTCTTCCCGATGAATTTGTGTACGGGATGTGTTTGCTTTATGATTTGTAAAGGCCAATCACAACCTGCAGGAGTGTGTGTAGGAGCGGCCAGAACATCGTCCAGATTTCACCTCTAGCGCTCAGTCTGAACTCTAGGAAGAGTGGCAAAGCAACGGAGCTGGTGAGGGGTCTGGAGCACAAGTCTGGTGAGGAGCGGCTGAGGGAGCTGGGGGTGTTCAGCCTGGAGAGAAGGAGGCTGAGGGGAGACCTTCTTGCTCTCTGCAACTGCCTGAAAGGAAGGGGTAGGGAGATGGGGATCGGGCTCTTCTCCCAAGGAACAGGCAATAGGACAAGAGGAAACGGCCTCAAGTTGTACCAGGGGAGGTTTAGGATGGATATTCAGAAAAATTTCTTCAATGAAAGGGTTATTAAGCATTGGAGGAGGCTGCCCAGGGAAGTGGTGGAGTCACCATCCCTGGAGGTATTTAAAAGACGGGTAGACGTGGTGCTGAGGGACGTAGGTTAGTGGTGGTTTTTATCAGTTAGGTTGATGGTTGGACTCGATGATCTGAAAGACCCCTTTCAACCTAGGCAATCCTATGATTCTACAAAGTAATAATAGTAATAATAATAATAATAATAATAATAGTAGTAGTAGTAGTAGTAGCAATGGTAATAATAATAATTCTTACATTGGTAGGGCTTGGGGAATAGCCCCCTGCTTTAGAAAGAGAGGTGAATTTTCTTGCTTTTGCAGATAGAAGAGTTTATACCACCACCACCAGGTGTGGGTGTTGGATGGGCTTCTCAAAGAGCTAACCAAAGAACCGCCAAAAAGTGACCAAAAGCCCATGGCTTCCTAATTATCATTACCTCTTCAAATCAGCGGACCATGCTACATTTAAGAAACATCCCTGCTCAGAGCAACATCAAATACTTCTGGCCACGATGACACTTTTTAGCTCTTCCTGTGAACCATCTGCCAATAACCCCCGGAGGGGACAAGGAACAGGACTTACAGCAATGGCCATGCCGCAAAGCAGAGACTGCAGTACGAACTATCCCAAAAATCCCCAAAAAAAGGAGAGGAAAAGAGAGAAGAGGTTAAGATTAAGCGGCTGATGCTCTGAAAATAAAAACCTGCTGTTAGATCCGGGAGGAAAATCCATGACAAGTGGACTCAGGCAAGAAGGATCTACCCACTGCTGCGTGTAAACCAAGTAGCTGGAGGGTGTCAGGGCTTACTTGGTCTTTTAGGTTCTTAAAAATAATTTGGCGACACTTGCATGGTTTGTCAAGCCAACAAAATCTCGTCTAATTGAAATGAATTGCCTGCGTGTGTATAAATGCATATTGAAGTTTCTGTATCGCAGCCTCAAACCGGTAATACGGGCTGAGCATCTCTTAATTGCATTCGGCGTTGTATTTCACAGCTGGGCTGAAGAGCAGCCAGAAAAACTGCTTTCCATGGAGTGAGGTTTCGAGTGAGGGGGAGCAAGTCCTCTTGCTAATTTGGGGGTTAATAATTCCCCAGGTCCATAGCACTGGAGATACAGAGAAGAGCTGGTTGAAGTTCTGAAAAAGAGAGAAGGGCTTCTGAAATCAAAATGTCGATTTGACCGTGAGCTAATGCAAAGAGTTCAACCCAGGAGTTGGTCTGCTCAGGTGGGTTCGTTTGCGTGTCTGGAAAGACGTGAGCTGCACAAATAAACTCCATTTTCGATAAAATGTGACAAAGAGCTCTTGAACATTAAATAGTCCAGCCTTGAAGAGGAGGCGGCATTTAATAGCCCCTTCGCTTTTGTTTTGCTGAACGTTGGTCTTACCCTCATGTGTTTCTATAACCTTTAAAAAAAATGAAAGAAATTGCCTTAATGGAGTCGAGAAAGCAAAATCCCTTCATAATCCGCAGCCAAGTTAGTGCTGCAACTCCTTTGTACATGAATTGGAAAGGAAAGGTTTTGGACAGGGCTCAGACAGCAACGCCAGATCTGCAGCAGCACGAACCCTTCCAAAAATGGTCTAAAATACCTATATCTATATTTTTTATTTATTTATCGTAGGTTGAGCTTGACCCCCAAGGCACTGAGCTGTGAACGGTGGAGGAAGGAGGCGGGGAAGTGTGTGCTGACGGTGTTGGGACGTTATCGTTGGAGTAGATGTGAGGGTTTGAACCCCCTTGAGATCTTCTTCTCCAAATATTCGGTCGTGGGCTGGTTTGAGCCACTCTCGCTTCTGTGCCATGTGCCTTTCCCCCAGGCCGTTCCCCTGACCTCATCTTTCAGTATTTTTACGTGGGTATCAGATTGGCTTTTTTCTTTTAAAGTGCGTTTCCAGCCTGTACCGTTTGGCACCGATCCATATTTAGGTAATGAGAGAGGTTGTTTTCCCTCTGATGAGGAAAATTATTTTAAATGTTTTTCTTCTAATAGGTTAGCAAGTGTTGAAATTGATGTAATGAAATAATGACAGGGGAGCATCTCCCCGTGAGTTTACTGCGGTGGTGAAAAACATGCTCCTTGACAGGCTTCGGCTTTTTCCTCTGGATTTATTCTCTTGCACTCGTTCTTTTGCTTTTCTCTTAATAATCAAATAGCTCTTGAAGGCCTCGGGTGGCCATCAGGAAATACTCCTTAAGCCCAGTCTATCTCCACCATCCACACCATCCACACCAACCTCAGCCACCAGTACCAGATCTGTATTGGACCACTCGCTTTTGCAGAAGATGGTAAGATGGTACACATCATTGCCTCTTCCCTTCCCCTTTTCCTTCCCTAAACCCCCAGTGACTGGTTATAACTTGTAGCCATGACATCATTTAAGGTTATTTATAGATTATTCCTTACTCGCCTTCTTAGTTGCATCATTTCTTGCAGGCGTGGTGGTAGCACGAGGCTTCAAGAGAGATTTGAATGGAGGTGGAGATGACCTGGCTGGTCAGTGCAGGATTTTCCGTGCATAAGAAATCATAAAAATCCTGAAATAATTGTACTGAAGATAGATAAATGACACGCTCAAGATTAATGTTGATACCAGAGGAGGACACAACACAAAATGTAGTGGTGGGGAGGGAGCAGAGCTTGTCTGGCCAAGGAAACTGTTCAGTTCCCATCCCTACCAGTGATTTATTTTGTGCATTCAACTATTTGAAGATGCTACTGAAACTCAGCTCCAGGGCCAGGTAGTGAGATAATCCTTTCTCTTTTTGTATTGGACTCTAGAGGAATAGAAGGGAACTCAGGAAACTGCCAGTCGGAAGGTTCATGGCGGCGCAGGCAAGGAGCAGGTATTTACCGAGCAGCTTGACAGTTGAGTTTGTCGTACAAGCTCGGGTCAAAATCAGCTTGTCTGGGCTTGGCGTTTTTTTACATCTGATTCAAGGTGCTGACTTTGGATTGCATATGTTGCTAGCAAAAAGGAGCTGATTAGATTTAGTTGATATTCTGACTGGGTCCATGGAGCAGGCCAGTGTAGACAAGGTCTAACGTGGGGAAAAAAAGAAAGTTGTGGCAGAAGTTTGTGGATCTATCCTTAAATCTTCGCTTCTGGAGAATGACATCCCTAGGCGATGGGGAGGAATAGAGGAAAATTTCCAGAGGCAGGAGTGGAGAAGGGCAGTATTTGGGAGCTGACAGCCTTCTGCAGGTGGACTTTCAATGAGAACATGCTCTCCAGAACATGCCATTAGTTGTCCAAGGGCTCTGCCCTGCCTCGTCTCCCACCTCGCTGAACACGTCGGACAACAGTAAGTCCACAACTGCTTGCTGGACCCATATCCTTGCAACAATTGAACTTAAAGGTCAGTTATTACCAGAGTTAGTTCATGCCCCCCAGTTCTTTTTTCATGTAATTGCATGATAAAGCAGGAGCAGCCCGTTTTTGAGTACCTTTATCATGGTAAAAATAGCAGCCAAGTCACGATTTAAAGCATTTTTCCCTTTTGCGATCTGTTCTTTTCAATCAGATAACTGTCCGTATCTGCTCTTTCTTAGCTTTCCCATCGGTTTATCATCACGTGAAGCCTCCAGCATCCTTCCTGGTTTATTTTCGTGTATCACGCTCTTAGGAAAGGAAAATGAAGATAGAAGGAGCAGAGAAAACTTGAATACTGTAATTGCTTTTTGAATCAATTTTAGAGAGCTGCTGTAGGAACAAAATGCAAGAGCGTTTAAAAATATGTTTATGTTTCCCACTTTTAGCAGAAAAATGCTCAAATCTCTTTTCTGCTGTCTTCTAAGGTAGATATCCTTGGCGCAGCAAATTATTAAACGGGTGGTGGGAATATTTAGGTAAGGCCGGTGGAAATTGGTCGATAAAAGCGTGCTTTACGCTGACCCTTTTGGGACCTTTTGTGTATTTTGCTGTAAATGGATTAGCACCATTTTTCTTGGGTGACTTTTATAAATTGGTTCTGGGCGAGATATGCGAGGTCACAACACGGGGCGAAACCCTCGCTTTCTTTATTCAGAATTTACTCCGTGATTGCTCGCTGAGTTTTCCTTAGCTAAGGAGGTCTACGAAGGCAAACAGCAGGATTTGTCCCATTTCCAGCATTCACAAGCAGCTTTGCGTATCGTTGGTGTCGGGAGATGGGAAGGGACATGTATGTCGGTGGTGGCCGTAGGGCTACGTGGTTCCTGCAACGGCGAGAAGAGGGTCGAAGATCATGGTTTCAGTTTAGGGGAGAGCTGAGAAGGGACCATACATTTGTGTAAGCACCTGAAAAATTTCTTCACCGAAAGGGTTGTCAAGCATTGGAAGAGGCTGCCCAGGGAAGTGGTGGAGTCACCATCCCTGGAGGGATTTAAAAGACAGGTAGACATAGTGCTGAGGGACATGGTTCAGTGGTGGGCTTGGCAGCGTTAGGTTGATGGTTGGACTCAATGATCTGAAAGGTCCCTTCCAACCTAGACCATTCTATGATGTTGCCATTTGAAATTCCAGAGACGGCTCAAAAACCTTCATATTGAAGGTTTCCCCCCCCCCAAAAAAAAAGAGATTTTAAGCAAAAATAAATCTGCTAGTGCCATAAGTGACATCTGCTTTTAGGGCGTTATTAAATTGCGATGTTAAAAACCCCTTGGCAGGGTGTGCTGGAGATGCCTGGGGCTGGGCGCTGGTACCCTGGGCAGGCAGGGATGGGGAAGGTGCAGGGCTTCAACTCTAAACTGATATATATTGGGACAGCTTAAGGCTCAAAGGATTGAAGATCTGTGGCTCAGGTCTAAGGTGCGTTGGCAGACGAAGGCGAATGAGTTTGGTAGTGCATTCCAAGCAAAGGTTTGCCCAAAGCACGTCTATAAGTAATATTTTCATGAGCACTTGCTTCCACATTCGTTTAACGCAGGGATAACGAGATTTCTGTGTCTCCTCTACATCCTTCACATTTAAGTCAAACACGGCAGCAAAAGAAGATTGAATACGTTGTAGTTAATGGGGCTGCATTTTGGGTAACCGCAGAATGACAGAGGTGGGTTTTCAGAATTGTGTCGTTCGGAGTGATTGTTATTTAATGTGTTTATTCACACGTCGAGGAAATTTAGGTGCAGGTGTTAGAAAACACGTACTTCATGGAACTGTTGATGTTGCGTTCGTGTGAGACAAAATAGTGTTTTGTTTTCAGTTCTTCTGCTTTTATTAGAAACAAACAAATTTTAAAAAGCATCCGATGTGGTTTCTGTTCGCATTTCCCCAGTGTGTTTATTGCTCCGCTGCAGGGTTCAAGTAATGCGGCAGAAGGAGCGGCTAGGAGTTCTCACCGGGGGTGGGATAACCACTGATCTCCAAGGGGGACCCGATATCGCCCAAGGAGCCTTCAGAGCATATTCAGAAGGACTTTGGGGGACACAAAAACACCTTCTGGCTTCTTGGAGCAGATTCGGCATCGCTGAGAAGCTGGCTGGGAGCCTGGCCAGCGCAGGGCTATGCCCTAGTAATGAAACCTGCCTGTCGGCCCCATGTCCCCCACTGGCAGGGGGTAATGAGAAAGATTAAAAAAAATCTGGCAAGCTGTAATTCTATCATATTGATGCTTATGGGCTTTTTTTCTCCTTTCTTTCTTCGTCTTTTAGAAACCCTATTGACCGGGGATGTTTCGCACAGCAATGGTGTCTACCCAATGTAATCTTAATGCCGCAGAGCTTCCTTGTGGTCGGTCTCACATTCTCTATCATCCTGATGTTATTCAGAAAAAATGTGCTTCATATTCTCTTACGTTACCTCCTGTGAATTTTAAAATTCGGTATCATTTATGACAATGCAGATGGGGCCATTGTCTTCTGAAAGCTCTAATAAACACATGGCAGCAAATTAAAATTACACAGCTGAATGGGTTACTGCCTCCAACCATCTGCCCTTTCCTTTTGATGGTTGTTGCTGGAAAGGTGAGAATATCTGATCCACTTTTGAATAGGTTGTTGAAAACCTCTAGTTTTCATGATATTTTCAAGCAGACATCCCCTGATCTCAGTTTACCTTAATATATGATGTCAAGTGCTGAGAAAGTTTGGGAGAAGGTTCCCAGGTGGGTGAGATATCCCTAGATCATGCTGTCGAGTGGAGGAGATGGCTTGGCCATCTGATTTTAATCCTTCACCGCATCTCTCTGAGCCCCTGAAGACTTTGAGAACTGCACTCCAGTGTGCCATTGGTGGGAGCAGGACACCTGGCTCTTCAGAAGAGCGGGGCTGTTGTGTATCCCATGTTGAAGGTTGTCGGGTTTGTGTCCTCCTCCTCACTCCTCTTCAGCCCCCGAACTTTCTAAGAGATGACTTTTTAGTCTGGCCACATGGCTTGGGCAGCAGGCGTATTCGTATGGCAAACGTGGTGCTGTAAAGATGTTGTCTACGCTTTGGCTCTTTTCTAGAAGTAGAAATCTGGGGAAGGTAAGAGCTACCATAAGATGACTTACGCAATCTTCCCTTCCATCTTGGGAGCGGTCAGCAAGAAGTGCTGTTGGAGCCTGCCGTAAAAAACAAATACATAAAATAGACTGTGGGAAACCTTCCCTATTTATTAGGCTTCATCATGGTCTCTGATAGTGCAGCTCGATCCCTAAATGCTGCGTGCAATATCCTTTCCAAATCGCATTAAGTCTGACAGCTCTGGATTGCCTTGATAGATGTCTAAACGCTCAGCCCCATTGTGAATGCTGCCGAAACCCATGCCTCCCTGATACCTCCCGTCGCCGAATCTAATCACGCGCTCCCGTGTAAGTGAATTCTAAGCTCTCATTATGCATCAAATAAAAACTATTTGCTTGTTTGGGTTTTGAATTGCCAGTAATTAATTTAGAGCCCAGCAAGGTGTGAAAGTAGGTCTGGTTTTTTTTCCCTCCAGAAAGGATTCAGAAACACAGTGCTGAGGGACCTCTTGGGTCATGAAGTCCCGGTCCCTGCCATCAGATGCACAGCACCGTGTAATCTGCTTTTGATAAACATATTAAGTCTGTCTTCAGAGCAGCCAGGCTTTCTCCCCCATAGCTCCTGTTGAAGGGTATGTAGAGTTATATTGCTTTAGTGCTTTGCTATTCCTCTGATTCCAAGCAATAATAATACTCAAGGCTGTTTATCAGTAGCTGCTGATGCAGGCTGATGATCTTGGTCCACCAGAACTTTGCCGTCTCTCCCTTGGAGCTGCAGTGGTGCAGGCAACGTGGAGTCATCCGCAAATGCATCTGCTCAGAGCTACTCAGCCTTTTCTGCAGCTCAGTAATGAGGAAATTAAACAACACGAGGTCTGAGGCAATCTTCTTCGGTTGCAAATGGGCCATTTTCAGTGGCAGTACTCAAAGAATCATACAATGGTTTGGGTTGGAAGGGAGCCTTAAAGGTCATCTAGTCCAACCCCCTGCCATGGGCAGGGACATCTTCAACTACATCAGGTTGCTCAGAGCCTCATCCAGCCTGGCCTGGAATGTTTCCAGGGAGGGGGCCTCCACCACCTCTCTGGGCAACCTGGGCCAGTGTCTCACCGCCCTCATCATAGAAAAATTCTGTTGCTCTGGGACCTAATTTTAGTAATTTTTTTCTTAAGGAGCGGACCAAGGAAACTTTTTCAGAGGCCTACATTTATTTAGCAGAAAGTTGAGCTGTTTTTCAAAGGACCCGGGCTATTATAAACCATTTCTGACTTCTTGGTCACAAAGTATGGTCTTAGGAACCGTGGTTTGGAAGGACTTCCAGATTCAGCAGTAAGGAGTGTTTTATTACTGTGATAACTAAACTATTCTGGATCACCTTGAGCACTCGACCTCAGTGACTTTTTGTTCCTCGGGGTCCATCAGAAAACACTCTCTGCCTTTGAATTCCTCAAGCTGAAGGTGTGTCGGTGGGTGAGATGACTCTTGGGTGAGTGGAACACGATAGTGAGGAGGAGATTTATCTGACATGGGGTGATGGATGTGCTGTGCACGTTCTCCTTCTGCCTTCGCTGCCAGCTGTGGTTATGCAGCACTCCATAGGCTTTGCTGTCGCTCTCTGCTCGCCCTCTTCACAGCTTGGAAACAAATAAGAGAGTGAGAAGGGACATTTAGGTTAGAAATGACACTCCCTGGTCAAGGAGAGTGAGACTGTATGAGCAGGACAACAGAAGTCTTTGCTGTATCGCTTGCGATAGTTGATTGAATTCATGGTTTTCCATCAAGATGCTGAATTGACACAGGGCACAGGTCTTCTCAGGCTGTCTGAAATGGGGCGATGGAATCATGTTTTGCCTGTGTTTTACTGTGTGGTCCAGCATCGGAGTACCCTTCACTGCAGAAAGGCAACTGGAAGAGCGTCCTTGCAGCCCATAAGGGCCACACTGGTGATTTTTAGGAGCAGAGGTCTTGCACTAAAAGCTTTAATCCGCAGTGCCTTCTGGGTCCCGTCTTCCAGGTTTTGGCTTCTCTTGACTTGGAAGGTGCTAAATTTGGCAGCGTAGGTTTGGTTTTGGTTTCTTGAAAAACAGAGCTTGGTCTGACTGCTCTCACGTTGGGCATTTCAGGAAAATTTCCTCCCTTTTTCAGCCAGGCTGCCCGGCGGCAACAGGTGGTGATTCTGCTGAGAGAAAAAAGCTTGTGAATACAGTTTGGCAAAAAAACCCAACCCAACCCATTTCTCAAAGGTATTTAGTCTGTTCTTCGCTTGGGGAGAGTTAAGGAAATTCCTTTTGGAGAGGTCATACAGCCACACTCAGCAGCCTGCTTCGTGCTCCTTGAGTTGAAAACGCATAAATGTGGAATGATCCCGTGCTGCAGTAATGGATCTCCCCTTTTAAGCACTGCCAGAACACTGGCACAGGCTGCCCAGAGAGGTGGTGGAGTCTCCAACTCTGGAGACATTCCAAACCCACCTGGCCATGTTCCTGTGCAACCTGCTCTGGGTGACCCTGCTCTGTCAGAGGGGTTGGACTAGATGATCTCCAGAGGTCCCTTCCAACCCCCACCATTCTTTGATTCTGTAATACTTAAAATGACTCTTGGCTCTCCAAAAACTCCCATATTTTTTGACCGGTGGCAGTCTCCAGATGTCTAACTCCAAATGGGATGACTCTCCCATTTCTTCAACACTTTCACTGCCTCGGAACATCCCCTGCATGTTCCCCATCAGACCCAGCCACGGCTTTTTTCCATTTGAGAAGAAAAATGTTTCTGCTACCTAGGAATGAAACAAAAAACCAAGCCAGCAGTCACTGTATGGTGGCCCGGTAGTAACTGAGCTGCTTTAATCTGTTCCTTCTACGTGGAACTGAATCAAATCCAGTGCCGTTAATTGCAACAGCGTCTTGATGTGGAAGACAAATTTCTCCTCCGCTCTCTTTGCCTTCAAAGCTCTTCTCCCGGAGGCAGAAAGGCGGCACGAGCGATCTCGAGTGCCACCTGGCTTCCCCGTAACGCCTGCATTTCATCCGGTTCGCTTGTCAGGAATATCGCTCCTCTTAGCAGCCCGGCATTGCCAGAGAGATCTTGCAAATATGACAACATTCAAGAGACAAATTATCTCCATTCAGAGTTAATTTCTGTTTCCCAGCAGGGCTCCGCTGTGACCCTGCTGGGTTTGGAAATGCTGCTGTTTGGTTAATAGATGAATGTTTTGTGGATGACTGTATCTGTGCTCTGCTGGTGCCAAGTTTGGCTTCCTCTGCTCCCTCTCCTTCTCACTTGCAGCCAACATTGCAAGGCCTAAATGGATTTATTCACAGGACGATAACTTGACTGTCATTAGCATGGGGAAAATAATGTATGAGCAAGCGATAAAACAAAATGCTCATTCTCTGCCATCCATAACTGCCTGGGAGGTCTCTTAAAGATGTACTGTAGGGAGCCATCTGCTCGGAAGGGGAGATGGGACTGTCAGGAAATGATACACAAGTTAGAGATGGGAAGGGAAGATCTATAGTATCATCCAGACCATTTGCTGAGCAGAACTGCTCATTACTGCTCTGCCCGCTCTGGCTGGGAATTGAACAATGGCATCTCCGCTGTTGTTAGACTTCTCGTAATGAGCTGACCCAGTGGGTCTTTCATTTCCCAATTTGATTTTTTTTTTTTTCTTTCCCCCCCACCTCCTCGTATGTGGTTTGGGGGGAAAGACAACTTCTTTTTCACTGCCCTCTTGCTGTATTTTGGAAGCGGGATTTTGCGGTTGCACAGGGCTCTGCGTTTCTTTGCTACGATGGGATTCCTGAGTTACGAGCAGATGGTTGCTAAACTGCTGAGTAGTTCATTTAGTTCTTTTTGCTCCTCGCAGGGAGCTCAAAGGAGTACAAATATTCATCACGTAGGGTGGGAAACTGTGAAGTGCAACAGAACACTTTTTTGCTTCGAGTTTGGTTCGTGTTCTTGGTTTAATTTAGAGGTCTGTAGACAGACCGTGATAAAATACCATGGAAACATAGTTGGGGTCTTGCCAGCCTGGGTATCGAGGTGGTGAAAGGGGGAGAGGACAAAGCCGGATGAAGTAAGGGTTCCCCTGACACGTGTAATTCAGGCTTTATCTTTAGGAGTGTTCCTCAACACGTGACTGTTTGCCGGGCAAACAGTGCAGCTGGCTCCTAACACAAATATTTGTGACAGAGCCTGGCCCCCATCCAGACCTTGTTTTCTGTTGAAAGGCGTTACGAGACTCTGTGAGAGGTTTTCTTTCTCCGTCCCTCTTCATACGAATAGGATGGCGAAATTTGCTTTGGCTGTAGCTGTGCCCCGTCTATGAGATTCTCTGCAAACGTCCAGGTCATCCCATTTCCACGCTCTTTTAAGCTGGTGTGGCCAACCTTTCCTACTGGAGATGGTCAGTCTGAAAGGGAAAATGCCCTGCAGGCTAACGGCATTTTCCAAATTCATCGCTGCTTCCCAGAAAGTGTACTACGTGAATACGGCTTTCTTGGTTTCCATCTTCATGCCATGGCTCACATTTCACAGAGTCACAGAATCACAGGGGTTGGAAGGGACCTCTGGAGATCATCTAGTCCAACCCCCTGCCAGAGCAGGGTCACCCACAGCAGGTGGCACAGGAACGCGTCCAGGCGGGGTTGGAATGTCTCCAGAGACGGAGACTCCACCACCTCTCTGGGCAGCCTGTGCCAGGGCTCTGCCACCCTCAGGGTAAAGAAGTTCCTCCTCATGTTTAGGTGGAACTTCCTATGTTCAAGTTTGTGCCCATTACCTCTTGTCCTGTCACTGGGCACCACTGAAAAGAGCCTGGCCCCATCCTTCTGACACCCACCCTTTAAGGATTTATAAGTGTTGATAAGGTCCCCCCTCAGTCGTCTTTTGTCCAGACTGAAGAGACCCAAATCCCTCAGCCTTTCTTCATAAGAGAGGTGTTCCAGTCCCCTCATCATCTTGGTGGCCCTTTGCTGTCCCCTCTCCAGCAGTTCCCTGTCCTTCTTGAACCGGGGAGCCCAGAACTGGACACAGGACTCCAGGTGTGGCCTCCCCAGGGCAGAGCAGAGGGGGAGGATGACCTCCCTCCACCTGCTGGCCACACTCTTCTTGATGCCGCCCAGGATGCCATTGGCCTTCTTGGCCACAAGGGCCAATGGAAGCATCCTGCTTCAGAAATGGTCCCACAGTTGGACCTGTCATCAGGTGACTCTGAGTCAGGAAGAGGCAAGTTGCTTTGTTCAAGCAGGAGAAAATAATTGTTTAATAGTGTTTAAATTTTGCACCCAGCCCACGAGTCCCATTGTAATTGCTACTTCTCTTTGCGAGAATCAAAGGCTGGTGTTGTTTGTTCTCCCATCTCCTGAGCAGAAGAGTTTGTCAGATCTTAATCTCCAGGGGTTTTAAGTGGTCACTCAGTTTTGATTAATGCAATGTTAATACAAGCTGTCGGATACTTGGAGCGAGCTGCTCACAATCTCCATGCATGAGGAATTTCAAAATAATCCTTTGGGGACATCCAGGGACAGAACTGTGATCTCCTTAGTCTTTGATGTGGAGAACACAAGGCTTAATTTATTGAATAAATCACAAGTAATACCATCACGTGCAACATATGAGTTTTCTTGTCTCTGTGATTTTTGTGCAGAGCACTTAACGCAACATCTTCCCTGTTGGGCCAGTGCTGGTCTCCAGTGCTGTGCGAGAGCACCCTGAGTTGCCCTTAAATCGGTCAACTCAAACCCTGCTCGTGCTCCAAGAATAAACGCAGAAAAGTAAGCAAAACGAATAAGGGAAACAGTAGAGCTTTTAATTCCTCTGCTTCCTTTTGCAGGAGAAGAGACAACTGATCCTTTTGTAGATTCCCACTTAGGATGCTCTACATAATGCCAAGAGTTTCATTAAATTAAAATTTCAGAAGACCAGGGATATTTGGGTTCTTTTTGTGTGTCTATTAATTTTTACCTCCAGTACATTGCCTTTCAGTTCCTAGTGGCTTTGCTTTTTTGATTACTAATTTGTACCTGGAAGGAGAAGCAGGGAAAGCTCTTCTTCTCAGACCTCAGCTCTACTAAGGTTATGTCCAGAGGCGGTTGGAAGGGATTTTCTTGCTGACTTTTATTGTGATTTCTCCAGAACAGTAACATATTTGGTTGAAATCCTTTGGAAGCAAAGGAAATAGGAGTTGGGGAGTCCGACATCCCTTTTGTCCTGGAGAGTGTATTGCAATAAGACATCCAAGTTCGAGTCCTTCTGCTCATTGAATGGTCTAGGAGAAAAATTTCACTCCTTCCTATTGGTTTCCTGGCTGCCGAGACAGGCAGAGATCAGTTTTGCCTATAAATATGCATTCAGCATGCGTCTGTTCTAGTGGAAATGCGGAAAATATCTTGATTTTGTCCCATTTTATTGGAGGGGACCTACATTGGAAATATCAGAAGTTGTTGTAAAACTAAATTTTCGTCCTCTGGTGGTCTTGGTGTGCATTGGGGTGTAACTTCCCCTTATAAATATGTGAGGTTTTTTCTCCTTTAAAAATGAAGATCAACCTTAGCCCCGCGGAATCCAATAGCTCCGACTGGGGGGTAGCTCTCTGGGAGCTGGCGGCTGTTGATGTTGCCCATCAATCATAGCTGTCAATGGGAATGTCCAGCCCTGCCTGCACAGGGCTACGTTACGTCTGGCCACAAGTTCTCAACAAAACCAATGTCGTAAGGGTTTTAGCAAAAATACAGGGGCTGAGTCGCAGTAATCCATCTCAAGTTAGTTGCTGGTCCGTGACCTTTAGAAGCATTCCGGAATATCTTGCGATTTCTCTTCTTTACTCTCTAGTTCCCGCATTTAGAAAAGGATCATGTACAGATGAACCCCAAACTATTGTTTAGGAAAAAAAAGGCTTTTTTAACTAGTTGAGGGTACTTAAACAAGGCTGAGTTGGTCGACTGTTTTTTACAGCTGCCTCTGGAAAAAGGAAACATATACCATCCATGTGATTTAACTGCATTTTCACCTGTAGCTGGCTTATAAACTCAAGCTACAGAAAACAATAAAATAAATTTAACTGCCAATTTTCAGATGCTTTTGGTTGTCTCCGTAGGAGTTGAATCCATTGCGTGTAGCTAGGTGGACCCTCTTGTCAGGCCTTCGCACTCTTCTCATGTTTCCCAAGGATTGCTTTGGAAAATACAGAGCTCTTAATCAGATTAATTGTAGTTGAGTTAATGGCAAGTGAGACAGAAACGTGAACTGCAGTGCTCCAAGGTGAGGTTTGAGTGACCCGTGTCCTTCAGGATTCAACCCATATTGGGTGTTACCTTCTAGAAACCCACTAGTGACATTGGTCTTAACCACTCTACATTGTCATTTAGCCCTAAAAATGAGGCTTTTAGGCACTTGTTCCAAAATCTGACAAATGGTCTTGTAATTTCAGTGAAATGGCCGCCTTCTGATTCCAGAAACTCACCCAGGGTTGGCTCTTAGAGCTCAGTCTGGGTTAACTGTTCAGCCTTCACGTATAATTCATGTATTTATTTGGCTATTTTGTTTCGTTTCTAGTGACATTTTGCATTTTCGTTAATTCCTGTTGAAATTAAGTCATAGTTACGTTCTTTGCATTGGTGTCCGCATGGCCACCGTAAGTCCAGGGGCACAATATCGTCGTCTTTTGGGGGCTCAGTCCTGCTAAGCCATTCTCCATCTGTTATTTCCAATTGCTTTTGTTTGTGCATCAGCCGGCTGCCCTTGTCGTGGTCGCTGTGTCTTTCCAGGAGCATCTCTCCTCCACATGGGACATGCGTATTCCCTCTCCCTAGCAAGAAATTTTTAATAAGTAAGGATGCTTTAAATAATGGGGCTCGGAGACTGAAGAAAAAAGACCTGGGAGCACATAGAGTATTCATAAAAATAATACAGATGGGTCTTATTCTCCAAACTGGGCTAGCCATATGAAAACATTTATTAAAAAAACGAGGTTCGCTCTGCTTCCAGAATTGATGGCCTGCCTCTGAGCATCATTAATTTAATGGTCCACGTTCAATTTGTATCATGTTGCAGGCTGCTAATGATGTTCTAGAGCAGATATTACAAAGGAGAAAGAAACCTGCCACTCAGTGCATGGGAAATACACCCTCACCTTGCCGTGAGTTTACCTGTAATTGGGAGAGTTGGGTAAAATCCTAAGAAGAGCCACTTGTGGGAATATTCAGGGGGGGCTGAAAATGTCAGGGACGAGCTTTTCAGCTCCTGCAGTACAAACCATGCTTGAAATAACTGGATGTTATTCCTTTTCATTGCAGCCTTGCACAAATGTATATTGATTAATAAAGGAAGAGCGTGGCCTGTGCCTGGCACTTTTGAGTGATAAACAGTTATGCAGCGGTAAAGAGGGTGTATTAAAGGGTAAGAGCTAATGACTTTTCTTGTGTATGTAACACATTAAAACCAGCATGAAGCTACAGCTATTTTATCATGCTGCTAATGTCCCTGACAACATTCACTTGGTGGGAGTGAACGAATGGAAATCCATTTAGAGAAGTAAATTAAAATACCTTAAAAAATGCCTTTAATAATGGCTGCAGAACTCAGCAGGATCAGAGAAGTGAGAGATACAAAAGACCTATTAAGTTATCCAGTCCATCTCCCTGCCAAGGCAGCGGTATTCCTTATTATGCAGTTACTACTGTATCGTTCAGGGAAGATTTAAAGGTCTCAAGTGCCAGTGCCTCTGATGGGAGAGTAATCTAAAGGCTGGAAGACTGGACTGGCACAAACTTTCCCTCGTGTGCAACCTAATTTTTCCTTCCCTGCTCGTCTCCTGCCCTGCGCGTGTGGGTGTGCAATGGGAATAAGTGGAGGAAAATCCCTATCCAAGTGTTGATTTCCGAATGTCCTGCGTTTGAAGCTTGTAGCGATGCCGAGTTAGCAGCCTGCTTGGTACCGGGGATGCGTGTCGATTCGTTTGGAGGCGTATCAAAAGAGCTCCCCCCAAGCGGATACTTCCACTCCTGCGGCTGTGATTTACAGGCACGTGTTTTCGCAGGCGAGAACCGCCTTGGCAGGGGATGCTCGGTGGCTTCTGCTGGTGGACCATCTCCAGCAGGACGGACCCGCTGAATCCAGTCCCTTTTTTTGGCATGCTGGCAAGTTCCTGGGCACTGGCTAAGAGTTGATGTGCTGAGAAGTCTCATTTTCGGGGGGATTTGGCAGATTTAATTAGTTACATTGCCTTCTTGGGGGACAGATTTGCACTGCTCGTTCTGGAAAAGAAAACGCCACTGTTCATAGCTATTTCTGTGTCGACGCTTCTGGGATGGCAAGGTGGTTTTATTTGGGTAGGTGTTTTTAAGCATACCTTGGGCACCTTTTGCCGTAGAATGTATTTGAGCTCAAAAATCAGAATAAAAGCAGCTGATCTCTGGTATAATCAGCCATAGAAGTTCCCCCAGTAATTTCTGCATCGGGTCCGTAACTCCTGTTTAAATGTAGCTTATCTTTCAGGAAAGCATCTGCGCTTGATTTAGAGCCTTGCAGAGGTGGAGAATCCCGCACACGCAATCGCAAGCTGTTCGTGTGGTTAAATTACCTTCGCTGTTCAAAACCGGGTAGCTCATTTCTGCTCTGGTGTGATCCAGCTGCAGCTCCCATCTGCCGGATCTCGCTGTGGTGGGCTTCGGAGGCTTAAATTAAATAAATGAGGAGACTGCAAAATATCCTAATGTTATAGGCATTCGGGACGTCAAAAATAAGGGTTTTTTTTTCTTCCTTCTATGGAAATGTCTGAACAGGAGAAGTGTCACGATAACCATCAAGTCCAGTTCATCTGAGCTACGTAGAGCAGGCAGTTGAGCGGAGCATTTCTCATTGGCAAAAAGCTTTTCATCTGTAGTTATCTAGTCACATCGTTCTGTCCGGATGGTGGCAAAATTGGTTTCTGGTGGGACACATGAGCTGTAGCCTCATGCGTGAGCGAGCATCAGTCTACAGCGGTCACTACGGGTAGTGAAGAAGAGCTGAATTGCAACCCAGGTGTTAAGTCCACGTCCTACATGAGGTGAGAAAGCATGAAGGTAGATGTTGGCCAGTTCTGACTTGTGGCCGCTGTAAGAAGGGACTTAGTTTAATCGGAAATTGGGGGAAATATTTCTCAGAAAACTTCTTGCTGTGAAGCGCGAGCCGGAGCAAAAGCCTGTCTCAAATTTGGACAAACAATATGATGAAAAATCCCGTCCAGCAACACCCATCAATTGTGCCTCCTCTCCAGCCTTCCCCCGCTGCGGGATTTGGCCTCGCGTACTGCAGAAAAGACACGTGTGCTTCTAGATTGTGCGGGGTTTGGTTCAAATCGCGGAGCCGATGAGTATCGCTTATGTTTTTTTTCTCGTATTTTAAATGGTTGCAAGGCGTAGTTTGAACATACTCGTGCAGGCTCCTCTTCCTGTGCTTTCAATAGTTGTGACTGATGGCGCACTTACTGGACTTCAGCAGGGGTGGCCGCAGTTAACGTTAACTTTGTGCGTGACAGGGGCTCGTGTGTTCGAATCCTGGGCGCCGTGAAATCCTGAATAACGAATATGGCGTTTAGAGGAAGAAAACGGTTCTTCTGCGTGGTCAAAGGTAATGCGGCAATAAGCAGATTTTACGGTACACGTTCTCCATTTAAAAAAAAAAAAAAAAAAAAAGATGCACGTTTTGCTTTTCGTCAACATTCTTGTTCACTGGAGCAAGTGTTTGCTGGATCACACGGTGCCAGGTAAATAAGAGCTATCCAAGGCCTTGTTTGTGCACTCGTTTGGCTGCTGCAGCGTCACATTTAAAGGCGAGAGAGAAATACAGCGTACCCTGGGCTCCCGTTGGCATCCGTGAGGATGAAGGCGCTCAGGACCTTTCAGAATAAAGCCCATAAAAAGCAAAATAGCACCTGCAAGTGAAACGGGCAGAGTTACGGTTAAAAGAAGAAAACAGCCCTTGGAGTTGGGAGCATTTGAGAAGCAAAGTTGTAGTAGGATGTGGAATAACCATAGTTAACGGGCGGGATTCTGCAGAACTGATACTGGAATAATGAGTTTTGCTGAGAAAAAACGCTGTGTGGGAAAAGCAGGCGATCAGATTTTGAGACCGTAAAAAGAGGTTTTGCATTTAAACACGTATTTGAATTGATACGTACTAAAAACTCCGGCCCTTTGTAAACCCTGGATGTACCACAGAAGAAAACGAATTGAAAAGCCCCCTTATCGCTCGGTGTGAAATAACCGCTCGTCAGTAAAAGAGACGATTTAGACTTATCATCTTTCCTCTCTTAGCTAAAATAATTTTTATTTTTTTAACTTGGTTTCAGGGTTGTTTTTTTCTTTTATCTTAGTGGGGGTAACCACCGTGCTGAGATACCGGACCAGGGGTGCGGGTTGGCTCCCCATGGCAATGACGGAGCTGGGGCAGCACCCAGCTCTCCTGGCCAAGCCCGTGCCCGCTCCCCCGGCCACAGGGCTTATGTTGGCTACTTTTTAGACATCAGGTAGCTTTAAGCAGCCAGTTTATCACAATATTCAGGGATAACTGGCCCCCCCGGCTCCTGCTTTTCAGTTTTGAATGGTTTCCATCTCTAACTCTGCTCTAATAACACGTAATGTCATCTGACGAGATGAGAGAATTGTTATTTCAGTGGCCTCGCAAAGATATTTGTTAAACTGCTGGGATCTGGGCAAAGGGAGGGAATGCGTTTGTGTTTTTTATCTCCCTCTCCCATTGCCCTTCAAGGTGCTGACAGCACCGGGTATTTATCAGCTCACGAGAGCCCGTCCAGGTGTTTAAGCAGCTCAACTGGTAAAGCAAAGCACGTGCTGGGAGATCACCGCAGAGCTCCGTTTCGCCCGCCCGCCGAGTAACAAACCGTTATTAATTGACAGCAGAAAAACCAAATTGCAACTGGCAGACTAACGCTGCGGAGCATCGCGGGTCAGAGCGCAGGGGGAGGCGAGATGGCAGGTGGGGGCGCAGGATGAGGAGGGAGCTCGGGCAGGATGGGTTTCCTATTTTAGGGCCGATTGCCTTGGGTGTGGTTTTTGGCGAAGCTCCCGCTGCTGATGAAACTCCCTTTGTCTCTGTAAATGTCCTGTTAACATTAATCATAATAGTAATGAACCATAGAAAAGAACAGCCCAGGTTGGAAGGGACCTCAAGAGATCATCTGGTCCAACCGCTGGTGGGAAAGGAAGCCGAGATGAGATTGTTCAGCACCCTCTCCATTTGCATCTTGAGACCCTCCAGCGATGGGGACTTTACCGTGTCCCTGGGGAGGTTGTTCCGGCAAATGATTGTTCTCATTGTAAAAAATGTTGAGCCGAAACCTCTCCCAGTGCAACTTGTACCCATTCCCCTTTGTCTTCTCCATGTGGCTCCTAGTGAAGAGAGACCCTCTGTCCTCTTTGCGGCTGCTCTTTAGGAACTGGTTAACGTCATAATAAAATTAACCCCAGTTCCTGGATCCTAGACACCAGATCCTATATGATATTTGGAGAATTGCACATTTTTATGCAGAATTCTGTATGACAGGCCAATATCTAAGAGCACATTGAGCTCAGTCCTCTCTCCACAACCCTATTATATCTTATTGTATCCGGTGGCGTTATAGAATCATAGAATCATAGAATGGTTCGGGTTGGAAGGGACCTTGAAGACCATCCAGTTCCACCCCCCTGCCCTGGGCAGGGACACCTCCCACCAGCCCAGGTTGCTCCAAGCCCCGTCCAACCTGGCCTTGAACCCCTCCAGGGATGGGGCAGCCACAGCTTCTCTGGGCAACCTGGGCCAGGAGCTCACAACATAGTGAAAAAATTCTTCCTAATATCCAATCTAAATCTACCCACTTCCAGTTTGAATCATGCTGGTGTGATACCCGACAGCGGCAATGCTGAGCCGGGATTCCAAAGTTTCCATCCCTGTCGCGCTCCCGCGGGCGTTGCTGTGCCGAGGGAAGTGCTGGGCAGCCTCTGGCCCTGTCTCAGGCCAAGCAGCTTCCAAGCTGGAAGCAGATGAGATGGAGCAGAGAGACTGAGCAGAAAGACAGGGGAAAAAAAAATCAAACAACATCCCGCGTGCCCTGGGACTGGTGGGAGCGTTTTGCCTAGACCTCCTCTGTTACTTGAACACTCTGTTACTTGAACACGAGAGCAGCAGTTTGGCAGGTGCCTGCAAAGAGATCTGGAGAGGTGGGTTGGGAACGGCCAACGCTACGATATGGAGAGTGGGCCCAGAGGGGAACAAGGAAGAGTGAAGTTTCGGAGAAAAGAAGCTGAAAAGGATCTTAGCTGGATGCTGTTTTCTTGGGATCTTGGTTAAAGAAGGGGACTTTGCTGGTGTTCGCCTTTCCCCGGTGCATGCCACAGAACACGGGTGGCACCAGGGATTGCATTGGGGCTCCTGAAGAAGAGCGTCCCTCTGGGACCCTGTGTTGTGGCTTTGGGAGGTGCTTGAGCCCAACAGCAAGATGCCAGGAGATCACCCCATGCATTGCTGGCCTTCAGACGGATCCCGAGCTGGCTTTCACCACATGCCCATCAGCTTCGTTGCGTCCATCCCAACCTCTACAAGTTCATTTCTGCAACTCATCGCAGAGTGAGGGACCAGCCGAACACCCACAGGTGCCACAAGAAAGCAACACCAGCCTTCCCAGCAGGAAAGGAGACACTCCACAGTCTCCTAAAGCACAACCACCCAGTTCCCAAGTGCAGCCCCCAACTCCCTTCACAGGAGGAACCGGAGCAATTGGTGGGGAAGTTTGTCACCGTAATGGATGATGACACAGGACACTGCACCCGAGACAGGTGAAGCTGCATGAGCAGAACAAATCTATATGGATGGTGCGTTCTTGCTGGGCAAGGCGAAGGCTTCCTCCTCTGACATGGTGATTTATATATTTGCAGCTCTTCCCCGAAAAGTAGTGCCCCGGTGTGGGTCACCGGAGCCGTCTGCTGAATACTCCTCAGTACCAGGAAAGGAGGATGGATGATGTTTTGGAAAGGCAGATGCTGGGAATTTAACATTTTTAGGGGCAGCTGAGAAACTGTAACTAAAAAAAAAAAACCACCAACAAGAGAATGGACGAATAAATGTTGCACGTCAAGGTGTCAGTGTGAGACGTAACCACTGGTGTCCTTTGGGAAGGGTCCCAAACCTGGAGCTGTGGGTCAGCGCTGAGCTCGAAGAGGTTTGAAAACCTTTCGTCCCTCCTGTCCTGCTTTCAGTTACAGCTCTGCTCAGTATAGTACTTTTAAAATTGTGGGGTGTCAGCGAAACTCCAGCTTAAAAATTAGATTAGGCTTTATTTATTTCTTCCTTTAAGGCAGCCACGTCCAGCACTCATCTGCTGCCTTCCTCTGCCAAGGCGTCTCGAGGAGATTTTTAAGTGATGGGCAATAATATACTAATAATCGACAACCTTTCCAGTGCCAAGGTCTCTTCCTCCATCTGCTGCGTTTTCCAGAGCCCATCGCATGGCGAAGGCATCCCTGCGCAGGTACATTCCCATCTTTGCCTTCTTCCCCCAAGAAAAGGATGCAAGTGAACGGGCACGGGAGAAGCTGTGATTTCTGCAGGAAAAAAGAAAAAAAAAAAAACAACAACAACATTCAGAGTGGGGATTGTTCCTCTAATCTAGTGTTTCTCACCGAGAAGTTAGAGAAAACAAAATGACAGATTGAAAATCTGAAGGTTTGTGTAGGCTTGACCTGTTGTTTTGAACTTCTTCCGCGTGACGGGGAATTGCTGGGGAACCAGCTTTATTGGAGAGAAACTGCATTTGAAGGGAGCCTTCAAAACGTTCCTCCAGCTGCATTGTTTTACATCGAGTGCCCTCTTGCTGTAGAGGAGGAACTGAGTCATTTTAGAAATTTAGGTGGGGTTGCACAAAACAATAATCCCAAAAGGATTATTGGGATGATACCTCTGGATCTGCTTATTCTTCATCACTCCGGGCCGGTGGAAGCCCTGCGGTCGGAGCATAAATTATACCTGCCCTGGAGCTGCTTTACGTTATCTGAAGCTTCAGCACAACTGAGAATAAGGGTCATATCTAGGAATAATGATAAATATT
Source organism: Rissa tridactyla (assembly GCF_028500815.1). Taxonomy (NCBI): domain Eukaryota; kingdom Metazoa; phylum Chordata; class Aves; order Charadriiformes; family Laridae; genus Rissa; species Rissa tridactyla. The sequence continues at coordinate 217,103,714 of NC_071466.1, forward strand.
TGCCAAATACGTTAAAAGATCAAACCCACGGTGTTAATAACGAGTGGTGCTGCTCGGCTTTATCCTTTTACCTCGACAGTAGCTAATGGACAGGAGGAGGACGTAAGGAGGAGTTTCTTCTTATTTTTAGTAGCCTTAAGACTCTTTTGAAACCTTCACCCGGCTGTAGGAGTAATGAGTCACACCCTGGGCGCGACGTTAGGATTCAGCACCACGCAGCGTTTTCAGGTGCGAGGAGAGGAATATTGTTCTGCGGATGAGTTTCCTTGTTAGCGTGGGTTTTTTTAAAAGGCTTCATTGAAGTGTCTTGCCATAAAATTATGCTTTGATCATATCCATTTGCTGTTAATGAATCCAGATGGGTTAGGGGCAACCGGATTGTAACTCTCTGATAATACGTGCGCTGCCTTTCATTTTCTCGCGCGGAGTTTCAGAAGATCCTGCGCTGGCCCAGCTAACAAATCCCGCTGTATTAATGTGTCCTAATGCATCCTAATGCACAGCGTCCCCAGAGGCACATGCAGATGTGTCGGGATTGCTTTGGAGAAGGTTAAAATGTTACAGAAGAATAGCCATTACATATCTGGCACTGTCTTCTTTCATATGGTAATCGCCTTTTTTCCTTTCTTGTATTTATTTATTTTTTTAGGTCATGCAAGTGGCTTTGTATTTCCTTTAAATCAAAAGATCTTATTCTGAAATCAAGGTATTGGCAGGAGCTTAGCTGTGATTTTAATGTTGTTGTACAGAGGAGAAAGTAAGTGGGAGAAACTACGTAGAAACCAGCAATACCTTCTCTTTTAACATACAGTCTTTGGCTTTTTAAGTTGTTTGCTCAAATGTTGAGTTACATAAAGAAATAGAAACAGGGCAGATCGAGACCGGGTTTGATTCCTCATAGCGTGGTTGCACGTCCATCCCATGAAGTTTGCTCTCCCCCAAGGATGCCTGGAAGGAGAGATGTTTCCCCTGGTAAACTAGGAGAGATCAGTTAATTGCATGGGTCTGATGAAAATCCCACCCCCCTCTCACCAGTGAAATACAAATGGAAAATTAAAAGTAGGGTTTTTTTCATGCGAAGAGGAGAAAAATTGCTTTTATCTTCCTGGTTGCTACATGAGTTGGGAAGGGTTTATTTTTTTCTTCCCTATGTATAAATGGAGCACTGTGTCCAGTTCTGGGCTCCCGAGTTCAAAAAGGACAGGGAACTGCTGGAGAGGGGACAGCAAAGGGCTACGAAGATGATGAGGGGACTGGAGCATCTCTGTGCCGAGGAAAGGCTGAGAGCCCTGGGGCTGTTCCGCCTGGAGAAGAGCAGACTGAGGGGGGATCTCATCAATGCTCATCAATGGCTAAAGGGCGGGTGTCCAGAGGATGGGGCCAGACTCTTCTCCGTGGTGCCCAGCGACAGGACAAGGGGCAACGGGCACAAACTGGAACATGGGAAATTCCATCTCAACATGAGGAAAAACTTCTTTGCTGTGAGGGTGGCAGAGCCCTGGCACAGGCTGCCCAGAGAGGTGGTGGAGTCTCCGTCTCTGGAGACATTCCAACCCCGCCTGGACGCGTTCCTGTGCCACCTGCTGTGGGTGACCCTGCTCTGGCAGGGGGTTGGACTGGATGATCTCCAGAGGTCCCTTCCAACCCCTGCCAGTTTGTGATTCTGTGAAATGTTAACTTGAATGCCTCATCCTTAAGGATCAGGATCAGCCCCTGGAAGGTGACTTGGATTTGGATTGAAGCTGGACGGCACCTTCTGTATTTTCCATTTGTGCAGTCAGAGCTGTTCCCGTGGCTCACGTCAGCGGGTTGGAGAGGCGCCTTTTCCTCTGCTGCCGGACAACCACCGGCTGTGGCAGCACCTTTAAGCCATCTAGGTGCAAAGTGAAACATCTCTGCTTGACCCCCTTGCACTGATTGTGGTTGTTGGGGCTTGAAGGTTGAAGGACCGCAGCTTCTTCCCCAGCCCAAATGCCGTTAAGGTGTGAGTACGCCCTGCGTCTAGTCCAGTGGATCTGATGGATCTAATCTCCCCAGATCACTGGGTAATTTTCCCACCGCATTTATCAGCCCAAAGTACATGGGTTTGAGTTTACCCTTAAGGGAAAAGCGCCAAATCAGTCTCCCGTTTTAGTGGGATTTGGGTAGATTCTTAAAATGCCGCTTTCTCCCTTGCCGGAGTCGGCCTGGCACGTCGAGCAGGGATAGCAAAGAGCCTGGGCGAGGTGTGAATCCTGCAGCTAATGAGCTGTGCTCACGCCGCCGAGACATCGGTATGAGAACAGCATCCGTGGCTGCTGCAGCCTCTCCATGTCCTTCTCTGCTTCGTTTGCTTGCAACGGCTCCGGGTTGCAAGTCCTTTAGGGTTGGTTGTTCTCCTCCGTGTACATCGAGCCCAGGGTGGGATTGAATATTTATTAAAACACAGATACTTGTAGTAACAGGGGAAGCAGCATAAACAAGAGCATCTGGGAGGCAGCTATGCCAGACTACGTTTTTGTTTGGACAAAATAATCCCAAATCATTGCTAATTACAATATGAAAGATCGTCAGTTCCCGTGATTTGCTTAAGAGCAAACTTAATAAGATACAAGAGCAACCAAAGAGAAGGTGGTTGTTTGGTTTTTTTCCCTCCAAGTACAGTTGTGAGCCAAGGACGTATCAGGAGCAGCACAGGCGGTGGCTAAACCCTCCTTGAAGCCCCCCCACGCGAAGGAGTCCTGTGTGCTCTGAATGAGGATGAGCTCTGCAGACGGTTTTTTACCAAATCAGGGACAGGTAGCGGAGCAGAATCAATTCCCGTCACTCACGGGGTTGCTCTGGAGGAGCCGGATTATGGATCAGGGCGATGCTGCCGCGCTTTAATCTGGAAATCAATAGAGAGACGGAAGTTGGGCTTGCGGGGATGCGGCGGAGACAATGATTTGGGGTTTGATGAGATTTTGCTCTGCAAAGAACTGAGTCACTAACTCCTCTTCGCGTCCTGATCAACGCAGAGAAAGGGCTAAATTCAGCCTTGATGCAGCTCTCTGAGGGTCCCTGGGGTCCCCCCGTCTAATTTGAGTCCAGAAATTCTCAAACGAACCAGGGCTCCCAAATGCTTCAGTCTCCTTCTTTGCCTTTGCGCATAGCTCAGGAATAACCCTTCGCTCTACCGAGCCTAATATTAATTCCATTTATATCAACTTGGGACTTTGATAACCTTCCTTCTGTCTTGTTTGTAGCAACCGAATTAAAATACAGCAGGCAATGTTATAAATACAAACTGTGCCAAGTCACCTTGGGGTGCCGCAGAAATCCCAAAATTCATGCGGAGCTGTTGAAATCTCGGACGTTATCAGATACGTGGTACGTCCTTCTGCAGGCTGTCCAAACTGGCTCGTCTGCAGCACATGGAGCAGCGTTTTCAGTTTGCGGATTCGCTCTGTCGTTCCTAATGCGCCCCTTGGGGTAACAAAAGGGTTGCAAGGTCCTACTTAAACCTCAGCACGTGCAGTTTGTATGGATGGGAGCGGTGGGTGAAATCCCTGGTCTTCAGGATAGTCTGCAATCTTTGAGTCTAGAATTATTGGTCAGGTTGAAACGCTCGGGGTTTGCAAGGCCCAAGCGAAGCTGCGGGTACCTGGTTCCTCTAAAAATCCCACTTTTGCATTTTGAGGTGTCACCTAGTGAAGGAAAGACCTGGTGAACTCCGCTGGTCCTCAGCCACTGGTAAAAAATCCAAACTCTTTCAGACCTGGTAATCAAATCCTTAAGCTGCCCCCGTCCATCCCCTGCATGGTTTCCGCCTTTTCCTCGTTGGTTCTGTTTGACGTCACTCGGTGGCGTGGGCTGCTCCAGCATCTGCTCAGCGTCGGGGAGCATCAGCTGTACAGTTGCATCTGTCACGCTAATTAGCACGACACGAGAAGGCTGAAATTAAGATTCACGCTGAACCGCTCTTCATACTTGTGCTTTTCTTTCTTTTCCAGAGCGCGGTAATTGTGGAGAAGACCATTCAAGACCTGATGAACCTGATGCACGACTTGAGCGCCTATTCCGACCAGTTCCTCAACATGGTGTGTGTGAAGCTCCAGGAGTACAAGGACACCTGCACCCTCGCCTACAGGTACAGGAAGGCTTGGAAACTGCTGTCCGCTGGAGATACTGCTCTTGGGCTTTTGCTGTTTTGCCGTGAGTAGCCAGGAGTTACTTCTAGAAGTCATCTCTGCTGGGATGGTCAAGGATATTTCCTTCTAGGTGGGGAAAAAATCCAAATTAATGATCATTGGCATTTGAAGAGTCTTGGCTTCCCAGAGACTTTATCCACATCACGCTGTGGTTTAGGCTCTTTAAACGTGGATGGCCATGGTAGTAGAGCTTAGAAACCACACAGCTTTTCTCTGAATCAGGCAAAAGGTGACCTCACGTTGGAGATGGAGCGTTTAAGGCATCATCTTTAGCATAATCGCTGTCTATAGCTATTGCTTTCTTGTAAAGCAAGTCAGATCCTTCCATTTGAGTGTTCCCAAGCGATTCAGCTATATTTTAATCAATTCTATTGACATTTGGGTATTCAGGTCTTGTGGCAATGTGGGAATTAGTAACCACAACACACCCTATAAATACACACACACACTGGGGTTTTGTGAAACTTTACCAAAACGCTTTCCGTAAACCTGTTCTTTCAAGGAGCCATAAAATGCTCCATCCGGGGCTGTCTTTGTCGGTGTTCTCGGGTGATCTGTGATCTGCTTCCCAAACCACGGCGCGGAAGCTGAATGCAGAGTGCTCCCACTGGGCACGGGCTTATCGTGCTGGGTTGTGGGGTTCGAGGCCTTCGGGTACTTGCTTTATCATTGATTCCCTGGGTGACCATCGGTAAGTAACTTACTCTGCGTACATCCCCGTTGCCCATCTGTAAAATGGCCCTCCCTGGAAAGGGGGAACAGGACCGTGTCCCGCACCGCGGCGATAAATACTTGAGTTGAAAGACACTAAAGATGCTGCAGCAACGTGGGCTGTAAGAACTGCTATACATAATCTCCTGTAATGGCTAATTGAGGCCGGCGATAGCAGGGGAAGCTGAAAAAGCCCCTTGTGTTTTCCGACCGAGAGCATTAAGAAATTATTTCCTATCGCCTGGTTTCATTCAGGAGAAGCTTCCTCTGGCGAGCGGCTGCGCACGGCCTCATTATTATTGTTATTAATAACGCCAGCAATAGCAGCGAGCACATAATGTGGACTAAACTTCGTCTGAGCGCTCATGTAAATTGGTAGCTGCTCGTGTGCCGTTGTCCAAAATGCTCGTATTTTGCATGAAACTTCACTGGCTGTAGCCAGACAATAGATGTGATTTTTTTGGCTTGAACTTAAAGGTCCTTCCTTCCTTCCTTTGCTGATACCATTCCTGGCTTTGGCACCTGCTGGGGAGTAATTAGGACAGCCCTAATTTGGCAATATCCTGATTACAGCAGGAGGAAAAACAGGAAATGTTCTAGTTTTGCTGCTGGCAAATGACTGACTGAAATAGAAATCTATATACATTTCAAATGATGCAGAGGAATACAGCGGCTCCCCTGCTTTCCCGGGACGAGCGGTTCCATCCGCGGGGACGTTATGCCCTCTGCAGGGATCTCGCGTCGGAACGGCTCCGCGCAGCCTTGCCCTTTGCCACCAGGGTCTTCCTCGAGGATCTGGGACGGATAAACCTTTGCGTCAGTAAAGTTAGTGGAGGAAGGATCATTTATAGCCGCTTAAAATCAGCGTGAACTCCCTCGAGCTGTGTATGCATAGGATCAGGCGAAGCCATCGGAGCAAGGGAGTGTGTGGCCGTTCTTGAGACGTCAAGATAGGGAGAATTTGGGAAGCCAGAGAGACGGTGCGTGCAAGATTTGCACATGGCATTCGTTCGTTCCCCACGCGCGTGTGTTTCTTGAAGGGCAATACGAGCAAACGGGGATGAAATGTATTCAGATCCAGGCTCCTCAAAGCCAGGCTGTTTTATTCGGAGCCCTTTGCAGAACAGATAGCTCGGTCAGGAAGACAGCGCCGAGAAATGCACAGCTGAGATTTTTTTCGTGTTTGATTTCCATTTGGCTCTGATTTTCTAGTGAATGGGGGAAAAAAAAAAACCAAACCAAAATCCGACCCAGCGGGGCTGGATATGTGTGGGTTGGACATTTATATAAGTAGCAAGTATGGATTTTCTTGCTTTAATTGATGGCGAATTTCGGAAGCGTGTTGAAGCTGATCTAGGTGAGATGTCTTCCGCAAATCACATGCTTGTAAGAAGTGCAATTTCAGTTTGACGCAAACAGTTTACAAATGCGCGTTATGTTTTCGGACTAGTTTACGAGGGGCTCGGCATTAAAATGAAAGCGCAAACGGGAGATGGAGCCGCAAAACCTCCCGCTGTGTGGCAGTGCATTTCTTAAGTCTCGTCCAGCCTCTGTCGAGGTGCGTCTTCAGCAAATTTCTATGAAAGCAGCTCTACTCATGAGTATAATTGTATAATTAAACCATTTTTACGAGGCTTTGCGAAATACCGAAAGGCCATAGAAGGAATCACAGGGACAAACCTGACGAGGTCAGGGTAGCTACCCTTAACATGAGTCTTTCTTTTTAGTCTCTTGCCAACACCCTTCTTGGACAAGCTTCTCTATCTTGAGCACTAAAACTAATCTCTTTCCATGTCTTTCTACATGAATTGGCCCCATGTTTAGTTATGTCCATATCGAAGTCGCACATTTTCAGTTTGTTGCCCAATTTTAAGCTCTATCCTGTGTGTCCACCCCCTTCGTAGCCGTCTTCATCCTCCCTCCCTCGAACCACTGTCCTCTTGCACATTTTTCAGCCGATCGGAAGAGGCTGAGTAAAGGCACCGCTCACCCAAATGAGTCTCTTCAGTCCGTAAAAAGAGATGGACATCTCCAAAGAGTGGTTCGCCTTAATTAAAAAGTGCCTAAACTCTCTGGAGGTGCTCAGCTCTCTCCATCGGCTGTGAAGGCAGCTTCTGGTGACCAGCCTCCTGGCTGAACTGTCTCAGCCAAATTCCCAAGCTTAGGTGGGATTATAATTGGGCCTATATCTCTCGAAACGATGAAGAAAAAACATATATCTCGGCTCCTGCTTTCCAGCCAGGCAAAATAAAACCAAGCCCCTTTTTACTGATAAGGAAATGAGGAGATGAATTCGTCCAAGCTGTGGGGTCTGCGGCCAAACGGGATTTCTCGAGTCCCCAGGAAACGCTCTTGCCGCTCAGTTTACTACTTCTTATTGGCATCTTCCTCTTCTTGCGCTAACTTTTGGGGTTTTAAGTTGCCTTTTTGACTCTTTTGGGGCAGGGGTCTGTCTCCCTCAGACCGTTAGGTACCTGGCACACGCTGAACACGCTGCTTTTAAACTCTTAGCAGTGCGAGCAGCGCTCAGCGCGGAACCATCACCTGGGAAGAGAAAAAAAATTATTCAAAAATATGTTTGGCACAAGGCGACGGAGTCCAATTAGCCCCTGTGGCCCCCAGATGTTTTCCTAATGAAAAGCCATGGCCCCCCCAGCTGTGTCCGGGGAGGTTCCCCATCAATCTCCCTCCTCCCAGCTCGGTGCCGGGGTGGTGGTGCAGATCTGGGACCATCACTACCGGCAGATGTTTTCTGGTTAAAAACCACTGAGCTGTGGAGAGGTGAACGCCCCTCGCTCATGTGCCGTCACCTGTGTAAGTGTTACACCTATTCCCTACCCGTCCCCGGGAGCCGGGTACAAACAGATGGCATTTTCCTTGGCCCGTTGAGCTGTGAATTAATTAGTCGATTATGGCCCTGGTGCTAGCAAGTAACCCTATTACAGCAGCAGGAATAATTACAGAGGAGTTTGGGAGAAGGGGGGGGGGGGGGCGTTTGAAAGGAAGCGTTTTGAGCTGTACTAAAACATGTCATCCTGTCTTGTGATAATTTACTCGAGGACCCGAATTAGATTGACATTGATAGAAGTTACGGAGGTTGAAAACTGGCTGAGATGCTAGAAAGAAAATGTGGGGGAAAAGGAATTTTTAATTGATGGGGAAAGCTGGGCGTCTAACGGAGATCGGGTACGTAGCACCTTATTTAACATCTTCCTTAATGAGGGGGCGGTTGGAGTAAAACCAACCTGTCAATAAAAATTAGGAGGTGTTGCAGCCATGGGAAAGAATGGGGACATAATTCCAAGGACCCACGTAGTGGTGACCGTGTCCCAGCATCAATTAATTTGAAGCTCCCTATTGATTTCAATGGAGAATGTGGCTCAGGGCTCCAGTGGCTCCGGCACCCATGAGTGCCACGTCATCGAGAGGTGAGAAAAGCTGGAATCGTGTGGGTTAGGCTCTCGGAAAACACCGGCCTTGGAAAAGCAAGGACACCGAGCTGGGTTTACAACTTGCTATAAGCAGCTAAACAGCCTCCCCTCTCTCCTCCCCAACACCCACTCCAAAAAGCAATCGGATTTTTGAGGAGAGCAGGTAATAAGGATCATAAAACAGAGAAAGTAGCTCTGTCCTCTCTATAACTCCCATCAGAAGACTCCCAAAGATGACTTGCGTTCGTAGACATCTGAAGGGCTATGATAAGGCTGTAAATAATTGAGGAGAGTAAACAGTGAAAGTGGTGAGAGCTGAGGCTGCTGTAAGGGGAAATAACGGGAGTAATGGGATGAAATTGAGTAAAATAAAACCCGAGCACAGTATCAGGATTTTTTTTTTTTTTTTTGTCCGAGAGTTAGATTTGTTCGACTGTGAAATAGACTCCCAAGGGAAGGAGACTATTACTTTAGTCATTTAAATCTGGAGAGGACAAAGCACTGGCTAATATATTCAATGAACAGTTGTCTCGGCTTGGCAGAGAAATGACCAGATATCATCAAATTCAGTTTTTCCGTCTCGGATGTCAGAGATTCTGGTGGAGCTTTTTTTTTTTTTTTTTCCACCTCGGTTTTCACTGGGGTGAAAACAAGAGACCTTTTTTTCCTGAGTGGAAAAACACCAAGTTCCAAACAGCAGCAGAAGGCCAAATTGAAATTTTGACGCTGCGGTCTTCTGGGGCTGGAAACAAAATTCATTCTTTTGTCTGTGGCAGATTGAACATGAAATTTAAAGCGAAGGAAGATTTCTATGTAAGTGCATGTGACAAATTCATTTTCACAAATCGCGTGTGCTTATGGAGCAGAGGTTGTTTTCTTGGTGGTGGGTGAAAGGAGTGCTAGGTTCCTCCGGGCTGGTGGGAGAAGAAGTATTCTGCTCCGCATCAAGGTAGATGAGCGTTGCCTCCTATCTCAGTGCTTTTTTTCACTGTTTTCAACACGCAGCTACTCAGTGTGTTGTTACTTTTATTTCTATTTATTGACCAAAACATACCTTTCAGGAAATTTGATATGAGACCGGTTAATCCCCATAAACCCCTTAGAAACGTGCAGGGTTTTTATTGTAGTCTTGCACAACCCTTCCCCAAATCACCACCTGGATGCTAGTGACAGCTCCGAGCATCGGTTTGCCCCATGCAGCGTCCTAGCGTGGAGCCAGGAGTCTGCAGCCAAGCGAATGGCTCTGCAAGGTCCACGTTGAGCTGACGTGGGCTGAGCCCGCACAGATGCGTCCATCCAGTTCTTGGTTGACAGATCCAGTGTTGAATCTCCGCATCTTTTTGATGCACAGAGTTTCTGTCCATGTCGGAGAAGCCGTTTCTTCTTGGGGGACAGTAACGGGAAAAGACCTGTTGGGCATTTATACTACTTGAGCCCCTTGCGTTGGAGGACACAGCAAACACAGGTTCCACAGCCTTTCTTGTATTTTTATGTATTAGAAGGTGATTAGTCTCTTAGCACACAAGGGGTGTCTTGATTCTGTTGTTAACCTGCAGCTAAGCCTCTCCACAGGAACAGGACCTCTGAGACCTTTTCTTTCCAGATGCTTCCTTTCTCAAGTCACACCGTGCTTGCCGCTTGTTTGGTGGGTTTGCTGTGTTCCCGTTACAGAGGGCAAGAAAAAATCCTACTGCTGCCCATTGGAGGGGTCACCACCATGCTTTGAGTGATGTGGACAGGTAGCACGTGTTTCTTCTTGGGCTGGAGAAGCAGTCCAACTCGTCACCAGGCAAGGACCTCCTAGAAGAGCCTTCCAGGTGCTCACCAGAAAAGGAAATCAGTGATAGGATCTAGAAGAAAACCCTAACTCCTGCTTGCCTTTCGCAAGGCCAGGCTGGATGGGGCATTGAGCAACCTGGTCTAGTGGGAGGTGTCCCTGCCCAAGGCAGGGGGGTGGGACTGGATGGTCTTTAAGGCCCCTTCCAACCCAAACCATTCTATGATTCTATGAAGAACCCCTCTCAGATCCTTGCTGTCTACTCAACAACCCAGGAACGGGAGAGGACTTTGCTCTCTCTAGTCACAGTGTGCCAGTGAAGTAGCAAACACTGATGAGGACTATGCTGATGGTTGTTCATGAGCGATCACGACACAAGAAATAGGCAGCTTATTGACTCCTCCAACTACAGCATCCCGTTTGTCTTCTGCAATTGCCAGTGAGGAATTCACATTAGTTTTACACTGCCAAAAATATTAAACAAGGAAAGTCTTCATAATTGGAATACACCGTGATCTTTGATTCAATTTCACAAATACGTACAGTTATCTGAAATCTCTATTATTAGATGTTTTGGATGACTGGAGAGAAGATCCTGGAGCCTTCATTTCCTGTCATTGCTTCAGACCTGGTCCCCAAGCTGGGCCAGCTGGTGTACGGTGAGCTGGTGGCTTCCACCCAGGTCTTCCTGGGCAGGTTTCCACGCTGCAGTCACAACACAATCAGCAGCGGCTGGCGAGCTCGATTGAGATTGCAGAGAAGAAATGAGCCATGGAGAAACTACTTTCTTTCTCTTCGAGTATGGAATGACCTCCTCTGCACGTGTAAATGATTGCAAGTTGAATGATTTCAAGGGTGGGGAGAATATGGCCCTTGTCCCTTTAGAGGACTCTATCAAAGTACATCGAGAGTTATGAGTTTGAGCAAATTTTATATCCTGTCCACCTGTGTTGCCATGTTCTCCCCACGAGCGCTTTGTTGAATTCCTCTTTGGACCCTTTCCATAATGCTTAATGCACATTTGTATGTGATAGGGATTTTAACGGATATGTGCGGAATTGCGTGAAAAGTACAATTCGCTTCACGCTAATGTGATTGATGCTGCTTTCCCCGTAGGAGCATCGTGCAGTCGGATGAAAAGCTGGTGATCAGCGCGTCCTGGGCTAAAGATGATGATATTAGCAGGCTCCTGAAATCTCTGCCCAACTGGAGCAACATGGCTCAGCCCAAGCAACTGAGACCCAAGAGAGAGGAGGAGGAAGACTTTATAAGGTAAAATATTGTATGCAGTTGTAAAAGGGTTTCAAGGAGAGTAGCAACAATGGTAAAACCTGCTGGAAACACAGTAATTACGGTGATTGCGTAGCTGTTGGGTCCTCAGGTGTGAGGATAGGTTGAGATGTGATCTTTCCTCGGGTGGCGTGATGAAACTTGAGTCTACTTGCGTGCTGTTACGCTGCGTGGTTTTAAAGCCAGGCACCAGCTTTGCTGAACTGAGAACTTCATGTGCGTTGCCCAGGTTTGGTTCTGTTAAGAAGGAGAAATCATTAGGGAAATTTTCTGTTTCTGGGCTTTGCTTATCAGTATGTATTTGCTTATCGTATGATGGATTGGTAGATAAACCGTCCTGAAGCTCCTTATCCTTCAAGAGAGAGGAGAAAGCAAAGCTTCTTCTCAGATGCAGCAAGGAACTGAAGAGAGGGAGGCCATGGTTCAGTAAGGAGGCTTCAGTGACAGCACCAGCTTGCTGGTTTCCTACCCTTATTGCTCATTTCTGTTCGCTCTGTTGTTCAAACAAGGCTGTTTGAAGAATCGTGCTTGTCAACCAAGTCAGGAAAGTGGCTGAGACTGGGGAGGGAAAGGAAGGGTCGTTTTTACTTCAGGCAGATCCTTGTCCTGGTTGATGGCGCTACCCTGATCGCACATGCAATGAAGAGGGCAGCAGTCCGTGACCTAATGGAGGGGCCAACTGGTTGTACTGGACAGGAATTTCCAAAACTGGCATTGTCACCAAAGCTGTCCTCCATTTGAGCCATGACCTCATGGTGTTTCTCCTCCGTCCCGACCCCAGGAGCTCTGTAAGGAGAGTCAGGTGAAAAATATTGGTACCTCCAGAGGGGATTCTTTCAGAGGCAACTTACTGTGGCCAAAGCAGATTGTTACTACCTTTTCAGGCAGGTGAAAGCCTGTAAGTAGGCAGATTGCCTTTCCCTGCACACTGTAAGTGGCCTAGTCTCTGAATCGTTGCCATATCCTGAAGAAACAGGTCCTCTTTGTCATTCCAGCGAGTCAAAAAGCTTGTCTGCACACTCCCATCACTATTCATCACTTCCTTGATTGGCATTTGGCTATAAAACTGTAGGAGTAAGTGAAGCTGTTGAAAATTAAAGTCTAATTTGCCCAGATTGTCATTTTACTTATTCACTGAATGCAGGCGCAATAGCATAAAGATGATACAGTCTAGAGAGAGGAACGACAAAGAGTATAAAATATGTCTAGTCACAGAAATGTTTGCTCGTGCTGCAGTGGGGATAATCAGCTTTGCCAGTGTTTTAAAAAATCTGCAGCGGTCGTGGAAGAGTGAGGATGCAGAGCCCTCGAGGTCTTTGTGCACTCCCTGGGGTTTTTTGAGATTCATGGGTTCGGTGCCAGCCTCCATCTTCGCCTTCACGTTCTTCCTTTGTTTCTTGGCACAGAAAGGTGCTCGGGTGCCCTCCTGGCTCTTACTGTGATTTATGAGCCTTCAACATGGGACACCAGAGCTCCCGTGCATGCAATGATGGGTTCTACTGGAAGAGCGTAACCTCCCAGTGTAAATTCTTGGCCAGGCTAAATCTGATGGCCAAGCTCAGTCTGATGCTAGGAGTGCCAACGTTTTGATCCTACTATTCTTTTTAGTCCAATATGGTCATTTTACTATCCGTTAATTGAAGTACTTTGTGAAATTCTATCAGCAGTGTTAGAATGGAAAGCCTATTAGGTCATCTACGTTGAATTCATTGGGAAAAGCTCCGGTACTGTTCCTTTTTTCTTAGCCTAGGCATCAGAACCGAGATCTTTTCTCAGTATCTGTTTGCACAGAGCACCATGTACTAAGCCTCAGCTCCTCAGGGTGCTATGTGAACACTCCTGCAGCATTAATTTAAATGATAATAATTAGCCTGCGCCAGTTTTAGCCATTGATGCTAAGCGACATGGCTTATAAACTTCCTCAAGAATCTGCGCATGGTTGAATAGATCTCTCCTGAAAGCTTCAAAATAAAATTAATTGCTTGTCCAATTTTTTGTCATCTTCCTTCCATTTAAGCAGACTTTTTTCAGACTTTCTCCTAATAAAAAGGAACATGATTTCTTCGCTGCTGTTGCTTCTTTTCTCTTCCTCTTGGCACTGCTGATGAATTGGGAATAATTCTGCTGTGGCCTGAACACTGCAGTGGAGCCAAAGGGAAATGGCTCCTGCGGATACCTTGGTTATTAGGGTCATGGCTGTAATGGGAGAGCCTGGGAGAGCTCATTTTATTCTCAATTTAACCATCCAAGGTATTTAAAACCCTGATATACAGATACCCACCTGTATTCATGGGCCCCGCTCCTCAGCTAACAGGGACAGGACTGAGCATCCTTTTCTGGAAAGGAAGGTTTAAGCTTGATGAAACACAGGAGCATGTTCTTTTTGGACATAAAACAAGGCTGACAGCAGTGCTTGGAACTACTACATCCCTTTATGAATGTCGCTGAGTTAAATATGTCCTGAAAGTTTACCACCAGTTTTTGTACCGTGGCAGGAAGAGATGTCAATGCACAGTTTTCTTTCCCTCCCCCTCCCCAGGTTTCCTGTAACTCATTTGTTTAATTAAAAAGAAGAATCCAAACGCGATGTCTTTGAAAAAAAAAAAAAAAAACCTTCATGCGTATCTGTGTTGACAGTGATTGATTTTGTTGTCTTAACCCGCCACTATCTCTTTTGCGAATAGATGTCAAAAGGCAGGGTAAGATACTAGCAGAATCTTCCCATTAATATTCTGGTGTGGTTGGCCAGACAAAGGGACCTGATTGAGCATATTATAGTAGCTGAGAACTTGGCAAGGGGAGAAAGGAAAGAAAAGTCATGCCTCTATTCGTATAATTAGTTTTTAAAGCTCTGAAGGCTATTTGGCACCGGGGCGAGTGTGAAATATGCTGCCCTTATCGCTTTATAAAGGTTAGCTTTCAGTTCATTACCGAATCAGATACGTTGGTGATAAAACCCAAAGATGTATCATTTCCAGGTTTGCCTTTGACGAGGAAAAGCAATGTAAAAAGAGATTCAGATCTGGTCGCGCTCGAGTTACAGCAGAAATTCTTGGGTTGTGGTGCAGCTCTGCAGCGGAGGGGTGGCAAGGGCGCTGTGGACCCGAAGGGAACCGCGTCGCTGGGGCGCTGAGGAAGGTGTGCTGGGAATTCATGGGGCAACACGTCTGCCTTGAAACCCCACGTGGGTCAGAAGATCACCCCACAATGCCGATTATTCTGGTTGCAGATCTGAGATACCAAACCTGCGTTAGGAGAGGGCTGGTGGTTTCCTTCTCACCTTTTGAATCCAGCAAGCTCCTGAACGCTGAACCTGGGATCAAATTCTCAGGCTAAAGTTAATAGAGCAATAAAAAAACACTTCTCAGCATCTCCATCTACCATATGACTTTTCCTTTCACTGCTTTTGGTGTCGTAGTGAGGATAACCCTGACTGCAGGGTGCTCCAGCTGCCTGCTGCTTCCTCCCCTGCATCTTCTCCTCACTTGAGGATGCTCATAGAATCATAGAATCATTTAGGTTGGAAAAGACCCTTGGGATCATTGAGTCCAACCATCATCTCCACTCTACAAAGTTCTCCCTTACACCATATCCCTCATCCTCACTTGCTCTCCGCTAAAAGGAGGGGGGTGTATTTGAGCAATGTGGCAGGATACCTGAACAGCAGCAGATCCTTCACTAAATCAGCCCAAATGGCATTGGTCAAAACAGTTGCATTATCCCTGCTAATTACAGAATCACGGAATGATAGGGGTTGGAAGGAACCTCTGGAGAGCATCTAGTCCAACCCCCTGCCAGAGCAGGGTCACCCAGAGCAGGTGGCACAGGAACGCGTCCAGGCGGGTTTGGGATGTCTCCAGAGACGGAGACTCCCCCACCTCTCTGGGCAGCCTGTGCCAGGGCTCTGCCACCCTCACAGGAAAGAAGTTTTTCCGTTCAGATGGAATTTCCCATGTTCCAGTTTGTGCCCATTGCCCCTTGTCCTGTTGCTGGGCACCACGGAGAAGAGTCTGGCCCCATCCTCTGGACACCCGCCCTTTAGCCATTGATGAGCATTGATGAGATCCCCTCTCAGTCTGCTCTTCTCCAGGCTGAACAGCCCCAGGGCTCTCAGGATCTCTTCTCTCCTCCTGGTTTAGTTGATGCTGATCTTCTGACTGTATTTCCAGTGTAAAACTGGAGCCTGCGTGCAGATGTGGGTCTGCTTTGGAAATGTGTCGCTGTTGGACAAGACAACAATGTCAGGCTAAAGGAAGAGAGCAGGGATGGGCTACAGGGTGTCCCTCCAGAAGGCGTGATGGGAGCAAGAGAGGTACCCTCCAGTTTTGGATATATATTGGGACTGTGTTTTGGGAACCACTGTCTCGCCTCAGCTCCCTTGGGGCACGCAGAACGTCTTGCTTCTGTCCGAGGAGAGCACATCATCCATCCAATGGCAGCAAAGACACTGGGGTACGCTCCAGAGGATGGTATCTCCTCTCCCTTCCATTTCGTGGGGCAGAGTGGACGCAGCGGGTTGGTGGGCAATTAAGCGCATCTCTACTCCAAACGCAAAGCTTTGGTTAGCGCTGGGAGCAAGATGAAGAGGTAAAGGAGGTTTTGGTCTGAGGCACCGCAGTGTATTAGAAAGGCTCCTGTGAGGGAGCCTACACTTGCCTCTGGTGAACCTCATTAGGTTCCTCTCTGCCCAGTTCTCCAGCCTGGATTCAAGTTCAGAATACATGTAATCCTCAAAAAAAAAACAAATCCAGCCTAAATCCTCCAAAACTTCTTTGCCTTCACAAGATAAGCAAAAGTAGAAGGAAACTCCTCGGATACCAGAGGGCAGTAAACTCAGGAGGTTGGTCGAGAGCTCCTGGGACTAGTCACAGCTTGAATTATTTCAGCTGTTTCCAAAGGGTTCCCCGTGGTGTAAACTGCCCATTGTGTAAATAAACAGTCTGCGCAAGCCTGAAAAAGCAGAACTGGGAACGAGCTGGGACAATTTGCATTGGACTGTTAAGTCCTTTCCTTGATGCAAAGGGAGATCTGTGATGGCAGAAGCATGGAGTTCAGGTCGTGCCTTGGGGTAGGGTGATCTTCCCTTGTCCCACCTCTCTGGGCAGCCGGAAAGCACTGGCCAAGGTTTCCATCAAAAGCTAAATGTCGGGTTCTTCCATCTGCTGTCTGGTGGGTGGTTTTCATAGCGCTGGGTTTGGAGCTTTCCATTATTTTTATTCTCTTTTGCTGTCATAGTGTTTCTCCTGACGCATGGTCCTTTTCTGAAGCCTTGGTGTTTTATGGAAGGCTTTTCCCTTTCTTTCCCTCTTAGCTTTCCCTGCCATTCTCAGATGTAGCTTTTCTGTCTCGCTTTCCTTGTTTCTTTGCCTCTGAAGGATAAAAGATCTCCCTCTCCGATTTCTCAGGCTCTGTTCATTATATTGGCAATACTTTTAAAGGCTGAAAGGATGATTTTGGAAGATTGGCAGCAGACTGTAGACCTTTTTTCCCTCTACCGAGACTACGAACCTGAGCGTACTGTAGGTGTGAGCCATTTCCATTTGATGACAGTCTACTCCTTTATGGGAAATGGGTTTCTAGATCTCTTTTTCGGACCCTACAGGAAAATGTGCTTCATCACGAGCACAACCAATACTAAATCCCGTTGCTGTCAAGAGTCTCATCCGAGAGGTGTAAAACTGAGTGAGCGCCTGGATCTTCACAGGGCACCTCCGTATCCAAGAAGTTTCCTTCTGCCTTTGCTTATCTTGTGAAGGCAAAGAAGTTTGGGAGGATTTAGGCTGGGTTTCGGGTTTTTGGAGGATTACATATATTCCAAACCTGAATCCAGGAAGAATCTTCCAGCTTCGGATTCATTAATCCTACAAGTTGCGTTGTCTGTTGAAAAGAGTGCAGCAATGCCCAGCTCTTCCAGGGTACTTTTTTCGGGTAATGTGTGTGCCCCTAAACTGCATAGCGGGGACGGAGGGGGAAGGCAGAGGAGAAATGTGGAGATTGAGCTTCTCCGCAAAGATTTAATAACAGCTCCTGCTTTAACGAGATTCTGTATCGCTAAATCACATCGTTAGAGCGACACAATATACTCCAAGACGCTTCCTTGTCGGCTGTGATAAATCGTATAATATAAACTTAACAAGACCAGAATATTCAAATAAATTTCAGCGAGAAGATGGCGTGTGATGTTACAGCTTAAAATTGTCAATTAGCGATGTCTGCTTTTTTGACAGTGTGGTGACCTCTCAGCAGAGATTCGGAGCTGCCGCCGATTGCGCCGGTCCCTAATAGAGATGCAGAAATTGTTGCCGAGGCTTTGCAAAATCCCAACGAACCTCAAATCTGGGTCGTTTTTCAGGATGGGCTGGATCTTCAGTCCTTTAAAGCCGAATAGCTCAGGTTGGCGGGGTGAATTTCTCTCCACCGAGGATCCTTTGCAGCAGCTTTTCATCAGGATGGCAACGCCTGTTTGGATGCGCTGCGAAAAGTGGCCTCGATGTGCTGAATTTTTAAAATACCTTCAGGCGCTGAGTCTTTGAAACAAGGGGAACGGCGTCTTTCTGCAGGAGGATGGCTGGGCTGGCTTTTATTGTTCGTGCGGCAGCGAATCATTTCCGAGGGCTTCCCTTTGCAGAAAAAAAACCCCAAAACCCACGTGGGTTATTTGTTTCGGTGCTTGCGCGATTTTTTTTCTGCTTGTCGAACAAATTCTGGGTGCGAGAGGAAGCAGCAAACCACCTTTTCTCTCTTTTCTTTATAAACAAAATCATAATAGGGATTTCTTTGACTGCGTCACGAGGAAATCTGTCGGCCCAGGTAGTTTCCATGTAGTTTTTAAGCACGGTCTCCGGGCTGCCCCTGTGGCTCAAGTGCAGCAACGGGAAACAAATGAGTTGTAGAAATTCCTGTATGACAGAAATGCACAGAAAAATCTACTGATCCAAAAGGAGCTGCGAAGGCGCCATGAAACTGGTGCAAATACTATCGTTATAATCTTTCCATTATGATGCGTATCATGTTTTGAGACTGTATATATACTATACTATACATATTTTAAGTGCTTTATATTAGGTAGCATATTGAGTTGTTACATGGCAAGCTTTTTACCCAGAAACTGTTTTCGCTAACGTTTTCATGGATGTTCAATTTAATGTGGTTTTTGTACAACACCGTGACAAAGCAGTAATCCTTGTTTTGCCAGCTCTTCCTAGAGCATTTGCATCTTTGTCCGGTTCACACTTTAATAGATATTTTTAGGGTATTTCCTCTCCAGCCACAGCTCAGGCCGCTGCTCTTAGCTGCGGTTTAAGTTCTTTTTGTTGCCTCTCCTGTGCAAGCATCCGACGCTCAGCTTTAAGCATCCCTCCGAGGTCTGCGGTCGAGAGGGTATGAGGAAGGACGGGAGGTCAGGAGGTCCTCATTGGGTCAGTGTCTTCCTGCTTAGAATCATAGAATCGTCTAGGTTGGAAGGGACCTTTCAGATCATCGAGTCCAACCGTCAGCCAAGGCCACCACTGACCCATGTCCCTCAGCACCACGTCTACCCGGCTTTTAAATCCCTCCAGGGATGGCGATTCCACCGCTTCCCTGGGCAGCCTGTTCCAAATTTTGACAGCCCTCCTGGTGAAGAAGTTTTTCCTAATATCCACCCTAAAGCTCCCCTGGTGCAACTTGAGGCCATTTCCTCTTGTTCTATCGCTTGTTACTTGGCAAAAGAGACCAGCCCCCACCTCGCTACAACCTCCTTTTAGGTAGTTGAAGAGAGCTTGGTGTCCCCCCTCCTCCTCCAGCTCCACGTGCCCTCCGAGCGAGCTTTTTCCTCGGCATTATTTGACGAAGGGATAATCGACACTAATTTCTTGGCAGAGAAAAGGGAGAGGAGCAGTGAGTGAATGTAAAGCTGCTGCCAAGGGGACATCAGAGACCTCCTTCCTCGTTCTGCAGTATTGATGCGGACACTTGGCTGCTGTTCAGCCCTGCTCTGGCACGGGCAGAGGGCGCCTTCACCGTAGCACAGGTCATCCTGATTTATCACCCGTGCTCTTCCCCGGCCTCTCTTCCCTCACACACGGGTTTCCCGTCCTCTCATGTATATGCTGAAATATGGATGAGGGGAAACCTCGTCTCTTGTCTTCGGTCCCTCTGCTTCCAAGCAGTTTCGTTCAATATGTTGTTTAATTTTATTACCAACTCATCCCTCAAAAACATCTCCAGGGAGTCCCCCTTGGAGGAGAGGAGGGTGAAGCCAATCTGCCTGCAGAAGACTTCTTTGGGGAACCAGGACATCAGCCTCTCCCCATCCATGGGGCCCATGCCAAGGATGCGCTGTGCATCCTATAGAGTATCCATGAGACCAGGGTGGATCTAAAGCGGACGCATTGGTGGTCATTGCGTTTGGAAAGTGACAATAAAAAAATAAGAGAAATTTAGATGGTTTAACAAAGGGAAACAAAATGAGGTGCTTGGTTAATCGGAGGAGTAAGCCAACGCAGCCGGCCTGCTCTGCCAAATCGGAGATTTAAGAGGGAACCCGATTGCGATGCGCACAAATCCGCTGGGAATGGAGGCTGTAGCGGTGTGGCACAAGCAGCAGGTCTCGGTGTAAGGAAGAGGGAGCTCCCACAAAGAAACAGCCGGACCGGGAAGAAAGGCATTTGAATTCGCTTTATCCGCAGTGAGGTTGATACGCAATATTAATCTCCGTCTTGAGCGTGGATATATGCACAGCTGAATTAATCGCAGGAGAGTGGAGCATTGCCTTTTGTTAAAACGGTGTGGTTTTTACTTCATTCGGTTGTGAGGCTTTCTTGCCTTCTAAAATATATCATCTCCCCGGCTGGAAATTTCCATCGTTGGGCACTCACCAAAAGTTGCGGGATCTTTTCTTGTTCTCAGAAGCTTTGGCAAAGTCCAGACCTTCGTGGGTAAGGTAGGACGGGATTTGAATTTTCAAAACGGTGGTAATTCAAACCAAGGTTACCCACGGCACCATCAAAAAACCAGAAATTAAATGCAGAAGGTGGTTGCCGATCTCTTTGTGTGTGCTGGCTCTGCCGTAGAGACACACATACCAATACAAATGTGACAAGTATTGGCTGAGGAACTGTATGGAAATCAAAGGTTGGAAGATGCTATTTTAACGCAGGTATGCAAATGAGCAGAGTTAAGGCTGGATATTTAGTTGATTTGGGTTTTTTTATATCCTTCCAGTTAAGTGTTTAGCCCTGCAAATTTAATAAAGACAAAGAAAGGCACGTAGTGAATATTCTGTCAAGCAGGCATCCATAACACGAACGAAAATTTGCTTCAGGGAGAAGCTAACAGCAGGTTTAAATTGAAATTACAGGAATCTACCAGAACTTTTTACAGTTATCTTCTAAAAGGGAGTTACTTGCTGACGGTTGTCTCTGTTATAGGGTTCTGTTTGCGCGAAAGAGTGAAGTGGGGTTTCTGCAGTCAAGGAGATGTATTAAAGAAAACAATTAAATATATTTGCTGCCCTTTTGGTACAAACGTCCATTGTTTTAGAACGAGTGGCAGAATCGCATTGATCCCAACAACATTTTAGAGTATCCCATAGAAGGCCTTATTTGTGTTCCTCCCAGGAGCAAAAATAGGAAATACACCATGCTTTGTGTTATATAGATGTTTCCCAGCCTGACTGAAAGCACTGTATTATTCATGCACAGGCTAGTCATCCAAAGCAGTGCCAAAACAGTTTCTCTTTATGTGTGGGAGAGCAGAAGAGTCGTCCCTGCGATAAAACCGGATCTGTAATCGCGGCTGTGGGCAGTGGCGGGGTAGTGACTCCTCATTTTAACAGCTCTCAAGTTGTGGTTCCCAAAAAGAGTGCTTTTTCAGTGGCATTTTGTATTGGAAAGCCATGTTAACGAAGGTAGGAATTCACA
The DNA here is from genome assembly GCF_028500815.1 of Rissa tridactyla. Classification (NCBI taxonomy): domain Eukaryota; kingdom Metazoa; phylum Chordata; class Aves; order Charadriiformes; family Laridae; genus Rissa; species Rissa tridactyla. The sequence continues at coordinate 217,124,994 of NC_071466.1, forward strand.
AAATGTTTCATTTCTTATTTTTCCGAGTGACTGGTGGAGTTGCCAGTGGGATTTAATAGTCTCAGTCAACAGGAGTGGTTTGGTTGGAGAGGGAAGAGCATATCTGTAAATGTCTTCTGCTCCACAGGAACAGATGAGGATATGAGTGTTTGTAGGTGAGTAGAGCTGAGTGAGGTGTTTCGTGTTTGCCGTAGAAGTCAGCAACGTGTTTTCCGTGAATGGACGATTGTGCTTTACCAAAGGAAAAGATGTTCAAGCCTGGCTTTGAGCTTGTCCACCCAGTTCAACCTTGTATTCACCTTCAAACACCCGTGTGGACTTTGGATGAGATGCTCAGCTGTCCTCACTCCCCAAAGCTTTGCAGCCTCTCATGACTATCTAATACCCAGTCAGGGAAGCTTGTTAAGGGCTTTCCTGAAGTTCAGAAAGGGTTTAATATATTTCCAATAGCCAGAGCGGATCAAAATGAGCCCCATCTTGCAGAGAGGAAGAACAGCTGAATTACCACTGCCATAGTCCACTGGAGCTGGAGATGTTCCTCTGTCTCAGTTCTCAGACACAGCCATCAGATAAGGATTCCTCCCAAGCCATAGTACAGCCTAAGGCAGCGTATTTTTTTATTGTCAAGGAGAAGAAAATCCTCGAAGAGATTTTTTTTAACGAAGGCTATTTTTATTTTTTGCCCCTAACGAATTCAATGGAGCAATTTAAAACCATTTCAGGGCTGTTCTTTCTTTTTTTTTCTTTTTCTCAAGTGACAGTGAAGTCCCACAAATCTAGGCAGGCGTTGGCAATAAAACCGCTTAGATAGTATCTAAAATGCCCCGGGTGGGATTATTCTGCTGCAGCTTGCTGCAGCTATTCTGCTCAGCAGCATCATTCCGCATTGTAAGTTCATAAAAGAGCTAATGACAGGAAGTGGAGATTTGCAAAGCTGAATGAAAGTGGAATGCAAATTCATAACAAAAAGAGCAACTAATGACGGGAAGAGGGTACTGAGGACCGTGGTAAATGTGCCGCTTAGAGTCTTTCACTGAAATGCACTTGGTTTCGGCCAGGAGCTGTTGTAATGAGATGTAGGAACCACGTCCTGATTTTCTCCATCCTAACGGCACACAAAAAGTCATGCCGGAGGAGAGCTCCTTTACCTGCAAAATTGCCGTGCAAATCATTCTGGGATGTAACCAAACAAGCTCTTCTTGGAGACAGGTATTGGGAAAGCTAAATCTGAATGTAAAAGATGGAACGTGACAGTGGAGTGAGCAGTTAGACCCCTTAAAAGAACTTTTTTCAGCTTTTTGGGGGTAAGCACGTTTGTCCTGGACATCATTTTTCACCAGGTGCTGTCTCCGTGCAAGTAAAATAACACACGGACCAATATTCAGAGTCATTTGTTTGTCACTTTGTCATGATAAGCCATCGGGTTCCACAGGAAATTTCTTTTGATAGATGTCTGGAAAAAAAAGTGAATAGGGGATCGGAAGAGCTGATTTACAAGGGAAGATTAAAAGTACTGCATGCGCGTTACTTGTTCATATCACAGGGAGACATGGAAATGCTGCGTGTCTCAGGAAGGTGTAGGTGGTGGGTGGGGGGAAGAGGTGCGGGAGTTGATTGGGATGAAGTTTGTAACTATGAGGAGATTCAGAGATTGTAGATGCGGGGAGAAGGATAGAAAAAAACCTCCCTGAGGTAAAGGTGTCATTCACTGTAACGAGACTTCAAAAACTCTGCCAGACGACGTTCTGGAGACCCCACGCTGGAACAGGTCTACATTGGCTGGTTTGACCTTCTCCATGGTGTAACTGGTGTCTCCCCCTCGCTGTCCTGTGCTGTGTTTCTGAAGGTGGCTTTGGTTTGCATTTCAGGGCTGCTTTCGGCAAAGAGTCAGAAGTTCTCATCGGCAACCTGGGAGATAAACTCATCCCTCAACAGGAGATCCTACGGGACGTCAGTGACCTGAAGGCCTTGGCCAACATGCACGAGAGCCTGGAGTGGTTAGCAGGTCGCACCAAGGCAGCCCTCTCCAACCTTTCAGCCACCCAGAGTAAGTAGCTCCCGTAGGAGAACCTTCGTCTTAGAAATGGAAACCAGTCTAAATAGGGGATTTTAGCAGGAGTGGGCATTTTTGTTCTTGATTTCAAAGCGGGTTTGTGTCAGAGGGGAGTAGAAAGCAAAGCAGATCCATCTCTTTCTTCCTGGTGTGACATCTGCTCAGCCTGTGGTGGGCACCAGGTGAGGCTGCCAGGGGCATCACTTCTAGCACAAGCTCTGAAGGGTCTTTCAACGCTTGAGCTTTTCAGCAGTCCCTGCTCATGACGTTGCACAGGGGCAGGTATCGGTGCCGAGACAGGTTTCATTTGCTTTAAAGCATCGCTACATCACTGAATATTTGAAAATAGATATGTTTTATAAATTCAATAGAGAAATTGAGCGGGTCTTAATGAGGAATGTCACTGGGGCACTGATGCTCAGCCTGCAAAGGCAGAAGCAACCCTTGGTGAAGTGGGGTGCCGGGAGGCCAGAGACGGGGGACCCTGGAGACTCCACTTCTGCTCCTGGCTGTCAAGGATTGCCCACACTACCTTTGTGAGATCGTTTCGCTTCTCTGTGCTTCAGCTTTCGCTCCTTCTCCCAAGGAATAGCGATTTTTTTTTTTTACGTCTGGGAAGCGCTAGAGGCGTGATTAGTGTTGCTTCTCTTCTCATCGCTGTCGTTGGTGTTGTTTTCACGGGGTCACGTTCAGAGGAGGGTTGTGGCTGTGCCCCAGAAGTTGAGCTCGGCGTAAACAGAGCTCCGCTCTGCTGCTTTCCACCAACACCTTCCCACTGTTATTAAATCACGAGGAGTCACCTGTAGCTCAGCAGACACGGGGTTGAGCTTTTTCTAGGGCCAGGGGTTTGGGTCTCACCTGCCTACTGAGACATTCCCAATAGCTGTCCTGTGTCACAGGTTGTCCCTGGGGAGGTGGCCGTGCATTTGTTAGAGCACTTCATATTGCCCTAGATCCCTGCAGTAAACTGTTGGGTGTTTTACAAGTATTGAACATCCTCTGATGTCTAGGGATTATATTAAACGCAGCTGCCTCAGGTGTGGAAGGCGGAATCTCCGCTACGCTATAAATAAGGAGCAGAGGAGAAGGCCCAGGGAAGTGCTGGAATCACCATCCCTAGAAGTATTTGAGAGATGGGTAGACGTGGTGCTTAGTGACGGGGTTTAGTGATTGTTTTCTCAGTGTTATGTTGATGGTTGGATTCAATGGTCTTAAAGGTCCCTCCCACCCTAGACCTATGATTCTATGAAAGCATTGCATAAAAAATTCCACACGACTTGGTGGGATCCCAGGACACATGGGGAGGCAGGGAGGACTCATGGCGTTTCTGCAGTTTGTCCCACAAATAGGGAGCAGGGTCCTGGGGGAAGGCACCCACAGAGGAGCAGGACTGCGGGTGGCCAGATCTTCTGAGCTCTCCTGGGAATTTGGCCTTGAAAATCACCTCAGCCTTATTTTTGGGGGCAAGTGATGGGGGAAATTTGCTGGTGCTAAATAAAGTTGTTAAAATAATCGTCCCTTGACAGCAGAGCATCTCTAGTTGACTGGCAAACCTTCCTACGGCTTATAGCTCTAGACTAGAGCAGGACCTTTGAACTCGTTACTGCAGCTGGCTGCCATCAGTTTGTTGGGATCCAGAAGGATAATTAAGATTATACAATCAGCCAACAACTAAAGACCCCAAATACCACAAGTAGCTTGAATATTCCTGTAACCCATACTTTGAGTTCTCAATGGCCGAGTGACAGGAGGAATCGCTGTGCTCTCACGGAGTGTGCTTTAGAAGATTATTAAAAAAAAAAAAAAAATCAAAGAAAACAAAACCTAATGGAAACTGCTATCAGAGTTCAGTAGCCAAATGTTTATTCACAGAACTTTAGTTACTGGGAGAGTTCTTGGGGCTGAGGAGTTGTGCTCTGACAGTCAAAGCTGTTAAAAATAAAAACATCATTTATAATTTCAGTTCCAGTTGAAACTGAATTTTTTTAATAAATCAATATTTTCCGAACATAAAAGGGCATGAGCGTGACTTTCAGGCTTCTGAGAGGACGTTACACGCAGCAGTGAATAAACATAAAAGTACGGCGTGTAATATTTCACTTGGCAGCGTCCTCCTGACAATAAAAATTCATCTTCCTTTGTAATAACTTTATACCAATGCACTAAAATGTCTGTACACAAATGCCAGGAGTATCTGAAACAAGAGGAAGAACGAGCAGTGTTAGAAAATGATAGAGGCTGTTGACCTCGTGGTTATAAATGAAACCTGGTGGAGTGTATCTCATAAATGGAACATCAATAGAGCTGCCTGCAATCTATATGGGAGAAGTAAAAAGCGATGCCGTGGGGCAGAGGCGGTGGCGTAAGTCAGATGTATTTACAAATCCGGGAAGGTGCAGTGATTTACAGGGGAGAGCAATCCTTTTGGGGAAGAACACAAAGAGTAAACAACAGAGGGAAAACGAGATGAGATGTCTCTTTCCATCCCACCTGGACGGGAGGAGAACGGCGATGCAAATGTGCTCGGACTGAGCCGAGAGGCGGAAAAACTAAAACTACCTATTGTTTCAGAGATTCATACAATGTTAATGCCATTAACGCTCAGCTGTCATCCGAGATAGTCTGTTCTTTTCTGTCGTGGGTTGATCATCTGCATTTCTGAGCGTCTCTTTGCTGGAAGCCGCGGCATGTTAATGAGCAGCAGTGGGAGGGAGGAGGGGAAAGAACTGACCGAAAGTAAAGCTAAATAAAGAGGTTTTCTGCCACGCGCCGAAGCTCACCAAATTCAGGCTCAGATCGCCATAAGTGCAGCCAGCTTTGTCATTTCAACATCATTAACTTTAAAGACATGCCCCCGTGAAACCCAAGCATTCCAGTTCAATGCAACTGGAGTCCGTGTTTCGTCACACACAAGCCAACGGGCCATTAGTCACCCCGCTCTCTTTTGTGGTAGCTGACTTTGGGCAGGTGACAGGTGTTATATTCCTTTGAGCAGCTCTGTCTTCTGCTTTATTTTTCTCCTTGGACTAGATGCTACATTGAAGTGCCTAAGAGCGGTAATCTCATGAACTGGTAGCAGTGGTGGGGTTTTATCTTCCGTGCTTGCCGCATGTTGGGCCGGTGCATGATGGGAACACATGTCCTGGTCTTTGATCGTTTCTCTTTTCTGTCCCAGTGACTTGAGAGTAAATCTTGGTCCCACTGAGGGCATCGCCAAGCGCTCAGTGAGTGATTTGGACCAGAATTTTTGATGCAATGCGAGAAATCATAGAATCATAGAATCTTCATGGTTGGAAAGGACCTTTGAGGTCATCGAGTCCAACCATACACACACGCAAAAAAACCCCTACAATCTCTGCCACTAGAGCATGCCCTGAAGTGCCACATCTAGACGTTTCTTAAACACCTTGAGGGATGGTGACTCAGCCACCTCCCTGGGCAGGCTGTTCCAGTGCCTGACCACTCTGTCAGTAAAGTAATTCTTCCTGATATCTAATCTAAACCTCCCCTGCGGCAGCTTCAGCCCATTTCCTCTGGTCCTGTCATTATTCCCCTGGGAGAAGAGGCCAACCCCCACCTCTCTCCACCCTCCTTTCAGGTGGCTGTAGAGGGCAATGAGGTCTCCCCTCAGCCTCCTCTTCTCCAAGCTAAACATGCCCAGCTCCCTCAGCCTCTCCTCATATGCCCTGGTCTCCAGAGCCCTCACCAGCCTGGTAGCTCTCCTCTGGACACGCTCCAGCACCTCAATGTCCCTCCTGTACAGAGGGGCCCAGAACTGAACACAGCACTCGAGGTGAGGCCTCACCAGTGCCGTAATCTCCAAGAAGTTCATGATATGCTGGTGGTGGCCTCGTATTCCTTGCCTGTAGGAGGTCGGTAGCTTTTCCAGCAAAGCTTCCTTGGCTGCAGTTGGGCAATTCATAGGCACAGCTATAGGTATTCAGAAACCCCAAGCTGGAGCTGGGCAGGTATGGGCGTGTTTTGGGAAATCATGAAAAGGGGGCTGCCGGTTGGTGGCTTTTTGGTGAGACTGTCAAAAGGCCCCTTCCTAAAGATAAAAATTCAATAACATTTTGCTGTGGCTGTGCCACAATTATCGCTCATTTAAAAACAGTCTTGCTAATAGAGTGTTTTATCATGCTGGCCAGTCTCTGCGTTCTTCATTATTTAGTGTTTGCTAAGCTGATGGCTCTTCCATAGCTCTTCCCTTATCTGCACTCCTTCAGAATTGGATTTTATATTTCCCGAACCAGTCAGATATGACAAAGTCATTTTCTTTTTCTCTTGTCTTTTGAGGGAATACAAACTTCTTTTTAACAATACCCATTTAAGGATTAAAGTTGCTGGAAGAAGATGAATTAACTGAGGAAGTCAAGTAAATTTTCAATAGGTTATACATGAAAATGGAGGTGGGGTTTCCTCTCCTCTTCCTCTCCTGCTTCTCTGCCTGACCATGTGCAGATACAACCTAGACTCATCCTTTTCCCTTGCCGGAGCTTCAGCCTTCTGAAGCCCTCTGAATATTTTACAAAGAAGGAATTATTATGCACGATGAAGAAGTTGGGACAATCTTTACATCTTTAAGATGGTTGCATGCTGCGTGTAGGTAGGAAGATGAAAGATTAGCCATTAGCTGAGCGAGTCGCAGCCATCCTTTTAAATTCAGCTCTTGGCATCTCCTGACTTCAGATCCTTGTAGTCAGCAGTTACCGACTGACTGGCTCGAACGTTGAGTTTGAAATTACTTTCTCACAGAGCTCACATGAAACAGGATTGTCTTTCTCTTCTAGGTGGCTTATTGGAAATAAAGTTTTTGCACGTGCACCATGTGTCCACGTATGTTTATAGATCAGTAGACACCCTTGCACCCACCCAAAGGTTTTCTTAGGGTATCATGTTCACTTTCTATGTGTGCTTTCTTTTTCTTATCCTTAATGAAGAAAATACGATTTTAGTACCTTAACCATTTGATCTAGAAAAACAGGACTCCGGCAGTAGTCTCAAGAAAAACATCTCCTCTCCTGTCATTACCTTCCCCACAAGAAGAAAATCTCTTTAGAAAAGGATGCTGATGCTCCATGTTTAGTCAAAATAGGGAGGTGCATCAAGGACCCTCCCTGAGAGGAAGCATTGGGTCAGGAGGGTGTTGAAATCAAGGCAGAAATGGAAAAAAAAACTTGAATGTTTTTATTGCGGGCTGTTTGTTGGGTTTTTGTAGCACCCCAGGTCCTGGATTCATGCAATTGCTTGAGCATCTTCGTGTATCTGAAGGATCTGAAGTGTGAAGGACTCAAAGCGTACAGTTTTTTAAAACCAGCCCTAAACCAATGATTTCTTTGACAGTTGTGAAAGAAAGCTCTTGACTTTCAACACCAGCTCCTCCCTGTCTCCTAGTGCGCCTTGGAAGTTGGCACTGGAGCAACGATTCCTTAAAAAGCAAAGATTCAAAGTCTTTGACACCAACCTGCTTCAAAGAGGCATCGGGCTGACCCTGTGTCTGCAGTGGCAGAAACGAGAAAGTGAACTCTCAGTAACTGAGGAAGAGTATGAGTACATGCTTGGAATTAACCTCTGTAGCTCAGCCCTGCCTACCTATGGGGGAAGCACGCCAGCATTAGAGGAGATGCCTGGGAGACCTCCTCCAAGGACTCACTCCATCGCTGGCTCCCCAGTTCAAGAAGGACAGGGAACTACTGGAGAGAGTCCAGCGGAGGGCTATGAAGATGGTGAGGGGACTGGAGCATCTCTGTGCTGAGGGAAGGCTGAGAGCCCTGGGGCTGTTCAGCCTGGAGAAGAGCAGACTGAGAGGGGATCTCATCAATGCTCATCAATAGCTAAAGGGTGGGTGTCAGGAGGATGGGGCCAGACTCTTCTCAGTGGTGCCCAGCGACAGGACAAGGGGCAACGGGCACAAACTGGAACATGGGAAATTCCATCTCAACATGAGGAAAAACTTCTTTCCTTCGAGGGTGGCAGAGCCCTGGCACAGGCTGCCCAGAGAGGTGGTGGAGTCTCCGTCTCTGGAGACATTCCAACCCCGCCTGGACGCGTTCCTGTGCCACCTGCTGTGGGTGACCCTGCTCTGGCAGGGGGTTGGACTAGATGATCTCCGAAGGTCCCTTCCAGCCCCTACAATTCAGTGATTCGGTGGCTGCCGTGCCCTTGAGGACATCTTAACCCCGCTGGTGCCAGTAAAGCTGTACCCGCAGCAAAACAAGCAGGAGGAAGCCGTTTCTCCGCTGCCTGCTCGTCGCTGCACAGACACGAATTGCTCCCTGGCAGAGCTGGGTCTCCGCTCCGGCGATTTGCATTAGACACGGAGCTAATTCCTGTGTTAGGTTAAGCCAGCTGCAGGCAGGTTTAATGAGAAACGTGGGAATGCCACGCTCCCTTTCCAAAGGAGGGGTTTGTATGGACCACTGGGGGGAAATGGCTTTCCAGCCCTCCCCATTTCACACGAGCCATATTCGGGGGGTGGAGATGAGCCAGCTCCGAGCAGGACGCTGCCTGTCCCCACCTCTGCCATCCATCCCGCCCTGACAGCCGTCGGCAGGCTGTGTACGTAATGTCAATATGTCAAAGTGATGCAGATGCCCATACATAGACTGGGAGATGAATCCCTCTTGTTCTTCCCAAGGAAGTCCTTTCCCATTGGATTCTTATCTCTGGGTTTTTTCACCCATTTGAGCAATTAAATTTGTACCTCATGACGTACGTGTTAGAATAGAATAGAATCATCTTGGTTGGAAGGGACCTTTCAGATCATCGAGTCCAACCATCAGCCTAACCCTGCCAAGTCCACCACTAACCCACGTCTCTCAGCACCACGTCTACACGGCTTTTAAATCCCTCCAGGGATGGTGGTTCCACCACTTCCCTGGGCAGCCTGTTCCAAGGCTTGACAACCCTTTTGGTGAGGAAATTTTTCCTAATATCCATCCTAACCTCCCCTGGTGCAACTTGAGGCCATTTCCTCTTGTCCTATTGCCTGTTCCTTGGGAGAAGTGACCGACTCCCACCTCTCTACACCCTCCTTTCAGGGAGTTGTAGAGAGGAGATGGAAAAGCCAATGTGGAGCCAAATACAAAAAGCCAGTGTGGAGTTTGTTACTGTCACAGGCTTTATCTAGGAATTCAACAGGATTCAATTATCTAGGAATTTTCCCGTAGCACTCTCAATTCCCCCTGCCACGTTGCAGTGCAATCCTGTGGTTTCCAAATTCGGAGCCTCAAATCCCGTGTGGGGTTGTGAAGCAGCCAGGTGTAATTGCAGAAATGAAATAAAAGCACAATGAGGACACCAACAACAAAGCTTAGGAGTCATTGGCTTCACCTATTTGTGTTGCAGAAAGAGGGTGGCTCTTCCCTGGAAGCTGGGTCTGGTTAGGAACGCCGTCAGGATCCAGTTTGTTCTGTTAGTTTGTTTTTAAGGTGTTATAAAACGAGGAGATTTGTTCAGGGGCATTGCAGGGTGCACAAGGACGGAGTTTGGCCCTTCTGAAGTATCTAAAAGGGCATTCAGCCTCTTAACTTCTTTATCCAAGGTGCTTCCAAAGCAGGTAATTTTCTCCTGTTCGGGGGTGCTTTCACCCCAAAATCGAAGGGCAACGTGCAGAAGATGCTTTCACCACTTCTGCGGATGGGCAGCCCTTCACCCTCCAGACTTGCAGCGGTGCGGGTGAGCTACGACTTCATTCAAAAGCAGGCGGGGGAGGAAAAAAAGGTTTGTGCTGCAGCTTTTTACCAAATACTGCAGCTCTCTGTCATTGGCTGGTGCTTATTAATGATAACAGTGAGCATTTGCATTGCCTTTCCCAGCCATAGACCTCCAAATACTTTGAAAAGGTTAGTGAAGGCCATTACAGGATCAAGACTATCCCGGACCGCTTGGCTCCCGGAGGGTCAGCCTCCCCTTTTCCCTGGCTCCGTACGCCTCCTTGTGCTCAAATAGCCTTTGATGGCTAATAGAAAGCATCCCGCAACACTCGAGAAAGTGATGCCTTTTAAAAGTGATGGCGGAGCCCCTTTCTACCACTCTGCCGGAGTAAAGGAGCTATAATTCAGAGTCACTTTAAGGCCCCTTTCTGCTGACAGGAGTGGTGTAAAGGGGGCTCAGTACAAATGAAAATCAGGCCCGATGCGGTGGTAAAATTGATGCCTTTTCATTTCGCAGTCGGGCCACACAGCGGTGGTGAACTCAGATGGGTCTTTGTGTTTAACCCCGGCGTTTCTAATGAACTGAATTCAGCTCTTAAATGGGGCTATATTTCTCTCAAGTTGGAAGCTTATTTTTTTTTTTTCTGTCAACTGAACTTGTAACACATCTTGCTGTATCGATTGCTCGTGGGGAACTTTTTTTGTAGAGTTCTATTAATAGAGAACCTTATTTAAAAGCCAGATTAAAGATGATCAACACGCGCCTAACCTCATGCAGGAGAAGGACGCAGTGAATGCTCTTGCTTTATTATTGCAACAAAAGCAAATTTCTTTCTAAAACAGAAAAAGCTGCAATTTTTTCCCAAATGCAAACCATCTGCCGTTAACTTAAAAAGATAAATCTTGAGTGCTCGTATTATTTGATGAATATCTGTTGCTTCAATATAACTTAATCTAAATGACAGCTTTCCATTTTATCTTCTTAAGCTGTCTCATTTTCCAATACTTTTTTTTTTTCTTCTGTTCCACTCACTGAACAGTTGGTGCTCTTCTGCAATTGCTCCAAACGTGATCAGATCCCCTTCTCAGGTGCCCTGAGCCTTCATAATACGATCATCTGTAATGTCTTTTTCCCTCTCATCGCCGTTCACGCATCATCTGCCTGGAGATCTGGTGTCCTGGGGTCATCCCTTTCCACCCCTGCCTTGCAGACTGTTTGCTCAGAATCATGTGAACTCAGATTCTGTCTATGGAGCGTTTTATAGACAAGCACAACTTGACCCCGTCCATGCCCTGAGCTGCCCGCAAGTTACATGAATGTGGGTAAGCCTGCAATGGGCTCGCGATTGTCAAGCCCTGCAGCTGGGGAGATCGTATTAAATTGGCCTGGGAACGGCTGGCTCAAAATGCCGTTGGACGTCTTCATTCGCGTCTAGTTGGTTCAGAGGGGAACCAGAGGAAGCTAAAAGGAACAGGTCGTCTTGGGCAGCTTATCTGCATTGGCAGGGCTCATGTTGACAGCTCCCTCTTGTCAATCCCATGGTTCATCCTGTTCCTGTGCTGACATATCTGGGATGCTGCAGAGATGGCCAGTGTCATCTCCTTGCTGCTACAAACCCCACCATTGTCCACAGCAAGCTTGGGGCTGGCATTTACTGAAGAAATGAGATACCTGCCTCGACTCAGGGGTTTCCCCAGGTGGGACTCCCCTTGAGCAAGGACATACTGTGTTCAGTTTTGGGCCTCTCACTACAAGAAAAACGCTGAGGTGCTGGAGCGTGTCCAGAGAAGGGCAACGGAGCTGGTGAGGGGTCTGGAGCACAAGTCTGGTGAGGAGCGGCTGAGGGAGCTGGGGGTGTTCAGCCTGGAGAAAAGGAGGCTGAGGGGAGACCTTCTCGCTCTGACCTGGTGGGGTTTGGTCTTTTCTCCAAAGTAACTAGTGATAGGACAAGAGGAAAAGGCCTCAGGTTGCACCAGGGGAGGTTTAGATTGGATATTTGGAAAAATTTCCTCACCAAAAGGATTATCAAACCTTGGAAGAGGCTGCCCAGGGAAGTGGTGGAATCACCATCCCTGGACGTATTTAAAAGCCGGGTAGACATGGTGCTGAGGGACATGGTTTAGTGGTGGTTTTAGCAGTGCTGAGTAAATGGTTGGACTTGATGATCTTAAAAGTTCCTTCCAACCATAACGATTCCATGATTCCATGAAGGGAGATCTTTGCCATCCTCAGGCACAGTAAAATGTGGATCTGCCAAGTCCAAATCAAACCATCTGTGATCATCTGCCAATTAATCACCATTTATAGTTTTATTAGAAGCTACAAATGTACTTACACTTACCTAAAGCTGCTACAAACAGGTTGGAGACTCCTAGCTAATATTTAGACCTTGAGTTGAGCAGATACATCATGTTGCCTGGAGTTACTCCATGCTGAATAGTAAAAGCCTAATGGGGAAACCAGTGTCAGAGTGCAGAGGCCTTTCAGAAGACATTTGGAGAGGAAATATTAAGTATCCATCAGTATCCTGACTTAGAGCATTTATGAGCCTTCTATCAATGACTCCAAGAGCCATCAGCAACACTACGGATGTGTTTTCCCTCAAAGAGCCTCCAGATTGAATGGGTTGATTTAACATATCAAAATGGAATTATTTTTGCTCCTCTAAGTGCCAATGCAGCAAAATTGTCTTGGATCCGAAAGCAAAGCTGTGTCTATTGGTCTCTTAACACCAACTGAAGCTGACCAAGAGCTGAGCAGAGTAATTCAGGCAGCGAGCAAAAGTCCAGCTGGTACCATCTTAGTTGAGTTGGTTTTGGAGGACTAAAGCCACAGAAAATTTGTTTGGGACAGCAAAGTGGTAAGACTAAACTTCAAGACCAGCAGGGAACTGCTGACCTCGTGAAGACACAATGACTGTTTTGGTAAAGCCTGGGCATTAGGAGATTCTTGTGGTTTGTTTTATAACGATCACCATAAAATTTCATAGCTCAAATATAGGTCTGCTTTGGTGGGTCCCAGGGAATGAAGCCACACAATCATCATCCAACTAAAAGCTCTTGTTTTCTTGTCAAAGTGATTTCCTGGTGCCTTTCAATGCCTTTTTTTTTTCCCCTTGAATGTCTGCAACGAAGCTGTTCTTATGGATTAGTGGTTGCTGCTTTCCCCAGCCTCGATGCTTTACATCAAATATTTAATGGTTAGAAAATGAGACGTCGGTTTTCTGACCTGGATGCTCAGCATTTGTCATTCTTTATCTCACACAATGGGCACACCACCGTGATGCAGTCCCAGTATTGATCTGGTGCCGTGGGGTCAGCACTTAGATTACCGTCATGATTACACTAATTACTCTCGTTCCATCTTTCTTTCCTCCCACCCACCAGCCTTAAACGCAGGGGATTGTCATGTAAATAAGTAACCTAATTAGCAGTGCTTTCAAACTGTTTTACAATGAGGATCCCTCATGAGTAATACCAGCAAATCAAGGTTTTTGTGGACATAACTCCAAAGACCCTGCTGTCTACTCCAGTTGGTTCAATGCATTAGAATCTGTTTATCTCTTCTGAAGAAAATGACTCACTGATGTCAAAGATTAATAGCACTAAGTCCATCGGCTTCTCCGTGGTTGTTAGAGGTGACAGCTTACTGTAGTGTGGAAGGGGCAAAATCATTTCCAAAACTAGGCGACCAGACTCAAAAGCGTGGTCAACCGTTGACGTCACCGGTGAGTCACTTTGCCACGGTGCGTGAGGTATAGGATTATTCTGATCTAACCAGCATTTATATTCCTATGGGACTTGGGGCAAATGACTCTTAAATAAGCAGGAATTGTGGAGAAGTCAGACTATGAGTCTGATGCAAAACGTAACTAATGTTCCTGTTGATGTTAAGGTCGTCTTTGTGCTTGTCTCCTTTCCTCTGAGTGCATTCCGTGTGTTTCCCATTCTTCAGCCTACGTTTGAAATCCCTTTGTAGTTCCCATGGATATTCAGGTTCACACCTTCCTCTAGATCCTCCTGGACAAGACTCAGTCATTCTCGTTTGTCTTCCGGCACAGACCTCCCTGCTGCTCCTCCTCTTGTTTTGCAAACCAATCTATTAAAAACAAACAGCCCCCAAAACACTACTGTCTATAATTGTCAACACTCAAAAAAGGATCGTTAAGGTATCTACTTACCTGTATTTATTTTCATTACACGTTCTTCGCCTTGTCCTTAGTTCTTTGCAAAGAAGAGCAGTTCAGCTCTTGGGCATCAGGACACCAGTTGACTTCAGCACTTCTTCTTCTTGCTCTTCCAGTGAGTACAATAAACTGGGAGGTTTAAGGTCCTTTTAGAAATACATTCCTCTCAGAACATCTTCTACCCAGAGGAATTTTGCAGTGATGATGTTTTGGGGGCATTTATTGGCAAGATGCAGCTCAATCATAGGATCATAGAATAGTTTGGGTTGGAAGGGGCCTTTAAAGGCCATCTAGTTCCAACCCTCCTGCGATGAGCACGGATATTTTCAACCAGATCAGGTTGCTCCAAGCCCCATCCAGCCTGGCCTTGAATGTTCACAGGGATGGGGCATCCACAGCTTCTCTGGGAAACCTGGGCCAGGGGCTCACCACCCTCACAGCCAAGAATTTCTTCCTCAGATCTCATCTCAATCTCCCCTCTTCCAGTTTTAAAACCCTTCCCCCTCATCCCATGGCTCCCCTCCCTGCTCCAGAGTCCCTCCCCAGCTTTCCTGGAGCCCCTTTAGGGACTGGAAGGGACTGGAAGGTCTCCCTGGAGCCTTCTCTTCTCCAGGCTGAACCCTCCCAGCTCTCTCAGCCTGTCCTCATGGAACATCATGGAGGAGTCTGAGGAAAGAAAAGAAAAAGTTAAATTTATGCTTGTGTTTGCAAGGGAAGTTATGTGGAATCTCAGATGGTTCAAAGCATCACCCCCTTTCCTGGCCCAGTTGACCAGTCCCTTAACACAATGTCTTGCTCCCTCAGTTTTTAGTTCAACGTTGCTTTATAAATGTCCTAATACCAATCACTGTTTGTTTCTTTTCTAGTTCTGAGGAAGCCTTATGTGCAGGTTGACAGCTTTTTATAGATTTGGGAATTTTTTTATATTAACCCTGGTGTGTGACCAGCACCCATCTTCCATATTCTTTTAGCTGCCAAAAAATGCATCAGCTCAGTTCATGTGGGACACATCCTAACAGCCGTGGGGAGAATCTGCCATGAAGTTGGTGCATAAATGTCTGTTTTTCCCCTCTGCCTTGATTCACACAACGTGAATTTTTCCGTAATTTTCCCAAATGCGCCACGTTCCTGCCCAATGATCGCCAGCGAGTTAACGGCGGAACCGGCGTTCTCTGAATCAGATACCATAGCAATGTCATTAATTTGGTGATATGTACATTGTGTTTATTCTGAATGCTGTGAAGCATTCTTTATTAACAGCTGACCTAAAGTCATCTCCATCAGCTGTAAGGACGCGGTGCCTTGTGCGGAGCAGCTGGCCTTGAAGTTTTTCTGTTTTCGTTCCACTCGTTTTTGCTCATTCATTCACAAATATTGACGATTTGTAAAAGGTCTTCTCCGCCTATTGAAAGCACTGACAAATGGGTAAAAAAATCAGTTCGAGGGTGAATTTTTGGCTCTGTGTAGATTGGTGGAAGTGTCTTCGTTGACTTCACTGGAGTTGTGATTTTGCCGTGTCTTTAATGAAAATGAGGTGAAGCGCGTGGCTGATGCTTCCCACAGAGAAGGGTGGGAAACACCGAACAGGCAAAAAATACTTTCTGTAATTCAAAAGCAGATAAATGGGTTTTTACTAAGCTTCCTTAAATCAAGTCCCCTCTGAGCTAATAGAATTCAGCCCAAGAAATAATGTTTCTGAGAGGGGTAGGGAAGGGGAAAGTTACATTATAAATTACTGAAAACAGAAGAATTTAACGCAAAGGAGTTTTTGTAGTTGAGGAGCCCTGGAACAGCAAACCCTGGACTTTTCAAAGAGATCCTTCCATATCCAAAATCTTCAACTGTGGTAACTGTCCCGCTCTTAGCTGCATCTGCACAATTTTGCTTCCTTCGGTGAAAAAAAACCCTGCTCTTCAGAATTTTGTGCATGAACCAAGAGGTTTGGGGGTTTTGTCAAGCCTTTTCCAGTCTTGAATACAAAGTGCTTAAAGAAAAGCGTTGAACAACCAAACCTTCCAGTGGGTTGTTGTACGTTGGAGCCGGAACCTCCCACCACACTATTTGCCTGCCCCTCTTGCTCAGAGATACCTTTTTTTTCCCCCCGTGATAATCCCTTTCCCGAGGCTGCATATTTGCAGAAAGTAATGGAAAACAAACCACTTTTAGAGGAGTTATTGCCTTTTGAAAAGTGCTAATTTCCTTGTGAAATTTATGCCTGCCAGCAGAGGCAGACGAGGAGCTCCGCAGGCAGCTCTAACGAGACAATTCATTAACTAGCGAGTGTACACACGCCATAAAAAACATTAATTCACAAAATGAAAAACTAATAGAGTGTTTAGCCTGTTCTTTATCACCGGTGACAGTCTGTGCTCTCCTCATCATTAGTGTTTACTGAACTGATGGGGACTGCAGCCCTGCCCGCTTATCACCACTCATCGCAAATGAGGTCGCGATGGTTTTTTCCAGCACGGCTGCTTTGTCCCTTCTCCTGCACTGGAATTTTAACATGGAGTGAAAGGCAGAGAGGCATGGAAGGAAGCTCTCAGTGCCAGCCTTCGGTTTTGTCTTGCTTTTCATGGGACTTGGGCACAAATTCTCCTTCCTTCTCCATTTTCATCAGGACCTCAAGGTGATTTGCAAGGGAAAATCCCTTCCTTAAGGGTCATAGAATCATAGAATGTGTTGGGTTGGAAGGGACCTTTAAAGGTCATCCAGTCCAACCCCCTGCAGTGAGCAGGGACATCTTCAACCGGATCAGATTGCTCAGATTGCAGTTGTATCTTCCCATATGGTCCTGGTTACCTCTACTGGAGTACAAGATTCATTAGTAGGAATTTACTATGAATAATATTAATGAGAAGCTCTCCCTGAGCTTGCTTTCTCTTGACTTCTGCTTGTCCTTTCGGTGTTGGTATAACTTTGCCCCTTCAGCACTGGTGAGTGGTTGATCCCAGTAGAAGGTGAGCCGGACCAGTGCTGAGTGTTTAGATAATTCCATCCTCCCATCTCTTGTTTGAAAGGTCCCGACCTCTTAAAGTCTGTCCTTTCTTGGTATTTGTTTGGTTTTAACAAGAATCCCTGCTCTCTCCTGTGTTTCGCAATCAATCGATATGGTCAGCTGTGCGCTCGGGCTGTACGCGCGTGGTAAATGTTCTCCATATCTCGGAGCTTTGCAGAGGCCAGGGTCAAGGAGGAGGGTTGAGGCCATTGCATGGGAGACTCGGTGCTTGGCTTAGGTAGGCGCTGACTGTCGTCACCTCTGCTCATCGGCGCCCACGCTTGTCTGTAGAGACAAGTGTCTGCAGAGACATACCTCTGCAGAGACAAGCTTGTCTTGGAGTCAAGAGTTAATCTTACCCATCGTTGTGGAAGTGAAGGTCAGAGCACTGATGTGCAGAGCCACCGTCCTTGCCAGCTGCATGGGCTAGGGGCCTGCCTTTCGGTTTGGAGACTGTGTGAAGAAGACAGCTGACATCAAAAATCAAAGTGTTAGCTGCCAGATACGTTGGAGGTTGGACAATTTGCCCTTTAAAGGTCCCTTCCAACCCAAACCGTTCTATTATTCTGTGATCTTGGAAGTCTTGGGAGATGTCATTGTTCTTATTCATCTTTTTCTCCATATTTAAAATCTACAAAGAGAACAATTTAGGTAAAAAGGAGCAATGCAGCAATATCTGCAGAAATATTTTAAGTATTCAGCCATATCTAAGAGGCCATATCAAAGGTTCGCACTTCTGAAAAGGAGGGGGAAGATGTCAAACCAAAATCTAGCTTTCGTTCCTGAATTCCTGTAACTCTGAAATGAATCTCGGTGAACTTCGGGAGAATCAAAATCCAGTTCCGGATTTTATGGCTCATTCCAGTCATTTTCTATAAAGCTGCAGCTCTGAGATCCCCAAACAGACCAATTTAGAGGAAGGCAGTGAGTGATCTATGCCTTAGAGCTTCAAATTGTACTCCTGCAGCCAGAACCCGGTCCAAGCGGCCATATGGGTTGCATATAGTTGTTGTCGTTCATTATTTCTCGAGCACCACAGGTGTGCAGAGCCCTTTGCAAGAGGATAAAAAGAGAAGGCCCCTGCTCCTCGGAGAGCTTACGCTCTAAATTAGATTGAGATGGCATCTCGAGAGTGAGAAGAGATCAAAGTGGGAGGAAAGATGCGTAACCATGAAAAGAAAAGCGGCTTGAGCGCAGAGTCCTGGTATTTATTCCCACAGAGAGAAAATCATCTGAGTTGATTTGCTTTGGCTGGTTCTCTTTGGTTGTTTAGGGTTTTTTTAATCTCCAGCAAGTCCTAAACGTATCTCCCAGCTCCTGCAGCCAAACATAGCCATCTCTGTGCAGCTACGTGGTGGCGATGCCCTGTGCCGCTTGTGTCACCTTTCGATGGGGCTGTGGGCATCTCAGCGACGTTCCTGACAAAGCCCTTGCTCACCAGCATCACCACGGTGGCAGCTTTCCTTTAGCCAGCTCTGGCCCAGATTGACAAACCGTGGCTTAACAGAAACAGAGGTGATTTTTGAGCGGTGACATATTTTTTAAAAAAAAACAGTTTCCTTCTGCTGTTTGGCTTCAGAAGACAGAGGTCTCCTGGCATATGTCTTCCTTCAGAAATCTCACCAAAATCGGTCCTTGATGTTGCATGTAATGTGCATGCTGTACTCTTATCTCCTTTAAAAAAACCCCACATAATCACGTATCTCATTCCTCCCAACTTCACCCAATGCTTTTTCCTTTAAATAACCAGATATTCGTCTTTCTTATTGGTGTTAAAGTAGCGATTTTTATCTCCCAGTGGCACTGTCACCTCGTGATGCTAAAAGCTGTAGGAACAGGAGATGTGGAGACCTTAGAGTCAGCCTGAATGGCAGCGAAGGACAAAAACACGAAGGATATTCACGTTATGAAGGATAAAACACACCCTGGGAACTAAAGCATGGAAAGAGAAAGCGGTGCATGAGGTCCCCAGAAAAGTCTCCGGCAGAGAGAAGAGCTGAACCCTGAGTCCCCATAACAGATTTCCTTTTCTTTGTGCCTACTTGCAATTATTTTGGAGTTTCCTCTTCTGGAGAGGAAAGGGGTAAGAAATTCATATTTTAAAAGCTGTGAACTGGTCCCTGATGTTACCTGTGGGGCACAGCAAGCGTTTCGTACTGCATCTCTTTTCCAAATAAGAGGTCTTTTTCCCTGCAACAGGGTTGTAAAATTTCTCCGTGAGCCTTTCCCCTTCCCCCTGCAAAGCAAACGTGGGTCGTGCTATGTAAAGCCTGAGCATGTTGGAGGTTTATTCCTCAGGTTCAGGTTGCACCGGAGATGAGGCAGAGCCTGTAACCTTAGATTGATTTTTCTCCTTGCGCTATTAAGTCATTTAAATCTGTTAGCAGTCACTCTGCTCAAGCGGGGAGCGGGCAGGACGCGCTATTGTAGACCTTGATTGGGTACAGAGGTTTGTTTATGGGCAACCCGGCAGGTTTTGTTTAATATTCCAGAGGTCTGGTAATTTGCATCCATCGATTTACAAGGCACAATCTGTCAAGAGGCACCAGCGTCGCATTGAATTGCAAAATGATTGAAATCATTGGCGACAACGACTGTGTTGAGTTTATTTTTCTCAGGTTTGCTGGAATGAAACGTTCCTTCTCCATGGAGTGAGATATCTTGGCTGGGCTTACAGCAAGCTAGAAGAAATCCCAAACAGAACCATAACTGTTTTCCGGCAGCACGGGAAGATGTCTTAAGACAAATCAAATTCATCTGTTTAGGCTGCAAGACGATAAGGGCCCATGGAGCAAGGTGTTGGCCACTGCTTACCCAACCGTTGGGTATTTTGTCGGCAGGAGGGCTCGTGTTCAAGCTGGTGTAAAGGGGTTATGAAGGTGAAGATGGGGAAGAAGAAGTGGACGGCTGCTGATCTGCTGGTTTGCTTTTCCAGCATTTCAGTTGGAGATATCTCCCTCTTTAAGCAGAGAGCTCCAAGTGTGCTGTGGTGGGTTGAGTGTCCATGCCGTGCAGGGTCACCCTTTGCCCAAAGCACTGGCCAACTCCAAAGCCAGCTCCAAATTACATTTATTTTATTCAAGGGCCCTTAATAATTTAGGCTCTGATTATTTTTTGCTGCTACAGCTCCTCCTGTGGGTTCACGTGGCCGAGGATGATGGAGTAAAACTGTCTTGAGTGAGACTTAAAGAAATGGGACCACAGAAACACAGAATGACAGGGGTTGGAAGGGCCCTCTGGAGATCATCCCGTCCAACCCCCTGCCAGAGCAGGGTCACCCACAGCAGGTGGCACAGGAACGCGTCCAGGCGGGTTTGGAATGTCTCCAGAGACGGAGACTCCACCACCTCTCTGGGCAGCCTGTGCCAGGGCTCTGCCACCCTCAAAGGAAAGAAGTTCCTCCTCATGTTGAGATGGAACTTCCCATGCTCAAGTTTGCCCATTCCCTCTTGTCCTGTCTCTGGGCACCACTGACAAGAGCCTGGCCCCATCCTCAGGACACCCACCCTTTCAGTATTTATAAGTGTTGATAAGGTCCCCCCTCAGTCACCTTTTTTCCAGACTAAAAAGACCCAAATCCCTCAGCCTTTCTTCATAAGAGAGGTGTTCCAGTCCCCTTGTCATCTTTGTAGCCCTTTGCTGTCCCCTCTCCAGCAGTTCCCTGTCCTTCTTGAACCAGATTTTCTCATTGGCTGCAAAATGGTCCTTTCTGGATATCCAAAGTAGGAGAAAGGAAAACTGATGGGCTCTGAAGGGCTTCCTTTGATCTCGAAAAGCAAAAATACACTTCAGTGTCCTCATCGTGCCTGGGAGAAATTGGTGTGCATCCTCCAGGCCAGCCCCAGACCCTCCTCCCCACCATGGGGGCTCTGAACACCCAGAAGGACTTTAGCGCTCTCGCTTTAAATAAGGAGCAGATTGTCCCCGTCTCCCTCCTCCTCTTATCTCCGCTGACAAATATAATTACAGCTTCACTTAAATTGCTGTAAATGAATTCTGGAGAGTAGAAAAATTGTGCGTGTATCTCTCCGCTGCAGAAATTAGCTGACTCTTGCGTTTCGGATGATGGGTCCATCCATCTCCACCGCTTGCAGGGAAGCATCGCTGGAGGGAGCTGGCAGGATCGAACCCGAAGCTGCAGCCCCAGCTCGGCTAAAGAGAGCTCGTTCTTGCAGTGAGTCCATCTCCAGGAGAGAGGCCGATAGAAACTTCTCAAAATGTGCGATTTTTGACTAAAAATAGGCCATAATAAAGGTGGTGTTTGCTGCTTTCTACTGTGGCCAAATAAGCACCCCTAGACCTGATCCTGTTGGATCCGAAAGTCCTGGCACCCTCCAGCGAAAGCAATGTCACTTGGAAGTCTCGTAGCCGAAAGGTGAGTGGCAGCTGGTCAAACAGCTCTCCCAAAGCCCTTCCCAGAGTCCTCTCTTAACACCGTTACCTGGAAATTAAGAGGCTGTGTAAATAAGCCCGTCGCCCCCTCGCTGATAATTTCATTTTCTTTGTGGGAGAGACCTGAGTGAGCAGAGAGGGGCTTGGAGAAGTGTCGGGGTGTGCTGGGGACAGGACATCCTTGTTATCCCCCTTCGCCCGGGGTGGACCGTCATTCTCGTTTCCCTCTTTATTTCTCTTTTACACTCCAGGCCACTTAATTATTATCAGCAGTATTTGTCAGGCTCTGAATTTCTCTACCGTGTTCTTTGGTTATTGAAAAAAAAAAAAATAAACACTTCATAAGTGTTGCTGTGATTGCAGGAGCTGCTGAAGGAGGCTACTTTCAGGAGCCGTGTTTTACGTGGCTTCCCCCGTGCACGCTTTTCCTTTTGCTTTGTCACGCTCCTTTAATTGTACACTTCTGTCTTGTGTGTTTACCTCGGTTTCCATTTGTTCCGTACAAGATTGGGGCTTTTTATCTCCTCGTTTTGTGGTTTGGTTTTGTTTTCTTTTTCTCTTTTATGACTAGATCTGAAGGTGTGTTTAATTTTAGGAGCGAACCCAAAGCTCTGCGTAGGTTCCTCTTTCAAAGCAGGTCTTTGGCTGTACAAACAGCGGCGAGTGACATTTACTTAATCAGTCTCCATCAAAAGGAAAGTTTATTGTCAACAGTTCCTTGGTGATGTACAAGTCCTTTCTATGCGGAGGCGCGTTGGTGTCTGGCTGAGTGTTTTATATTGTAGCGAACGTTAGTGCAAGAAAAGAGAGAAGGAGACGTTTCTTAAAGCCAGCAGATCACATACCTCCATTGTTCAGGTTGATCACAGAACAACTACGAGCTGGAAATGTGAAGCAGCCGTGAAGAAGGTCCTGCACCTGGGTCATGGCAATCCCAGGCACAGATCCAGGCTGGGCGGAGAATGGCTGGAGAGCAGCCCTGAGGAGAAGGACTTGGGGGTGTTGGTGGGTGAGAAGCTCAACACGAGCCGGCAACGTGCGCTGGCAGCCCAGAAACCCCCCGCAGCCTGGGCTGCATCCCCAGCAGCGTGGGCAGCAGGGCGAGGGGGGGATTCTGCCCCTCTGCTCCGCTCGGGGAGACCCCCCTGCAGTGCTGCCTCCAGCGCTGGGGCCTCAGCACAGGAGAGACACGGAGCTGTTGGAGCGGGGCCAGAGGAGGCCCCGGAGATGCTGGGAGGGCTGGAGCCCCTCTGCTGTGGGGACAGGCTGAGAGAGCTGGGGGGGTTCAGCCTGGAGAAGAGAAGGCGCCGGGGAGACCTTCCAGCCCCTTCCAGTCCCTAAAGGGGCTCCAGGAAAGCCAAGGAGGGACTCTTGACCAGAGAGGGGACATAGGATGAGGGGGAAGGGTTTTCCACTGGAAGAGGGGAGATTGAGATGAGATCTGAGGAAGAAATTGTTTGCTGTGAGGGGGGTGAGCCCCTGGCCCAGGTTTCCCAGAGAAGCTGTGGCTGCCCCATCCCTGGAGGGGTTCAAGGCCAGGTTGGACGGGGCTTGGAGCAGCCTGGGCTGGTGGGAGGTGTCCCTGCCCAGGGCAGGGCGGTGGAACGATATGATCTTTAAGGTCCCTTCCAACCCGAACCATTCTATGATTCTATGAAAAAAAAAAGCAGGTACAGCAGAGCAAAAGAATATGTCCAGGGCAAATGGGAAAGCTCTAGTTCTGTTGCGGCACCAATTGCAGCTCAAATAGGGCATACAGCTCTGGTTACCTGTGTTCCAAACCAATTAATTGAAACTAGAAGGGGTGCAGAGAGTTGCTTTTGTCATGTATTGGACCAGGCTGCCCAGGGAAGTCGTGGAGTCGCCATCCCTGGAGGTATTTAAAAGACGTGTAGACGTGGTGCTGAGGGACGTGGGTTAGCGGTGGGTTTGGCAGTGGTGATGGTTGGACATGGTAGTCTGAAAGGTCTTTTCCAACCTAAATGATTCTATGGAGAGGGATGCCAGGGATGGAGAACTCCATACGGCAAAGATTAATGCTGGTATATGAAGAACAAAATGTAAACCAGCAGTGAATAAGCGTAGGCTGGAAATTAGATCCCAAACTTGACCTTCACTGTTAGAGAAGTGAGGTTTTGAAGGAGTCAGCAAGGGTAGAATCTGAAAAACTTTAAGACAAGGCTCAAAAAAACTTTAAGCTCAAGGCTGTGGGGCACAGGGCTTGTGGGGGCTGGGCTTGGTGATCCGGGAGATCCCTTGCGATCCCATCATTTAATTCAAGTGGAAGTTGTCTAAGCGGGGCTGCCTGATTTCAAACACGGCTAATCACCCTGTGCGGGAAGTCAGTTCTAAAGTGCTGCTTGAACAAGGACTTGAACTCAGATATTTGGGATACACTTCCTCTAATTAGGGCGGAATACGTGATAACAGCGTGTTACTCGTGTTAGTGGAGCTACTTCCGCAGCTCGAGTGGCAGCGGTTTGTGTTGCGGGGGGGAAGGTTCAGGCGCTGTGGTAAAATAGGAGGGATGAAGGCTGCAGAGTTACGGCTGCATTGACACTTCTCCAAGAGACGATGCTCTTGGCATCGGGATAAACTCAAGGTGGTTTTTTAAAGAGGTCTCAGTGGGAGGGAAACAGTTGGTCCACGACCAACTCATACCTGCGGCCTGCGTTTTAATTGCTTTACGGCCAAAGAGCTGTGTTTTATTAACAAGAACAAAGAAAGTCTCCCAGACGCCTCTGAAGGGATGGGGGCAGGCAAAGGCTCACTCGAGATTACGTGGGGAAGTCTATGGCCACCAAAAAAAAGACCGTCTTTTCCTGTCAGCGCCATGCTTTGGCTTCTGAGCAGCTCTTTCCTCACTCCAAGCAGAGCAAGATGGATGTTCCTGGATTCTGCAGCTACAGGAATACTCATCGCAGAGCAATATCTTCCCAAGCACATGTATTCCGGTGGTTGATTAAACCCCTCAGATTCACTTTGGAGTTTAATCAATTGCAGGAGCAGTTTTTTGCTTCGTACGCTCCCAAATTATAGAGCTTATTGCTCAGCAAAAGGTGGGAAAGAGCGCGCGTATTCAGGATGGAAGCAGACAGGATGCTGTGGTTGCTGAAGCTGAGCAGTATCGATGAAGTGTGTCACAAATTTATACTATCTTCTCTTTCTAGCCGTGTCTCCTGGGCAGGACAGCCATACCAGTCTGGAACACCTTCCCGCATCCGAACAGATCCTGCAAACCCTGAGTGAGCTGGCCAGGTCTTTTCAAGAGATGGCTGATCGCTGCCTGCTCGTTCTGCATTTGGAAGTCAGGTAAAAGCCCTGAATTCATGGATTGCGGGTGAGTTTGGGAGGCTGTAGGTTAAGATTGTGTCCAGAGTAGACGTTATGGCACCTGAGACAGATAGACTGGCCTGCTCTAGCGTCAAAGGTCAGTCCAGAAATGCCAGATCCCATCACCATGGGTGGCCAAATGTGGGACGGAGGCAGGATCCCAAAAGTGGAATTTCCTAGGGAGGTGTGTGTCTTACGTGTCAGAGACTAGGAAAAATGGGGTTTGGGGGGTTTTGTCCTTAGAATATTGCACGATGATGTTTTAATAGTCTTAACAGGTGTCTGCGCATTTATTGGCCGCTGCGCTTTGGAGCTTTTCTCACTACTTTTTCAAATAGGAACAGAAACTGGGCAACCAGCTGGATTTTTTTAATGGGACGGATAATTCTGTGATGTCTCCGACTTCACAGGCAAAGATCAAAGGCACCAAATCCCTTTCTTCAGGCTGCCAGCTCTCCACTCTGGGGCTGGGAAGACATTTTTCCCTTACGCGTTGTATTGGCCAGGTGTATTTTCATTGCGTCGCTTTTCTCTGGAGCATCGAACAGAAGCGGATGTCAGAGACGGGCAGTGAGATTTGATGGACCATCGGTTTGTTCTGCCTTGACACATCCTAAGCCATGTCGTGTCCTTGTGTACATTGGCAGAGCTCTGGTGAAGTTAGTAGGTAGCTTGAAAAAAAATACACATTAGTTATTGTCAGCAGCCCTTCAACCTGCTATCCATCATCGGCTGGCCACTTGATTGCTGGCATCACAGATGAGCTGGAGTTTGAAGGATTCAGGGGAAGGATTGCTAAGGTATGGAAACGGAGCAGCTTTCCAGCTGCGATGTAATGCGAGGTGATGCCCGAGATAACCCGGACTCATGGTATGGGAACCAGCCCAAATGGTTTTCTGGCCTCGGTCCTCTGTGGTTTTCCATCGCACTTGGATTAAGCAGAAATAAGTGCAAATGTAATTCAGGAAAAATTTGTGCTGTCATTTCAGAGCAGACCATTGCCCTACCTCCTCTAGTGCTTCCAACAGGAGCCCTAGTTTGATGCTGTAAATACACCAGAGCATGTTATTCTGTGCAACGGGTGGGAAGGATTGAGAAAAAGCAACGCTAACGACCAGGAGAATCCCCCAGCGGGGTGGGAGCTTCCCCATATTCATCACTCTGCGTTTGCAGCCGCCTGCGATGACGGAGAAAAATCCCAGTCCCTCTGATGGCTGTTACTAGCAGGTTTCCCTGAGATTCCTGCGCCAGCTCCCCGGATCCGTGCCATCGCCAAGGTGCAGAGTACTGCGTCTGTTCATTCACAGAAACCCTCAGCTTTAAACAGGCGCTCAGAGCACGTTCGTAAAGAGCCTGGGAATTTATCCGGCCTCTTGCTGTTGCAGGTGGAGTCTGATAAAACACCGGCAAACAGCAAAGCGGGGTGGAGACGACGCAATTACCCCCTTGTATTTCTCCTCCCTCAGGGCCCCCCGTTCGGTCACAGCTCTGCCAGACGCGGGTTGGCACCAGCCCGGCGCTGGCGTCTCCTCCTGCAGTGCCATGTGGGCATGGGCACCCGAGGACAGCGGTCGCTGAAATCCCGCTCCTCGGATTTATGTCTGCTTCCTTAAAGGAAATCTTTTGGCACATTGAGATCGTTAAGCATTTCTTTTGTTACAAATAACCGTGGAGCTTTCGATTACTTAATGTTTGTTACAGTATTTTCCTGTAAAAAGCCCTATATAGAGTCATATAGGAGCAGGCACTAAGAGTGCAGAGAGATGTTTTCACTCTTGGAACTGCCCTAAATTGAACTTGCTTGTGATGGTCACCTCAAGGGTGTCTTCCAGGAGGACGAGGGACATGAAAGACGGGATATACCCATCACAGCTTCTCCCACCTCCACACAGCTCCCCACTGGTGGGGCCGGTCTGGTGTGAACTTGCTGTCTCAGTGTGCTGTTCCTGAGTGATGCTTTGAGTGCAAGGGGTATTTCACCCCGGCTGTGGTTTGGCCGTGTTTCCCTGGCAGATGAAATTCAGAAGAATCCGACCAACCTCCCGTCCCTGTTGAGCGATACGGGTGAAAGCCAAGAATTACAAAAATAGAAGGAGTTTTGCTACCTACTTGCTGGACGTATGACTTTCGTCTATAGGTTCAAGAGAAATTACTTAATTACAGTTTTTTTGCAGAACCTTAATAGGTGATTTCAATGCACAGAATTTCTCCTTCAATGGAGGGATGATGGTTGGGCACATTGCCTACAGCCCTTCCAGGTGGGTGAGCAGAAAAGAAAAAAGTTGTAATAGCATTAAATCCTTGAGAATACACACAACCGTGGCCTGCTAAGTATCCTTTCATGTCCTCTGGCTCGTTCCTTCTGCCAGTTATAACTGGGATTAGGTCTTTATGGTACGTAGAAGGAGTTCTGCTTTGCACATCAGTATTGAAGTGCTGCCGAACCATCATGTGTGAAGTTGGAGAACCTTGTGACAAGACATTTGGCATTTTACTGGAGTGATGTAGGTCAGACCTGTTAATGAAGGGTCCTTTGTATTTACCTCTCAAGATGAGACAATGGCAAGAGGAGGATGCAGTTAATGCAGATATAACCACCCATTTCTTAAACTTGTTGTTATTTTTTACTAGCTTGAACACTGGAAGGAAAATGAGGAGGGTGGTGAGACACTGGAACAGGTTGCCCAGAGAAGTTGTGGCCTGGAAGTGTCCAAGGCCAGGTTGGACGGGGCTTTGAGCAACCTGGTCTAGTAGGAGGTGTCCCTCCCCATGGCAGGGAGTTGGAACTAGATGATCTTTAAGGTCCCTTCCAACCTAAACCATTCTCTGAGTCTATAAAATAAAGCCACAACGCTTCGCATACCCACCGATATTTTAACATCGGAGTTGTTGCATTGTAACTTTTCTCTCTTCTGTCTCGCAGAGTCCATTGCTTCCACTACCTCATCCCGCTGGCTAAACAAGGGAACTACGCCATCGTCGCCAACGTGGAGAGTATGGACTATGACCCTCTCGTTGTCCGGCTCAACAAGGACATCAGTGCTATCGAGGAAGCCATGAGCGCCAGCCTCCAGCAGCACAAGTTCCAGTACATCTTCGAAGGTCAGGCATTTACCATAAGAGTTTGGTTCTTATGAAATGATTTTTCATTCTCATCCCAAAGCTCAACCGTGTTCCTTCTGGGGGTAAGGCACACCATGGTATTGTTGCCTCCTACAGCAGATTGATAAGGAAGACCCATGCGAACACAGGGCACTCAAAAGCCCTGTTGTCTCCATACCATTTCTGAGCGTATCAGGCTAAATAGGAGGAGCAGGCCCATGCTGAGTAGGAAAGTGGTAAGTTGATGTATTTGCAGGACAATTCTTCCCCGGGAAGCCCTAGGGCATGTGTATATATTACAAGCACATCTCTATTACGGCACAGTTCCTATCTGAAGTGTAGCCATTCCATTTCTAAAATTAAATTTAGAGAACATTAGCTCTTCTGATGTCTCATCTGTCGTGATTACCTTGGAGAATATAAATCATGCCTTGGTTCATCTCCCCTGTATTTATTTGTGACACTGACGCATAGTTCTCTTCCCTGCGCACCAGGATACGTGTCCTCTTATGTGGTGGTTATTCAAAGTCAGGAGAAAGGAGGGACTGGAGATGGACCCGTTGCCTAGTATAATACATCACAGAATCAGAATCATAGACTGTGTTGGGTTGGAAGGGACCTTTAAAGGCCATCTAGTCCAACCCCCTGCAGCGAGCAGGGACATCTTCAACCAGATCAGGTTGCTCAGAGCCTCATCCAGCCTGGCCTTGAATGTCTCCAGGGATGGGGCCTCCCCCACCTCTCTGGGCAACCTGGGCCAGTGTCTCACCACCCTCATTGGGAAGAACTTCTTCCTAATGTCCAATCTAACCCTGCCCTGCTCTAGTTTAAAGCCATTGCCCCTCGTCCTATCGCTACATGCCCTTGCAAACAGCCCCTCCCCAGCTTTCCTGTAGGCCCCCTTCAGGTACTGGAAGGCCGCTTAGGTCAGCAGGGATGAAGGCTTTGCAAACCTGGCTAGCCTTATTCTGACCACCGCTTACTGGTCCTAGAGAAGGCTTTCAGTATCTGTGTTCTTCCTCCCCCATATCCATGGAGCATTTTTTAACCAAATGGTTTCTGAGCTGTGTGAATCCGTGGCAAACTGAGTGATCACTAGCACATTGTGGAGCTCCTCTTACAGCTCAGGTCTACTGCGTCTGTTGGAGGAGACAGTGAAATGGCTCCAGACAGAGCCATGGGGACTGTTTGCATCTTGCTAAGCCGTAAGGTTGAAATTCATACACGTGGACTTCATGAAATGTAGATCTCTCTCTTTAGCGCAGTTTTGGGATTTGCATATACCCTGTGCTGGTTGCCTGTATATGAAAATATTTTCTTAATTCAGACTTTTAGTCGATGTCTAGTCTTGTACAGACCCGTGTACTGAGTGAATTAGGCTGGGGTTTTTTGCTATTTGTGATGCGGCATAAATGAATACATGATTTTGGGGTTGGCTGTGGCTTTGAGCAGCTGGCTATGTCCTTCAGCAGCGGAGGAAAGATGGAGACATCATTCAGACTCGAGAAACTGTTCAAGACTGATCAGAGAGAGGTTGCACATCAAGTGCATTGAAATGCAGATCATTTCTGCTCTTGCGGACAGTGAGTTTATGAGGGAAAAATACCACGCTTGGTAACAGATGAAAATACTGTAATTTTGTAGGCACAGTAGTGGTCCATTGCCCTGCCCAGACAGAGAGAGGGACTGAAAGGGGCATTATGCAAAGCCTGATTATAAATCTGGAAGTGCCCTGGAAATATCAATGGCTATGATAATGCAACTTTGAGTTTTCGTAGTGTTTGGGGGCAGTTTTGTATTTTTACTGCAGAAGGAAAGCTGGGGGGGTGGCTGACACACCGGAAGGCTGTGCCACCATCCAGAGAGACCTGGACAAGTTGGAGATTTGGGCAGAGAGGAACCTTATGAAATTCAACAAGGACAAGTGTAGGGTGCTGCACCTGGGGAGGAATAACCCCGTGCACCAGGACAGGTTGGGGGTGACCTGCTGGAGAGCAGCTCGGTGGGGAGAGACCTGGGAGTCCTGGGGGACAACAGGATGACCATGAGCCAGCCATGTGCCCCTGTGGCCAAGAAGGCCAATGACATCCTGGGGGGCATCAAGAAGAGTGTGGCCAGCAGGTGGAGGGAGGTCATCCTCCCCCTCTGCTCTGCCCTGGGGAGGCCACACCTGGAGTGCTGTGTCCAGTTCTGGGCTCCCCCGTTCAAGAGGGACAGGGAACTGCTGGAAAGGGTGCAGCAAAGGGCTACCAAGATGATGAGGGGACTGGAACATCTCTCTGATGAAGAAAGGCTGAGGGATTTGTGTGTCTTCAGTCTGGAAAAAAGATGACTGAGGGGGGACCTTATCAACACTTATAAATACTGAAAGGGTGGGTGTCAGGAGGATGGGGCCAGACTCTTTTCAGTGGTGCCCGGGGACAGGACAAGAGGTAATGGGCACAAACTTGAGCATAGGAAGTTCCACCTAAACATGAGGAGGAACTTCTTTGCTGTGAGGGTGGCAGAGCCCTGGCACAGGCTGCCCAGAGAGGTGGTGGAGTCTCCGTCTCTGGAGACATTCCAAACCCGCCTGGATGCGTTCCTGTGCCACCTGCTGTGGATGACCCTGCTCTGGCAGGGGGTTGGACTAGATGATCTCCAGAGGTCCCTTCCAACCCTATGATTCTATGATTCTAAGGAAACTTTGAGGAAAGTCCTCCTAAAATGCACAGGAGTCATACTGAGGGCTGTTTCCACGTACGGTCCAGTGCATCTCCTGTTCCAATTCTCATGTACCGCTCAACAGTGCTCATTCATGGGTTTCATGATGAATTATTGTCATTAATGTGATTTTATTCTTTGTTTCCCTCCCCTCACCCTCGCAGGTTTGGGCCACCTTATTTCCTGCATTCTTATCAACGGCGCCCACTACTTCAAGCGCATCAGTGAATCTGGCATCAAGAAAATGTGTAGGAACATCTTCATCCTCCAGCAAAACCTGACGAACATCACCATGTCTCGTGAGGCTGACCTGGACTTTGCAAGGTGAGCAGAGAACCCCATGTTGTGTTTGGTTTTGATGTCCACATGTACAGAGGTAGTTCCTTCCAAAAGTTTCACCACTCCTACAGGCAACTGGATGGATATCACGTTAAACCCATAGAAGTGTTGATTGTAATATTCACTTTCCCCCTTGTTGAACAACATTCAGAGCAACATGGATCATTTGAGCTCAGCATGAGCTCAAAAGTGGAGGTCCCACCAAAGTGTCTGTGCTTGGGGCTTCCTGTCGGTGTGGTTCTCAAGAGACCAAAACCCGGGCAAGGAAAAGCTTCTAGGTATAGGTCTTGGAACTTAAACTGGATGAATCTGGGGCCTGGATTCATGCCCAGAGAAATAACACTTTGGTTTGTCGAAGGCTTCAACTTTTAGCAACTCACAGGAACAGCGTGTGTGAACCTCGGGGACGCCAGATGCTGTCTCCCTTCGAGTTCTGTTGCTCTTAAAGTAGTAGTAATAGCAAAATAAAAGCAAAGCTGGACATGATAGGTCGCCTGCAAGTTTCTCACCCTTCTTGATGCTTTATTCACTAAAGGGGGATCATTTGAGGAATAAGCAAACACTAAGCAGTGCGTACTTTGCCCATGGCCCTAGGGTGCTGACTACCAGTAGCTGTACTGACTGATCCTCTGTGGCAGCAGCTGGTTCAGCAACTGGCAGCTGAGCCCAAGAAACAGCCAAAGGGAGAGCCTGGAACTTGCAAATTAAGGCGTGTAGACCAAATGACAGAGTTTTGCGTGACACTCGGACGCGACCCACCACAAACACTGGAAATAGTCGGTGTCATCTTTTGGCCGTTGCTCTTGGAGACTGAATTAGGAGAGAAGCACGACTCGTTCAGATGAGGGAGAGTAGGTATGACTGAGTGCCTCATTTTCTTGGGCTCTCATATGGGGAATGATCTCATTATTGAATTAGTTTCTTCATAATAACATTGACGTGGGGAAGTTATGAATGCTGAGGCCTGGAGGAGGGGAAGAGAGAAATATCCATTATACACTCTCCAAGGAATAGAGTTCCCAAAGTCAATCTTTCCTTCTTTAAATGATTTTTTTTTTCCCCTGATCTGTTGAAATGCTAAATAAATTAGCCCAGTTTTTTGGCAGGCAGAACAGAGCTTGAGCAGGTGCTGACAGCAACTGGCACCCAAATAATGAAACGCTGACCAAGCGCTGCTGGAGGCTGGCACAGCTGGCCATTTTCTGGAGAGGTCTTTGCGGGAAGGGTTGAGTAGCCGTGGAGCTCTGACTCGTGGTGCTGCGCAATTTGACGGGGAGTTTGAAGAGAAGGGCGAGGAGGTAACGTGTTCCCCACTCCTGATCTTGCTGGATGGTCGATATGCCAAACCAGCAGTTTTCACAACATCAAACACGTACCAGCCCTCTTCATTAATGAGTTACGTGGCAACTAGATCTTCTCCTGTGCCATTGGAGTTGCTGGGTACCATCATCAAGAGCTGTGGAGCTCGGAAGAGACACCTGAGCTTTCTGGGTACCATCATCAAGAGCTGTGGAGCTCAGAAGAGACACCTGAGCTTTCTGGGTACCATCATCAAGAGCTGTGGAGCTCAGAAGAGACACTTGAGCTTTGGGCACAGCAGCATCAGGCGCTTGGTGGTACCTGTGATGCAGATCACTTCCCATAATATAAACTCAACAACATTTCTTTTTAGCTTTCATGACTGCATCACTCCCCTCTTTCTTTTGGGACAGATTTCTGTGATCTAGAGAGTATGTTTTATTCTTTTGTTCTTCAGATGACTCCTGAATTCTTATCATCGGGATTCTCTTTTTACATAAACAAGGCGTCTTGTGCATCCAAACCTTGCCCTGCTCACCTGAATTTACAATTACCCGAGCAAGTTCTCATGCTGCCCCAGGGACTCCAGTTACTGAGGTCTATTCAAACTATAAAATAAACATAACAGTTCACCCCCAGAAAGCATAAAATAACATCAATGGAGGATAAAAGTGATTTGTACTTCTGTGATATAGCTGATACAGGAATCTGTAAGTGCTTTGCGCGGCAGCTAACTATCAGTTTTGCCTTTTTAAAGATGAGAAACGAGGAGCAAGTGGTTATTTCATGTACGGGAGCAGTGGCAGAGCTGGTGGAGAAATACTCACTCACCTGCTCTTCCTTCCCCCCAGCACCTCCTGGTAACTGGGGTAAATTCCCTCCCTGCTTCGCTTCTCCAGGGAACTGGGTGATCATAGAATCACAGAATGGTTCGGGTTGGAAGGGACCTTAAAGACCATCTAGTTCCACCCCCCTGCCCTGGGCAGGGACACCTCCCACTAGACCAGGTTGCTCAAAGTCCCATCTAGCCTGGCCTTGGACACCTCCAGGGATGGGGATGGAATAGGAGGGAAGATTTCTGAAGTGGATCTAACCCAGCTTGGGACTCGCTGCCCCATCTCTGGTCTTTGTAGGCATTTGCCCTTGTGCAAAGTAATTCAATGTTGATTCTGATTTCTTTAAGGAACTTAAACTCATGGGCTCCCTTGATCAGGGAAAGACATTAAAGTTTTCTAGTGTTGTTTTCACACACAGAAAAATAGATTTTCTCAGGCTGTTATGGAGCTCTTTGCCCTCCAGGTTGGATCTGAGCCTCATCTGAAGCCAACTGGCTGGTGCTTCCCCTGGACAGCCGGGTCGTGGCCTGTGTTGCTCCCTTGCCCTCTTGATACTTCTTTGTTTGTGTGTGACACTCGGGGTTCAAGAAGCCATCAGCCACAATTCACGATCAATACATTAGTCTTCATACAATCACTCTTCATACGTTAAGTTTCAGTTCTGGAACAGGTCCTGTATGGTCCTTTTCTCGAAGTGAATGCATTCAATATCCGATGTGCTGCAGTTTATAGGAAAGACCAGACTGATTGGGAAAGGGCCAAAAGACTTCCGAGATTTTCCTGGGTGTGATGCTTTTGATTTTGGGTTTGGGTTTGTGGTTTTTTTATCACCTTTTATATATTCTTCAAGGCTTTCTGTGGCCCCCAAAGAGCACTAGGCATCCCCGTTCTTCTCTTAATTGGTGCCTTAGGCAGGAGAAACCCCAACCATGGAAGCCAGAGGGGGAAGATCTTTTTCCTCTGAAGCCAAAATCATGTAGAGGATTCACAAGAAGATCTTAACCCATGTAACGCTTGCTGGTTCTAGTGAGACTCTTGCTGTTTAAACCACATTTTTCAAAAGATCAGTAACCTGCAGGTGACAACGGCAGGTTTTGCTGCTTTGGGAGTAGTACCATGGCAAGGGGAAAATTCGTTTCAAATGAGTTTTGCTTTGAGATTCTCAGTTCAAGGTAGAGCCGGGTAGGAAAACTCTCTCTCCACAGAGCATCACGAAGCAGAGCCGGACCACGTTTCCGTTGAAAAAAAATAAATTGCCAAGTTCTGCGAGCTCTAGCAAGGAGTTTCTCCACCGACAGGAGAAAGGGTAAAATAGACTGGTTGTGGCTGCTGAGGTGCCGCAAAAGGATTTGTAGCATTTGCTAAATTTCCCGCAAATATTAATAGGTTTTTCCCTTATATATGTGTTCAGTATCTAGGCCAGCAGAAATGCAGTCAGTCATTAGGGCATGCACTAGTGTATTAAAGAAAAAGCAGTATTTTCTTCCCGTGTGTAATACCTAGGCGTATACTGCAAAGTCTGGGACTGAGGGTGAGTTCCAAGTACCTCCAAATTTTGGAAGTTTCAGACCCAGAATTAGGTTTGTGACATTTGAGGGATAAAATCCAGCTTCCAATTTGGATTCCAGTTCAGGTCTTTTCCCTCGTGCCTTCTTTCCTACTCCCCCTCTATCGTCACCAAAAATTACACTTGCGTGTTTATGCAGAGATTTCATCAGAGGTGGTCAAAAAAAGCTGGGGTTCTGCTTCAGACGTACCCTTAAATAAAATATCGTTCCACTCTTAGATGTTCGTTTTTCATTGAAAAGAAAAAAAAACTTTCTCAGACGTGCAGCGGTGATAAAATTGCCCTATTCTTGAAAGTTAATTGAGGTGGTTGCAAGGGGAAGCGAGAGACCAGCGATGAAATGTGAACATTTCATACAACACAATGTCATTTTGACCTCTGAGATAAAGGTTTCGGAGTGGTGCTACTCATCGTTACAGGGTCTGAAAGTGTCCTT
The DNA here is from genome assembly GCF_028500815.1 of Rissa tridactyla. Classification (NCBI taxonomy): domain Eukaryota; kingdom Metazoa; phylum Chordata; class Aves; order Charadriiformes; family Laridae; genus Rissa; species Rissa tridactyla. Next base: position 217,159,894 of record NC_071466.1, read on the forward strand.
CATCCCTTAAATGGTTTGCAGTGTAGAAAACCAGAGGTGTCTGTACACCTAGGAGTTAGATCCGAGGTTTCCCTGCTGCTACCATTCAAGTTAGCGGTCGCAATGGCCATCCATCCTGCGGGGACCAGGAATCTTTTCCTGCTGATAAAGACGTTAGCAGGGCCCTTGGCTCTGACCACGTCTTTCTAATAGATGGGGCACCTACATTGTCATCGCCTGCAGGTCCCAGCCACTCCGGAGGAGTCCCCAGCGAGAAGGCATGGGGAGAAGCCATCAGCATGCCAGACAGTTCTTTAGAGGTTGGCCATGAATAAGCCCTTGAAATGTAGTTCAGACACCTGTGATCAAATCTAGCGGTGTACAAGGCCTGCTTGAATTTTTATCGTTCACAAAAGAGAATGACCTTTGCTTCCGCTCCCCAGCAAAATACAGCTGCAGCTGCTGCTCTGACTTTGTTCCTCCGCGCCTGTGCTCTCCCGGTGACACCCGTGATGCTACAATGTTCATGTACTTAGAATCATAGAATCAGAAAATCATAGAATCAGAAAATCATAGAATCATAGAATCGTCTAGGTTGGAAGGGACCTTTAAGATCATCGAGTCCAACCATTAAGCTACCACTGCCAAATAATATACAATAAAATGCAATACTTGCTTGTATTTTTATATTCTTGGGGCAAACATCTTCCCTTCACCCATACAGCCACCTGCAGAGGGTCAGGAGAACAGCACCAGTCCTCATACTGGTCTCCAAGTAAGTGAGAACTGCCAAGGCACTTGTAGGAGGGAGTTACAATTAGCACAGTTACCCTAAATGGGTCCTGGAAACACACCCTTTACCCAAAACCCGTCTTTGTTTAGGTGGGGAGGGTAAGAGCGTGTAGATGGAGGAGGATGCAGCTGGACCTTGAGCTTTCTTTCAAACCGGTGTCAAACCGCTCCATCGCTGGTGGGGTTGGGTACCGAGGTCAGGGGGCCGAGATGTCTGCATGGGGCCACGCTGTGTGATGGGAAGGGACTAGCGTGGGTTGGGAAGCAGCGGATCTGCTCCAGCTTTGCTCCAGCACCTAACAAACACTCTATTTTTGCTTGTAAGTTTGAATGAATCCCAGCAGCAGAGTGGATATAGACGCTCGGGGTTTAGGAGTAGCCCAGTTGGTGACAAGAGGCGGAGATGGCCTTGTGCTACAATTTCCCAGTGCAAGCAGGTCCCTTGCTTTCAGCGCAGGCATCCGTGGAGGTGGCAGGGTTGTCCCACCCGGCTCTGATTCTCGCGTGGGGAGAACTGGAAAATACCACGGGGAGCAATCTCTGAGCCCCATCAGCGGGATTTCAGGGGGTGCTTTATTTCAGAGCGCGGTTCTGGTTCGGATGCTCGACGTTCAGGGCCCCTCTCCTGCCACGACAGGCAGGCAGGGGACTTGATTTTGTCTGATTGCACAGGGGCAGGAGAGATTTGTGCCTCTTGCCTAATGCGTGAGGCTGTCCCAGGCAGGAGGAATAAGCAATAACTTGCTGCCATCTACTGGGTGCTGCGGAGGGAAGGGGAAGCCGGTGTGCATTAGCAATTCCTCAGACATGCCGGTGCTCTGAAAGAAGTCCTTTTCATTGCCACATGTTATTTCTCTTTCTGATTTCATTCTTGATAGATACAGAAACAGCAGGCTGCGTTTGCTGCCTGGGTGCCCAGGTTGCCTGAGGATGTAGCTGGTCGAAGGAGGCTTCCTTCGAGAGCCGGTCTCGATGCTTGACTTGTGCACGTTGAACCCCAGGTCCAGCGGATCCTCACCTGGATCCCCTTCCTTCGGTAGCAAACTGCTCTTCTGCTCTCAGGTGCCTCCGCAATGCTCCTGTGATGCTCCTCCGCTGCCTGTCTTGACTTGTGATTCAGAACTGTAGGAAAAGGGTATCTCAGATGTTCTCCCTTGCGGCTGGCGGCACTCAAGCCAGGAGAAAATTTGGGGCATTTAAAATCATTCCGTTCGAGTAAAACCCACGTTAGCTGAGTAGACAACTTGGGTACCGGGCCCTGTAACTCGCGTATCCTGCACAGCGCTTCGGAGATTCCAAAGCAAATGGAGCAGACCACTAGAAAGGATACTGCAGGTATCTTTCTACTGCAGGCAGAACTGAGCTGGAGCTGGAGCTGACTGTGCTGCAGATCTGTTCTTTCTTCCTTCCCTGCAGCTGCAGCAATTGGAAACACAATAGTCCTGCTACTTCAAAGTTTCCTTGCCTGAAAGCCACGTTCTTCTGCCCCTGCGTTAGGAGCAGCCTGGCTTTCGGAGCTGATGTTCCCAGAAAGCTGCTGGGGAGATGCCGTGATGCGTTCAGTATCGTGGGGTTCAGCTGCAGAGAAAAGGGGGCAAACTACAGCAAGTCACGCCCACGGCTCGTTTTCCGTGAAATATTCATCGCCGAGTACAGGATAATATGTGGACGCAGACACGAGGGGCATGGGCTCAAGAGAAAGAGAAAAAAAACAGGTGAGATCTAGCTGTGGTCCAGGAGCGGCTGTTGCGCAGAGTCTTGGGTCCCGGTTGACTTCACTCATTACCTCTCCCGCAGGTCAGGTGTGAGGAGTTTTGGTTCCCGGGAGCGATCGATGGAGCCACTTCCTCACCAGATAACTATGACAGTCTCCCAGGTGTTTGGTCGCTATTGATGGGTGTCAAGATTGGGGGCGCAGTTTCAACACCTGCGCGAGGTTCTCTGCGTGGCAGGGGCAGCAGGTGGCATCACACGTATGTCTCCTGTAATGTCTTGGGTTGGAGGGGGGGCGGGTAGACAACCCTACAGATCGAACCCCTGCTTTTTCCAGTCAGCTACCGGTAGGGGTTTTGGTACCTTGGTGTAGACATGCTGGTCACTGACCCATCTCCTCTTGACTTGGTGTTGGTAGGAAAAGCCCCGTCCCTGTTCATAAAAACTGTAAATGTGTTAGTCTGGAGGAATTCCTCTCTCCCCACTTTATAGCCCAAGGCGCTCGATGCTGCCGGAGGTAAAAGTCACGGATGCTTTGCAGTATGGATCCTAGGAAGATCCTTCCCTATAGAGGAGCCAGGAGCAGAACAGGCTCTGGAAGAAAAGCTTCTCTTTGCTGACGGCGTGGGAAAGACGCATTATCTCCATCACGATGCTGGACTCATGTTGTGTATCTGTGGAGCATGCCCTCATTTTGTTTTTGCTGCTTTTAATTAACAAAGCTGCTTTAGTTTTCAATTAAGGACTTGGTTACAACAAAATCCGTATTTTCTTTTCCTTTCTTTTCTCTCTTGTTTTCTCCCCCCTGTAGTTTCCACTGAGCTTTGATCTCAGTGCAGGTTTAATTAGCTGTAATTAGTGGTTTCACTGCATTAACCAAAAATCCCAACCACAGAGGATTAAAAACCACCCCTCAGCTTGATGCCCGCCCCCCTCCCCTTCCTCGTTTTGCTTCCCCCATGCGCTTTGGAGGATCAGAGACTGTGTCCCCCTGTGGTCCGTCACCATGGGTGCTGCCGGGTGATGCCCCGTGCATCCCAAACAGCTGCCCTGTTACGGACTCATTAAAACTGCGCTGGAGCAAATCGCCCATCCATGTGGTTTAATTTCCAGTTAAATCTGCAGCTGCTATGAGGTTTAGTGGGACACCCATTTATGCCTTCACAGCGTTTCATAGAGCACTTCTTGGGGTTTCTGACCGCTCTCCTCATTACAGTACATTTACAGCAAGGAGCCTGCTTGAGACTTCCCAAATTTTCCGCTTCTGCAGTCCTGCATGAGCTTGTGGAAACCATAGTATGGGGATGTCCTTGGCTGGAGCTGCCCGGCTCCTCAGCACAGAAACAAGAGAGGATTTTGGAAGACGTGACTCTGATCTGGGGAACCCCAAATCACTGCTCTTCTCTCCTCCACGGAGGTGCAGTGGGAAATACCACACCGTTGGCCGTGCAATTCATCTGGTTGGTCACAACAGAGAAGGAAGAAACCAAAGAGCTCACTGAGCTGATGAAGGAAGAGCCGTGCTGAGAATCAGATCTCCTGCCAAGAGATCCACTTGACACTGGTTAGGGACCAGCATACGCCACGCCGAGTCCCACCAACCACTCGTGTGTTGGAAAAGGTCTCGGTTCCTCTGACCATCTCAGAAGCTTTGTGGATATTTGTGGAGACCACAGTGGAAAATGCAGTATTCCCAGGTAGCTCACCGTGATGCCCACGACTGGACATCTCAGGTGGGTCCCAGTTCACCGTGGGTCAAGCTTACCACATTTGTGCCAAAATTGGCTGGTTTCAGTGTCATGCTTGCACCCAATCTCCTTGCAGTGCCAGGAAGCAAAAAACTCTCCTTGTCCCTTCCTCAGTTCTCCAGGATAAGAGGTTGGTGAAATTCAGAGCTAAGCTTTACGTCTGTGAGTGTTTGGGAGAGGAGTTTGGCCAGACTTCGAATCACTGGCCCGTGGTTCTAAGATGTACAGGAAAGGCAACACCCTTCTGGAAGGCTGAAAATGGTTCTCGGGTCATCTTGCCAGAGCAAGGACTCATGCTCTGAATCCCCCGGGACTCAGAAGCCATCTCTTGCTGTCCCAGGTTTGTCATTTTGGGAAGGGAAACCTTCCCAAGGCCCGGAATTGCAGTCTTCCTGCTGAGCCATGACCATGCCCTCCAAGTATTTCTTCTTTGCCGCAAAACCAGACTTCTTTGTGGAGCCTGATGTGTCCTGGCACATTTGGAGATGGGGTCTTTATGGTATCTCTGGCCGACAGTTTGTTTCTCCCATCTTTGGGCATCTTGATGGACATCGGATGCGAGTAGATCCGAATGCCCCTGGTTTGTGCAGCTCTGAAATACTCCCTAGAACGGCACTGGGTGCTTTTCCTGCCAAGTTTCCTTGGGAACTGCCCCCAAAACACACTGTATTTTATTTGCTATGCAGAACGCACGGTCGGCACACGACAAAAGATCAGCAGCTTTTTACCCCGTCGTACAGGAGGAAAGCAGCATCCAGCTCTGAAGGCTCGGTGCGAATTTGTGATCACGCTTCCATATTCCCCGCCATGCCGACACCTCGGCCAATACATCCTTCCTCTTCTCCTTCTCTGCACAGCAGGCCCTGATGCGCCGCAGTAAATGAGAGCGGGGAAACGATCCAGCTTCGGGGAAGGGCTACGTTTTGGGTTTTGCATCAGCTTTTTTCTCTTTTTTTGGCGGGATCAGCTCCCCGGTCTGGTTCACAGCGAGCCTTGCAAACAGCTGTGCTGGCACAACTGAGGGAGAGGGAACAAACAAGGAAATGAGCTGTAAGGCTCTGAAATGGTAATGTTCCTGAAAATGGAAGTTTATCTTAAATTAGGATCAGACATCAGGGGTGAAGCAGGGGATTGCTGGAGGTAGGAGCAGAGGGGAGGCAGGAGGAGCCAACACATCCTTGTGCAGAAGTCACTGCTCTTCCCGCACCGTCTTCGGGCCATTTGGCCTCCCTCCGGCCTGAGGATGGACAACTTTTGGTCTCAGGTTTGCTGAGTAGCAGATTTCTTATTCACTGCGCGTGTCTGGGAAATGTCTTGCCTGCTGCCAATTCTCCGCATTAGGAAAAAACTCCAAAATGCCCTAATGGTGATAGACCAGATGTTCGGAAGCAAAGAGCCCGACTCTTGGGGGATGACATTTCTCGTGTTTGTCCTTAAGTAATTTTCACGTAATGAGAGCACTTGAGCACATGAAGATGGAGAGAAAGTGGCTGGACCACTGGGTAATGACAGAGCACGTCACTCCCTTTCCTTTGGTGACTGCATGGATTATAAATTCCTCAAGGAGGGGATTTTGCTGGCTTTGTAATTAAAACACACACCAGGCATTTCGCAGACGCGTGGGCCGTGGCAGCCCAAAGAACACCCACACAAGTCCAACGAAGTGTTTAAGCCTGAGTTTAACTTTCAGATATACGCGTTGACCCGTTGAACCGAGGAACACTTGCTCGATAACTAGAGGTCCGCCAGAGTCACGTCTCCATCGGAGCGAGCTGCCCTGGCTTCCCTTTACAGCAAGCAGCGAGAAGCGAGCATGATTAGAGTGCGATTTTCTGAATTGGTTTAAATTTTCTTTGAAATGAGATGAAGGGCCTCCTACGAGTGCCTGTTGCTTTCTCAGGAGGCTCGGGGAGCAGAGGTGACCCGCTCAGGTGGATTTATCCACAGCAGACGTCTATCACTAGGTAAGATGAGCCCCTCCTCGGCTGTCTGAGGTCGGGAGGTGACTTTGCGGGTGGGCGGATCAACCCGTAAGCGCCCATGATGGGTTTTTACACCCAGTAGCAGCCCTGTATTAACTGGATTATGGAGATGAGTTCATTCCTGCATCCCTAATGTCCGAACGCGCTGGGGTGTGGGAAATCACGTAGCATCCACTCTAAACCGGTATCGGTCCACGTAGCGGAGGAAGCATCTTCAAATACCAGTCGGTACTGGAAGGCGCCGGTCCTGCCCAGGCTTTCCGCTGTTGACTCAATGGTTTTAGTTTTTATCAGCGATTTCAGTTTTTCCCGGAGGCGTTTTTAATCTTCGCACTGTAACCTTTAAAGATACAGGTTTTGGTGGCCTCTGTAATGATTTTCATTGCCTGAATGTGAATGTTTTGAGTTGTTCTGAGTGAAGAGATTAATTCAATTTTCCTAAACTGGAAATGGACTGAAAAACCGAGAGGCTTCATTGACTTTCTTTGCTTGGTTCTTGGTGTGTTAGTGAAGCAATCAATGGAGGTGAACTTCTCAGCCAGCAGAAACTGGCGTTCCCGTTTCCAGGAAAACAAGCTCAGGAAGATGCGAATAAACATTTTCTAAGAAGTGGTTTTGGCGGTCAGACTTGGCCAGAGCACGTTCCTACTCTGCATGAACAACATCAGGATATATTCTCCTGGAAATGAATTACAAACAAATTCCTCATTTATCCCTGAGGTGACAGTCTTTTGCTGATATGTGCTTTCTCGAGACTAATAAGTTTTGAATGTCGGGGGGGGGATCAAAGTAATTACTTTGTGTTCCCAAGCTCCTTATTTGTGTAGGTGCACGTGTGTTTATCTCTCCCTGTCATGCTGCATTGCTAATGGTAATTAAAGGGAAGGGAATTTTCTCGTTAGAAGTTTTCCTTCTTAATTTCTGCCTTTAGTGACTTTGGCCTCCGTGAGGATGCTCAGCCACTGACCGGTTACTTGTAGAGCTGCAGTTGCTTTAATATACGGTCCAAGTTTAGGAAACTCTGGCTGCCCAGCTGGAATGGGATCGTTGTGTTTACCCAGGTCTGCGGTACATACGGAGGGCGGGTGTTGGGTTTTCTCTGCGGCCCAGGTTTTGAAAGCGCATCCTGCGGGCGCGGGTCCTGGTGGTCGCTGTCACCTTGGTGGCGGTCCTTGCAAAATACCGGAGTACTCGTCGGCGTTGGCTTTATTTGACTGCACCGAATCTGGTATGCGGGTGATCGTAGCGAAAATGCGGAGCAAAACCAAGTTGTATATTGTCAGCAATGGTGTGGTGTGGGCTCAATGGGTGGGCCAAGGAGTTCTACCCGATTTCCAGCCCTGGGTGTCCATCCTGCCCCAGGGGGAGTTCAGTCTCTCCTTGCATTTTTCCTTGCAAATCTCCTTTGATTTTTCCATGAAACGTGAAATAAATGGGCTGGGAAGAGCTCACAGGGCTTTCCCACCGGCTCCCCAGGCTGCTCAGTCTGCAGACCAGGTCTCAGATTGGATCAGGAGACCAAAACCACAGCCCCACCATGGTGTTCAGAAGCTCCCCGGGTTAATACAGGCTTTTTTATCCCATAGAAATATGAAGATGAATGTGAAAGCTCATTTCCAGGTCCACGTAAAGCATAAACACACGTGCTACACCACTGGCTTTAGCCATGAAGGGGCTAGGCAGGCTTTTGTGTGCGTGGAGAGCAGCTTCATTTGTTTGCTTGCTTTAAAAACGCCATAGGAAGATTTTAGCAATCCTCTTCTCTCAGTCGAGTCCAAGCACCTTCTCCTCCTGCCTTCGCTTGGTCCCCTGCACTTCCAGAGCTTCAGGCTATGGAAGTCACACCAAGCATCACACAACCACTGGGGACGCTGAGGCAGCAACGTGCCGGGATGGAAGTGGTGAGCTGAGAGACTTTAAAGGTAGCGGCAAAATATTCCTTTTACTTCATCCCTCCTGAACCGGGCGTTGTATTGGTGGCATTGGGCACTGCTGGGCACAGCGGATCGAAATCTGAAAGACCTACGTAGTGCTGGTGGAGACGCAGCTGCTGGGGTGTGAAGGCAGGCAGGCCACGCCAGTGTGGAAGATGAATGGTTGGTGGTCACGATCTTACTGGAAGGTTACAACCTTGGAATAGATCCTAAGTGTCATGACAGACCCCAGGTCTCTTAAGGGACCCGTGTGAGATCCAGAAAAAGGACCACCATTCTGTGCTTCATGATTCCAAGGGGCAAAAGTTGATTTTGAACAGGCAAAATAGTGCCGAAATGGAAAGCAAGGTCCTCCTCATCCGTCTCCTGTTAAGGGTCACAGCCTTCTCCATTCACTGGTATCTCCTGGTGACACTCGTTGCGTCCTGACTCGCGTTTTGGTGGTGGATGGCTGTCGGTCAGTCGGTGCGGATGTCACCTCTATGCATGCAGCTGGTGGAGGGGCTCGGCTCTCCTGCAGAGCCAACACATGCTGGTTTCTAATTCAAAAAACAAAAAGAATGAGCAAAAAGGAGGGGCGGGCATGTAGCCTGCAGCTCTCCCTCCAGGAATTCGGTGGGCCAGCAAAGATCAGGAGAGTTGGTGGCAGAGATTTCTGTGTTAGAGCCTGGAGGAGGGATGGAGAAGGACCTTTTGCCCCAGGGCCTGTTCACCGTGCAGAGCTCAAGGAGGACGATGTTCAAGGTTCTCTCCGCCCTTGTGGAAGGCCACGAGCATGTTTTTGAACCCATGGATGTGCAATAGCATCTCTAGCTGGATTTCTTTATGTATTTAAATATTGCAATTCAGTCTTTAGTTGTTTTTTGAGATCCTTACTGTTTTGCAAGTGACCGCAGTCCAGGGAGAAGCGAGGAAGGAGAAGAGGGAGCTCAGCTGGTTTTGCTTTTAGTTAAGGGTGTTTTATTTCCTCTAGAGCAGCCAAGAGTGGCACCTGCCAGCACAAGGAATGGGCTTCAATGGATCGCCCGCTCTCGTCGCTCTCGTTGGAGCAAGATCCTCCATGCTCGTCTGTGAGCTGGCTGGTGTTACAGGGAAGCTTTGCCAAGGGCAGGCAGAAGGGATGGGAGGATCACAAAAATGATCAGAGGGCTGGAGCCCCTCTGCTGTGAGGACAGGCTGAGAGAGCTGGGGGGGTTCAGCCTGGAGAAGAGAAGGCTGCGGGGAGACCTTCCAGCCCCTTCCAGTCCCTAAAGGGGCTCCAGGAAAGCTGGGGAGGGAATTTTGACAAAGGAATGTAGAGATAGATCAAGGGGTAACAGTTTTAAACTGAAAGAGGGGAGATTTAGATGAGATATTAGGAAGAAATTCTTGACTCTGAGGGTGGTGAGACAATGGAACAAAGAAGATGTGGATGCCCTGTCCCTGCAAACGTTCCAGGTCAGGTTGGACGGGGCTCTGAGCAACCTGGTCTAGTTGAAGATGTCCCTGCTCATGGCGGGGGGGTTGGACAAGATGGCCTTTAAAGGTCCCTTCCAACCCCAACCATTCTATGCTTCTAGGATGGCCATTTAAATGCTGTTTAATTTGCCAACCTCATGGGGATGTAAGAAGCAAATCTCCGATTACGTCTTACAGTTCCTAAAGGGTTAAATAACATCATGGAGGTAGTTCTGGTTTGAGGTGTCTCTGTCACCTAGCCTTGGACTGCCTTGATCGACACTGTTCAAACAAGGTCAAAATTTAACCCCAGACTCCAGACTGAGCCTGAACAAACCTCCGGAGCCATCCCACGGGAATACGTTTCCCCGTGAGCGTAGGTGAATGTCAGCTCCACGTCTGAGCTCTCACGTAAACCTGCTCGGAGCTGCTGTTTGATCTAGAAATTGCTTCCTGCTCCCGGGCTTAAAGGTGGGCTCTGCCTGGGCTGAGTTCGTGCGCCGAAGGTGCGGGAGTCTGCTGGGAGCGTCCGCGTAAACGCACAGCAAACAGAGCTGTTCGAGGAAGGACGGATTTTTTAAGGAGGGAAGTTGGCGTGACACACACACACAAAAAAAAAAATAATGGCAAAGAAAGGGGGGAACCATCAGTGTGTGAAGAGCAACCATCCCGGGCGTTTGTCTGCAGCTGAAATAAAGGTAAATATTGGATTGTCAGCTTGAAATGCGTCTCTATTGCCTAGCTCCAGCCTGCAAATGGAAGCAATTAGAAAGATGTCCTGCCTTTTTCACAGTAGGCTGCATCTTTCTAGCACAAGCCCCACAGATAGAAAGACACATGCAAGTCCTTAAGCAGCAGATTGGTTTACCCTGTCAGTCAGATCTCATTAGAAACTGCAATGCTTCGTACCCGGTGATCTGCTAGGAAATAACAGATATTGGTGCTGCGCGATACGTTTCTAAGAGTCACTGCTCATCACTTTTCTTCGCACTGAAGTCGTATCTTTTGCAGAGGTCTCTCTCTTAATTAGATTTGAGGCGGGGAACGGCTCAACGTACCGATGCAATGGCATCCGGGAATCAGAAATGTTTCTTTTTGTTCAGGCTCAATCAGCCTTCGGCCTGTTTCAGGTGTAGGAGCAGGCATGGCCCGGCTGGTAGGGTGTAAAAGAGCAGTGGTAGGACACAAGGGGGACAGGTGAAGACGTGGCCAGTTCTGGGAAGGGTGCCTTCAAGGTCACAGTTCAGGACAGGAGAGAGGAGCAGGGGGTGGCAATGGCCCAGGGCAAGTTCCTGTTGAATATAGGAGGGAAGAGGGAAAATGAGCAAAGGACAACACCAGCACAACTGAGAGGACCAACAGGGTCAAGCCATAGAATCACAAAATGATTTAGGTTGGAAGGGACCTTAAAGATCATCTCGTTCCAACCCCCCTGCCCTGGGCAGGGACACCTCCCACCAGCCCAGGTTGCTCCAAGCCCCGTCCAACCTGGCCTTGAACCCCTCCAGGGATGGGGCAGCCACAGCTTCTCTGGGAAACCTGGCCCAGGGGCTCACCCTCCTCACAGCAAAGGATTTCTTCCCAATATCTCATCCCAATCTCCCCTCTTCCAGTGGAAAACCCTTCCCCCTCGTCCCGTGGCTCCCCTCCCTGAGCCAGAGTCCCTCCCCAGCTTTCCTGGAGCCCCTTTAGGGACTGGAAGGGGCTGGAAGGTCTCCCCGGCGCCTTCTCTTCTCCAGGCTGAACCCCCCCAGCTCTCTCAGCCTGTCCCCACAGCAGAGGGGCTCCAGCCCTCCCAGCATCTCCGGGGCCTCCTCTGGCCCCGCTCCAACAGCTCCGTGTCTCTCCTGTGCTGAGGCCCCAGCGCTGGAGGCAGCACTGCAGGGGGGTCTCCCCAAGCGGAGCAGAGGGGCAGAATCCCCCCCTCGCCCTGCTGGCCGCGGCGTTACCCTCTGACTTCCATCCTTGAATGAGATGAAAATGCTGTCCCGTGAGTTTTGCAGCTAAATCGGTAGAAAACGGAGTAAACTGAGAGATGATTCTTCAACTGCAGAAGGCGACTGGCTCCAGGGCACAGAAACGCACAGCCTGAACGGGGAATGCAGATCAGGCAATTCCTGTCGGTCCAAGGTGGATCCTCTGGTGAGGCTGACATTAAAAATTCTGACTCAAATGCAGGAAACATGGAGTTAAGGAGGTGAATTATTGACGGAGCGCGAGTATTACCATATCTGACAGATGGAGACTGTCTGAGAACATTTTGCAGAGTGACATCTGCACCGCGCCTGATTGGCGTCCCTGAACTTTCGCACATCAGATGTAGAATATCAACACACAAACTCTGATGTGGCAATTAAATCTGTCCCGTAATGAACCTGCGCTTCATAGCCAAGAGAAATCCATACCCTCAGGTAAAGACCAAAAACCTCAATTCTTGTATTTTAAGAAGATATCGAAATAATTAAATCCAGACCGTTGCTTTTGAATATACACATATGATGTCACCATCTAGAGATACGTATCGCGCTCAGGAAATGGTCTGCAGCGTTTATTCTCTTGCTGGGATTTTACTGACAGCTGTAAAGCTTGCCTTGTATTTCACAATTTGTATTCCAGATCTGAGATCAAATAATGTAGAAAAGATATAAAATTCCGATGACATCTCACATCGCCTAAGTGCCTTAACATCTGAAGCCGCAGTCAGTCTCTCAAGCGCATACCGAAGTCACACATCAGATCTGTATTCCACACCGTCGTGTGTGCAAAAACAAAGAGAAGAAGAAAAGAGGTGCAAATAATAGCAAGTTTTATGCTTTCATGAAGAACAGCTTGTATTATGAAGAAGCAATATGTAAAATATGTCTTTTTTAGTAAGATTCAGTGCCTTCGTATTCCAGGTTGTTTTCTTAAGCCCAACGCAACTTAGTAAATTATTGTAATTTCTTGCCATCTGTTAACCGTTTGGTGCGCGCCGCGAAACTCGTTCTTCCTTCACTTGTAGCATGCAAATGTGCAGATTCAAAGAATCATCAGGAAGATGTGGGGTTTGTCCCTGGAGGGGGTTCAAAGGGGGACACCGGTGGGGAAGGTGGCCCTGGGAGGTGAGCATCAGCACGAGGGTGACTGTTTCTGGGTCGTAGCCATCCCGTTGCACACGCAAAGGACTTCACTCTGACCCCTTAATCTCAACGGACCTTCATTTTCTCCACCGCAAAGCAGCCTTTTGAGAAAACGGAGAAGTTCCGTACCTGGTGTCTCTAAAGTGCGTTGAGATGTACAAATGGGACCTGAAAGAGGAGGTTAATAAATTAATACAAAAACCTACAGGTTCAGTTCTCGCAGCAGAGTTCTTGTTGATCAGCTGGAGGTTTAGTACAGTTAGAGGATGCGTTTCTGGAACGAGATAAAAATAGCAGTTCAGAGCAACTTCTCTGCTTTTGATGGCTATGAACTACTCCATCCGTTTAGAAGCCGTGCCGGGATTCTCTTCTCAGTCTGTAGGGACCGATTTGTTTCCAAGGAGCCACGGTCACTCTGCAGGGGAGGCTGTCCCGGGTTCCCAGCCTGTACGTAAGGAGTGGTGAGCAAGGGCATGTGTCTCCGTCAGTAAGACAACCAGACCTGGCTTTTCCATGCGGTGGAGAATGGAGATAGAAACCACACCTGCGGCTGTGGGCTGTGACATTGCCGTGATAATGTTTTCGTTTAAAATCCTAAGGGTTTGTGCTGTCTGGTGAAAAAAAATGTTGTAGTGCAGATCCGTTGGCTGAAAAAGTTGAGATCATTGGAGGTAAAGTTTCACCAAGAATGGCCAGAAGAGGCCACAGTTGTACTGCACACGGCAGTGTCCGTACTTGCTCTGGCTTGGGTGGATGTTCTCTCAGGAGCGGTATTTTTCAAAAGAAGTGGATATTTTCAAAAGAAAGTGGCCTTCTTGCTTTGCTTACTACAATACCTTAGAGAGGCAGTGGCTTGCCTCTGTAAATACGCCTTTTGCCCTAAGTACGTTAGAGAGGGAAAAGCAATTTCAACCAAAAATATTTCTGCAAGAGCAAATGAGTAGCAGCTGGCCATAAATACCTCTAGCCTGCAAATCTGAAGCTTTCTAAGCATCAGGAGAAGTATTGAGAACTGGCATATTAGGTGTGATGGCATGTTCATCTGGCCAGTGGCCAACAGAGAATGCACGGAGGGGAGGGTTGAAGCTCTTAAGCATTAACTACTCCATCCAGGAGACCCACAGTTCTATATTGATCTCCCCTACTTTCGCCCATCTAAAAATTCAGCATTGAATCCATCCCGGCTGCCTGGTTTCTTTATAATAAATGACCTCCACAGGGCACTTTAACCCCATAAAAATATTTATTTTGTTGTAGGATGAATTGACTTGACCCCGTTTCTTCTGCAGTCATAGGTAGGAGATCATGGCAGTCAATCCCCTCGAGGTCTTGGTGGTGGTGGTAGTTGACGATGATGAGCCAGTGGGTAGGGTTTGAGGCTGCTGCACCATTTTATTGTCCTGGTTTGGTTAGGTCTTGAGCAAGCGAGGGTCTGTAGGTCACTTCCCCAACCTCAGAGATTTCTAGGCTGGCACAAGGTAATGACGCTGGATGGTCCTATCAGAAGAAACGATAGTGCCATGAGGCAAGTGAATCCAGTAAAGGGGTCCTCCATGAGAAACAGCCACATGTTCAACAAAAAAAAAATAATAACAAACTGAATTTGGTGTTAGCGTGTCTACAGAAGAAATCTCAGTTCCCTAATTTCTGAAGGTAGCCAGAAAAAAAACACCTGGAGTTCTCAAGAATTTGGGGCAGTTGGCCTGACTCCAGCGAGTGGTTCAAACCTCCTTTGAAGCACCGAGGCCCGACTGCAGCCTACTGCGGGCAGACGTTGACTTGATGGACCTTGTAATGTCCTACCGCAGTTCACGTGTTGCGGCCTGTTGTGCTCCTTCGCAAGCAGACCCCATCAGATGTGTCCTTCACCCACCGGTAGCTACCAAACCTTCCTGGTTTCATTAAAAATCAGCAAACTTGCACCACTGAGCATCTCCCCAATTACAGCGTCGGGTTTTTCTATCCAGTTCCAAGCCACTTGATCCTAAATAAAGCTGGGGATTTTTTGCCACAGTAATTGTTGTTCCCAAAGGGTAGCTAAAATTGTATTATTTTTTGCTGACTGGAGCAATCTTTGCAGTACTTTCCATCGAACTGCTGACTCTCTCTCCTTTCGGGCTACATTCATTTCCACGTTTCCTCTCATTTATGCATGAGGCAAGGGGAAAAATTGCTTAATATTCTTTATAAACTGGCATATGGTATAGATAATTTTTTCCTTTTACTATATGCAGTAAAAATGCAAATGCGTGTGGCTTATTTGCAAATGCTGGCATTAATAACTGATATTTAAACAGGCCGGATTAGCACTTTTACTGATATATTAAAAAGATTTTTTCCAATCATTTGCACACTCAAAATCAATTTTAATACAACATGTAAATTGAATTTAATTTTTTATATAAAATTGCGTTTATCTGCTTGAACCATTAAATTTACTATTTAATATGTACTTTCCAGCTCACTTGGTTAGAATTTCATTGCTCTTTATCTGTATAAATTTAATTAGCCTTGATATCATCAGTATATTATAGAACTAATTAAAGATTTAGATAAGTGCTGAGGGTGCTTATTTAATACCCTATAAAGTTCCATTTGGAGAGCGAGAAATTCCATCCTTCATTCTATCAGCCGGTATGGAGCTACAAGGAGTGTCTCAGACGTTGTTTTTGAAATATTATTTAATGGGGTTTAATGGGTTTATCCTTCCTTTTGAAAAGCCGTGTAATTACCGTGTATGGCGGCGGAGCGCGAGGGTGGTTGGAGTTGGCTGGGGGAACGGTTTGGAAACACCACGTGGCGCGGGTTCCCCGCCGCGATGCCACCGCCGGATGCAGAGGGATCCCCAGGCATCTCCTCTTCCCGGCAGGGCAACATTGGCCGAGGCACAAGTGACAAACCACGGGAGGAAGGGAAAAGGAAATAAGAAGGAAATACAAATAAGGAAGTCGTAGATACAGGGGAGCTGAGCTGGTGTCAGGATGAAATGGAGGAGAAAGAAAAGGAGAGATCTTTTGGAAGGGTAGTTGTAGTTGTCCTCCGTGTACCTACCTTTTCCTTTGCTAATTACCTCCGCCTTTTACAGGTGATCTGTCATCTGTGTTTTACAAAATGATTTGCAGTAGAGAGAAATCCGAGTGCTTCAGTGACACAGGGCTGCTCGTAGCACCCAAAGGTGTTGCCTGGGTTGTTTTTTTCCCAAAACTACAGATTAAAACGAAGCTGCTTAATCTGCGTAGAGGCCAGTCTATAGTGCTTCGTACGCTGTCTGTGTGGTTTAAGTTTTAAAAAGGAAAACAATTGGGTTTCATAATTTAGTTGTCTTTACTTAAAAGACTGTACTTACACCTTTTGGGGTAAATACACCTACTTTTCTTGCCTGGCTCTGTGCCCTGATCAGAACTCTGTGCGCCGCAGTCCCAAGAGCGGGTACGGTACTGATCAAGGTGCGAGGGCTTCCCATCTCTGATACTGTTTTCTACCTTGGACAAATAACTTAATTTTTATCTCTTCCAGCTGTAAAAAAAAACCCTAATACTATCCTTACATCACAGCCCTGAGTATTTATTAAGGGCTGTGATTTGCAGAGGTACCGCAGGAGCGGGAAGCACCATTATGTTATAAATTCACTTTTATTTCTTCTTCTGCTGTTTTATTTTCTTGCGCAAACCATTTCACCTCTTGGGTGTTTGCACATTTGAGATTTTTAAGGCTTTTTTCACCTTCTTGACACTCTCCTCCTCTCTCAGAGCTGTCTGTGCCTCCTGCCCCAAAGGGTGCCGCGTGTTGCAGTGTGTGGAGATGGGGCTTCCCAGAGACCATGGATGAGGTGGGCTCTGGTGCACCTGGAGAAGATGTAGATCACAGCAGCACACAGACAATTTGGGCCTAATTTTAGGTTCCCTCTACAGTCCATGAAGACAAATAAGTCACCATGGAGACTTGAGCGATTTAAGGAGCTGGGACTGTTTAGTTTGAGGAAGAGGAGGCTGAGGGGAAACCTCATCACTCTCTACAACTACTTGAAAGGACATTGTAGAGAGGTTGGTGCTGGTCTCTTCTCACAGGTAATTAGGGATAGAACAAGAGGGAATGGCTTCAAGCTGCAACAGGGGAGGTTTAGGCTGGACATTAGGAAAAAATTCTTCCCAGAAAGCATGGTGAGACACTGGAATAGGCTGCCCAGGGAGGTGGTGGAGTCACCATCCCTGGATGTGTTTAAAACTCGTTTAGATGTGGTGTTAAGGGATATGGTGTAAGGGAGAACTTTGTAGAGTGGGGTTGATGGTGGGACTCGATGATCCCAAGGGTCTTTTCCAACCTAAATGATTCTATGATTCTATGATTCTAAGTGCTTCTCAGCCACAGTTCATCTCACCCCAAGCAGACACAAGAGGTGTCCACTTCTTGGCATGGTTTGGAAGAGGAGCTGGGGTTGACTAGCACAGCACTAACATCTCTGATGTGGCCATCTAAAGCTGTGTGAACTCCTGAAGCACTTTGGGTTCTTCTGGAGGCAGAGAATGGGTATTGCTACTGTTGTCCCCAGAACTGCTCCAGGTTAATTAAAAATCAAGAAAGAATTCTTAAAAAATGATGATCAGGATATACATTCCTCTGTGGAATAGCGTCCTGAGGATAATGATATTCTCTTGGGTGTTTTCGGGTTTTAACTGCACAGAGGACTTGAAGGACGCGGTTAGAGAGTGGATATATGATGTAGCAGATACCCTCCATCACTAGTTTCTGTTTTGTTATCGTAAGCTCCCAAGATGGAAGAAGCAGCCGCATCCGTACTTGCAGACTCTTGCTTTAAAATGCTGATCACTGACGCGTGTGTGCAAACATCACCGCAGTCTTCATGAGGTGCAGAAATTACAGTAATTGCTGCTTTATGTGGATTTTCCTCGGCTTGGTATTTCAGGTTTTCAGAACTTGCTTTGCAAAACCCTGCACGGTAGAACTCCCCTCTCCCGCCCCATCTTCGGTGCCCTGTAACCATCAACTCCGTCCTCATCTCTTGCCCTTCCCCATCAGCGCCTCGTGCTCCACAGACAGAACAGCCCCATGGCCTCTTCTCGATCAAACTAGTCCTGAAAATCCATTTCTTCTGCGTTACATGAACTGAAGTCACCTCATTCCCTGCTGTATCTTCCCCTCCTGCACTCACTCACCTCCTCCGTCTATTTAAATATAACGGTTCCACCAAGATCTGCATATATCAAAATTAAGTGACTTTAAGACGGTTTTGGTCTTTTTCCCTCTTCACTTTCATGCTCCTTGTTCTGTCTTGTGGCTTTTGTGTAGATTTAGTCTGTAAGTGCTTCATATTTAACCTTTTTGACTTTCTTATTGGAGTACCTGAGATATTTTTGGGTGCTCTAAAAGTGACTCCCTAATCCCCAAAAAGGGAGGGAGATAAGGCGCAGAATTTTTTCATTCCTTTCGGGTAAGTCAGCACCCAGATCTGAGTTCTCGCCTTGCGAATCTCTTTCTGTCCGCACTCCTGCAGAGTGGGCACCCAGCTGTATAATGAAGGAATAATTAAAGTAAGATCCTTTATTCTGAAACATCACACGGTTCGTCTGAAGGTCCTTCTCTCAAGAAGAGATCAAGTCATTCTCAGGGAAATCAGAATTGAATTTTGAATTCACCTGGCCATCTTTTGGAAAAAATAAAAAAGAAAATTTTTTTGTGTGCAGGCCTGGGGTTATAGGTTAACATTAGCATTTAAATGGAGAACGGTATTAATAGCCCTCAGAGGAGCTTGTCTCATCCTGATTGCCTTTCCACAGATTTTTTTTTCTAAATGAGAAAGCCTCTTTATTTTTTTTCTCTGTCCCCAAGAATAGAGTTCAAGAGACCATCGTTTTTGAGATATATAGACACACACACGCTCAAAATGCATCCTTAGAAGATGGGTTCGTTGTTGGCAACTTGGTGTTCTGTTTTAAAACTGCCGTTTTTTAAAAAAAAAAAAAAAAAAAAAAAAGAAAAAAAACTCAAAACTGTTTTGTGTGTTAATTGGCTGCTTCAGTTTCGGTTTGCCCATGGGATGTTTTTTCTTTCACCTGGGAGCGATTTCCACCAGTGGTATTTGACCTTCCCTGTCTGCTCTTAGTACAAAGATGTTTTGCAGATGATGGTGGATCTTCCTGGGCCAATTCCAGCCTGCTAAAGTGAGCAGAAAGAGTACAGTTGCATTTGAGCTTTGGATTAGGCATTGTTTGCTCAAAGGTCTGTCCTAAAAAAATGCCCAAAGAACCCAAGGGTTAGTTCAGAAACTTTGAACCCAGTCCCATCGCCAGTAGTCAGAGGAACAAGTCACAGATGTCTAGGTTGGTTGACTTGTTGGGATGTGAGACAACCTCACGAAGAAGCATTGTAAGGATGCATTTTATTTTTTTAAAAAAGAACCAATCTTTGTCGTACAAGCCCTCAAAACTAGTTCGTCCATCCTGTATGAGCAGGATAGTAAGGACTTTGGACACCTTAGCCAGTTCACTCTTCGCTCCCCCAAAACACGGCCATCAACGCCAAAGCTGAACATAAGTGGAGAGTGTGGCCAGGTATTTACCATCCTAAAGAGCTACAGGCTTGGAGCCAGATTGTTTCCTTCCCCTTGTAAAACAGCAGTTATTGTTATTTCCATGGCAAATCAGGAGAGATGCTCTATAAGAACCTGTACCGCCTTTGTGTGTATAAAATCCGTCATATCAGGTCAACTCAGCAAGACCCATCTCTGCTTTTCAGCATAATACAAACAAATAACAACCGTGCGAGTAACCCCCGGGTCACTTTGTTCCCATCAGCCAAGTTCCTGACGCGATGCTCAGGTGAGTAAAGGTTCTTGAGGTCAGCTATAAATCCTTAAAGGGTGGGTGTCAGGAGGATGGGGCCAGGCTCTTCTCAGTGGTGCCCGGGGACAGGACAAGAGGGAACGGGCACAAACTTGAGCATCGGAATTTCCATCACAACATGAGGAGGAACTTCTTTGCTGTGAGGGTGGCAGAGCCCTGGCACAGGCTGCCCAGAGAGGTGGTGGAGTCTCCGTCTCTGGAGACATTCCAAACCCGCCTGGACGCGTTCCTGTGCAACCTGCTGTGGATGACCCTGCTCTGGCGGGGAGTTGGACAGGATGATCTCCAGAGGGCCCTTCCAACCCCTGCCAGTCTGTGATTCTGTCATTCTGTGTTCAGTTCTTACCCCAGATATCTCGCCGCTGGGCACTGGAGGCTCCTACTGCCCCGGCTGCCGCTCTGCGCAGGGTCAGTCAGCTTAGGGCTGCCGAGCTGGGCTCATCTGGGAGCCGACCGACGTCTTGGAAAGCTAAATTTGCTTTTTGGTTAGGTATGCTAATCCGCTATTATTATTTATTAACCTATTTGTCAGACGATGGAATCAGCTTTTAATAAATATTAATTCCTCTCCCTGGTTTTAAATCTCAACTTTAAAAAAACAAAGCGGTTTGCCCGCGTTTCGCTGAAGAGAGATTTCCCTCACCTGTCGTCCATTTATTTCCCCCAGCCCTTACTAACTTGCTTTTCTCAACCTCCTCTCGATAATCAAAAGAGCATTTATAATGGCAGGGACAAATACACTTCTGAAAGGAAAATGAAGAGCCTAAATAAAAAATCACAGGACAAGAGGCTCATCCCACTCGCTCTTTCATATTTCATTATTTGATAACATCAGAAGATGAGTCCATCAGAGCTGCTTGGGCAAAGGCAAACAGGAGTGTGTCTGATCAATATTTATTAATACTTTCAAAGACAAGGGAGGCAAAGTTGAGCAGACTTCGTAATGGAGTGAATAATTACTCATGCAAATAGGGTTTGGCCGAAGGCAATGCCATGCCAAAGCGGCAGGTTTTTAATTGCACCCAATTAAAAATGCATACCTTTCGCTCGCTCGCACTGTCTCGCCTGCTCTCTTTTTTTATTTTGTAGGAAATTTTTAATTAAAAAATAATCTGATCCTATAAAGAGTGACAGATGAATCCTGGGTATATTAGCTGCAGAATTCTTCAATAATCCAAGATTTGGGACAGGGTAAAAGGGAAGGCAGCTGTAAGGACATGGGGTAAAGGTGGGTTTGTGTGGCTGAGCTTGTCCGGTGCGTGGTCTGGGCTGCAGATGAGCAGCTTTAGTTCTCGCTCCTTCTTCTTTTAAGGTGCTCTGTCACCTTGGGAAGACCATGAGTCCTGCGCTTTGGAGCAAAGGCTTCCCGTCTCTCAGAGAGATTGCCCCATCCGAGATCTCCTCTGTTATTTTACTGAAAACCCAGCCAGAGCTGGCAAAGGCAAAATCTCATTTCACGTCAGCGTAAGTTCCCTGAAGGTGATCAGTGTTTCCTAAATCTGTTTACCTTGGCAGTCCTACTGTTTCTCCCACACATTGTGTAACTGTACCTGAGGTGTTGCCAGTACCCTCGAAGTTAACCTTCTATTAGCTTTCTGACTGTGTATTGAAGCATCTTGATGAATACCCAAATCTCCTAAACCTTTGAGGCTAACAGCAGCTTCTGGGCACTCGGGGAATGAGCCACGCGTGGAGGTGCCAGAAGGATGCTGTAGACTCGACTGGCAGGTAGCTGCTGTTCAAATCTGGGATCTCAGTTTCTGCGAGGTCCCAGGTCGAACGATTTAATTCTGCCAAGTTCAAGCATAAACGTTAGAGGGCTAATTATAGCTGAAGAGGGGAGCTGAAATTAAAACTCCTCCTTACACCACTGACCACGGGGCTTTATCAGTCCCTGCCTGTAACTAGATGTCCCTTTAACTCCTTCAGCTGAAGAATGAGCAGTGTTTTTCCAGCTGGGAGAGAGTTGGTAACACTGAGTAGCGTCGGTGTTACCAAGGAGGATGAGTGTGAGCCTCCGCGGTGCCTTCGTCACCTGCCACTGCATTGCCGCGTCTGGAACTGCATGAGATCTGCTGGTTTTCACTCGTTTTGTGTCTACCTGCAAGAGGAGCCAAGATTTAAAGAATATCCATTAGCGTGGCAGGAGGCGGACTGGCCACACGGGCCGTACCGTGATGCGCTCCTGAGCCTGGTCTTGTTTTCCCGTACCGAGAGGTTCTCGGGGAGTTCTCCATGTGTGTCTCAGGAGAGTGCTGGGCCTTCGTCGTTGTGCCGGGATTGCAGCGTTAGCATCGTTAGCAATTAAACGGCTAAATCTGTTCCCGTGATTGGAGATGAGGTTTGGTTTAGTCTCTCTCTCCCCGAATCCAGGAGTGAGAAATATCCTCCCAAGGTTTTGTGGCTTCTGCTATTGATGTTTTATCAAAAGCTAAGATTCGGTGCTCTGCAGGGGACCAGGTCAGCCTTGCAAAACCACATGGGTATTTTCAGTCCCTGTGTCAAATAGAATCATAGAATCGTAGAACGGGTCTTGTTCAGCACTATCGGCAGCACAGTCTGGGCGCGCAGGAGATGGGAATGTTGAGGGGAGTGCGGCTGTAAAGCGTCTCCTGTCACGTGGTGGCACAGTAGCTTCTGGGGGACCACAAATTGTGCTGTTGGGTTCCCCATCACCGGCACGGGAACCGAAATGAGGAGCTGACACAGGGTGATTCAGTGTTAGCCAAACCAATTGAGTTTGTAGCTTGTAGGGGTTACCCAAATGCCTTCTGCAAATAGCAGCAGACACAGGGATGTGCGAGGTCTCCCCCATCCTCACCTACCCTCCTGCCTCTTGAGCTGCACAAACATCCTCTCTTGTCATGTAGTAAGTCAGGCGGACTTGGGCCTCCCTTACCAAGCCTGTTCTCAAGTGGCTTGCATGGTTTCCTTTTCTTTTCCAAGGGAAATGTTCTCATTTAGACAGTTCTCTGCCCCGTTTACCGCCTGCTTCTAAGGGAACAACGTGTCCTTGTAGCAGAGCCCACCTCAAAGTCCCCTCAGGCAGTTTGCGATGGCGCTGAGCTGGTCCTCCATCAGCTGCAGGAGTTCCGTAGCCTGTATCTCAACTGCGTGGAGCCAAACAGCTTGATTGGTTTTTCAGCTTATCATTCATCCCCGGAAGCTATTTTTTATTTGTGTCTTCTATGTGTATCCTCCCCTGCTCCTGCACGATCCCTTCTTTTGACCACACGACCCAAATCCTGTCAGTCCTTGTTCTCTGAATCAATGATTTTGTGTCCTCTTCCTCCTCCCACCTGGTCTCAGCTGGTCCTTGCCACCAGTTACGTTGCTGCAGACTTTCAACCGCAGGAGCACATTCTCAGGTCACGGGAGCAGGCGATGTCTGGAAGGAGACAGCGGAGATAAAAATGCAGAGCTCTGAAGCCCAGTCGCTTGTCCACGCTGGCAGAGGCGAGACCGGAGGTGCTCCAAACGTGGGGTTTTGCTACAGCTGGTTACGGTCCTTGCTGCAGTGATTTGCGGTCCGCTGGCACGCAGGATGCTCTGCTACCGCGCGGCTGAGCCAGACCTGAGAGCCTGCAAAGTAAAGAACAAGAGAAATTCAATACGCAGCTTTGCCATGTTTGCCCTGATTGCTATTTTAATGCATTCAAAGAGGAGAGAAAGGGAGGGAGGTGATAACTTTTCCTGGAGCCCCTGCTCTTGGGTTTTAAATCATTTATTCCACCAAGACCTGAGGATTAGAGCGCAGCCTGCCCTCGTCCTCCTGCAGAAGCGTGGAGGAGTCATGCAGGGACCTCCTCTTCGGCTGCTCTGGCCCGTTTCTGCCTTGCTTTGCCCTTCATCCAAAGAAGTGCTGGGTATTTGGCTCAAATAAGTCCTCGCTGCCGCGTGATGCAGTCAGACAGGGATCTTCTCACTTCTCCTTCCCTGAGCTTTTCAGATCCTTTTTGCTTTACAAGGGCATGTAACATCTGTATGAAGCTATAAAGTTAAGCAATTCCTCTAGTAAAGGGGGGTGCTTTCTTTACGTGCACCACTTTTTTTTTGGTTCTGATAGCCCAAACAGACCTAAACCCCCCGCCAGGGCTCATCGCCCACTGGAGCTTGCTGCAGTGGAACCTTCCCCCTGTCCCTGCCCTGGAAGGGTCTGTGCAGGGTTGGGAACCCCTCTGCCTAAAGGAGCTTCGTAAAGCCTTGTATTTTCACAGCTCCCTCTGGATAGGATGGTTTGTCTCGGTGATATCTAGGCTACAGAACCCTGACACCAGATCCTACTCCTTGGTACGGATGGGGAAACTGAGGCACGGAGCACAGCTGTGTGAATTGGAAAGGCCGAGCCAGGAATCCACCAAAGTGCTCTATAAACGGCACTAGAGTCCTGATTGCCCTTCTGTTGCGTGACCTCTAAGCAATGCTTTCCGAGAGCCGCACGCTCTTCTCCCGCTTTCAAACTTTAATCGGTTTGTGCTATAAAGGAAGGGGAGGAAAGAAAAATTCTCAAAGGGGCCCAGCAGCTCTCACAAGTTTCACCTCTCCCACCCGGGCTGCGGAATCAGGGCAAATAATCCAGTCCCACATCCCATTTTTTTCTGCAGTGGTTGGATTGGCAGCTGTCAGAATTGCCCCACTGCTTCCCTGGCCCGTGACACGTTTTCCCTTCCAGTAAGTATTTGCTTAAATTCCCTTCCTTGGAAATCCATTCTCTCGCTAATGCCACTTTACATTAATTTAAACCAGCCTGCACTGCAGTCTCTATATTATGCCCTTCTCTTCAGATGATCTTTTACTTATTAAAAGAGGCACCTCGGCTCCTGGCTCAAATTTTATTTTGCATTATTTAATATTTTTTCTCTCAAATTGCATGTCTCAGTAGCGTTGGAGGTCTCAGGAGTGTTGGGCTTGGAGCTCTTCCCATGCTCCGTATTAGCATCTCTCTGCAAGAGGGCTTCATTAGGGACAAAAAAACTCTGCTTCCCTTACCCCGTGATTCCTTTCCTTTCCAGAAGCCTCCTGTCCTTTGCAGGCTGAGTAGATACGTATCTGTGCATCACCGTGTGTATGTATCTACACGCGTCTGTACCTTTATACTGCTGTCTACCTGCTGGATACCAAACAGTGACGTAGAATCACAGAATCATAGAATGGTTAGAGTTGGAAGGGACCTTAAACATCATCTAGTTCCACCCCCCTGCCCTGGGCAGGGACACCTCCCACCAGCCCAGGTTGCTCCAAGCCCCGTCCAACCTGGCTTGGACACCTCCAGGGATGGGGCAGCCACAGCTTCTCTGGGCAACCTGGGCCAGGGGCTCACCCCCCTCACAGCAAAGAATTTCTTCCTGAGATCTCATCCCAATCTCCCCTCTTTCAGTTTAAAACCCTTCCCCCTCGTCCCATGGCTCCCCTCCCTGAGCCAGAGTCCCTCCCCAGCTTTCCTGGAGCCCCTTTAGGGACTGGCAGGGGCTGGAAGGTCTCCCCGCAGCCTTCTCTTCTCCAGGCTGAACCCCCCCAGCTCTCTCAGCCTGTCCCCACAGCAGAGGGGCTCCAGCCCTCCCAGCATCTCCGGGGCCTCCTCTGGCCCCGCTCCAACAGCTCCGTGTCTCTCCTGTGCTGAGGCCCCAGCGCTGGAGGCAGCACTGCAGGGGGGTCTCCCCGAGCGGAGCAGAGGGGCAGAATTCCCCCCTCGCCCTGCTGGCCACCCTGCTGGGGATGCAGCCTGGGATGTGGCCGATGGTAACTACTAGGAAGAGGAGCCCTCAGTTCCCCATAGTTTGTCTTTCAGCTGTGTATGGAAGAGTGTGGGGAGCAGGTTTGTGAGATCCGTGCCCACTTGGCATCTCATGGTGTTCTACGGGAATGTTTGTTCTCTCTTTGTGCAGCACCTGACGCAGCCTTCTCTGGTCTTGGCACCAGTGAATAAAAGTGACGGTTGATGGTATTCTCCAGAAATAAAGGTCTGGAGTCTCAAGGATCACTATTCACCAGAGCGGTTCTTTTGTTTGCTTGCTTTTCAGGCAGTATTATGAGATGCTCTACAACACAGCAGATGAGCTCTTAAACCTGGTGGTGGATCAAGGGGTGAAGTACACGGAGCTGGAATACATCTATGCCCTGAACTTACTGCACCGGAGCCAGACGGGTGTGGGAGACCAAACCACCCAGAACATGAGGTTGCAGCGGTTGAAGGAGATCATTTGTGAGCAGGCTGCTATCAAACAGGCCACCAAGGACAAGAAAATCACCACCGTGTAATCTGCTCAGTCGCTCTTATTAACTGAGCAGCAGGGGCCGTCGGGCTGCAGGTCCTCCCTGTTTCTGTTATAATCAAAGGCAAAAGCGCCTGTCTTCTGGGTGGCATTGTACTAGAAGGGAAATGCCATTTGAAATTTGATTTTGGGGTTGTTTCGGGGATTTTGATGTGTAATCACATAATGCTTCTTTAACATATTCTCCCAAGAACGTGTTCTCCAAGCAGGAACAGGCATCCTGGTGGAGATTTGGGTGGGATATTTGGCTTTGCTCTATTGCCGCCGCTTTGCCTTGAGATGTAAGGCAAGCTGCTGTCTGGCGGGGTGGGAAAAGAGAAGATTTCACACCGGGTTAGGTTGTAGTCTTCAGTGGAAGTTCAGACCACACTAAAATAAACGGCGCTATGACAGCCAAGCGCAAACCTGTTGGTCACATGTGGGCTTTTGATGGTTTTGAAGCCATCAGCGTTGCTGCATGGAGCCTCTTCCAGCTCTGCCAGTACTACTCTCCGTGGCAGTTGTAGACGCCTGAAGTTTTCTGCTGTTTCCACTGCAAAGAGATCTAGTTGCTTCTTCCTTCAGATAATGATAAGCCAATTCTCGTAGTGGGAGGTAACATGGGACCATTTGTTTCCAGTTCGACTTTTTCATTATCACAGAGCCATATGGCATCGGTTTTTACAGCGCATACTGCACTGGATGATGGTGGATGTATGTAGGAGAAAATTGGCAATATAAGGTAATAGCGAAACTTAATTCTCTTTTCCTGAATATATCTTTTGAGTCTCCCCAGCTGAAAAGATATTTTGTAATTGTCGTTTGGTTTGAAGGACACACAGGCTTATGTAGCTCAGTACTAGCGATCAGCGAGGGTAGGAGGAGGGCAGATCCCAGCTCTGCAGTCTGAGACGCGCGCAGGTCATCGTTTCTGCCCTGCCTTGACCATGTAAAGCCACCTGGTGAAAGGTTCCTTATTCGCTGAGGCTGAGGAGTTTATACCATCCCTCCAAAGTGCGAATACGCTGCACTTGTATTTGCCAAGTAAATTGTCAACCCAGCTGGGTTTCACATGCTGAGATAGGTTCCCTCTGAGCTGTGTAACTGCTTGTGTGTCAGTCTTGAAACTGCAAAATTAAAGGATGTTTAAAGACTCTTCAAAGGCTCTGGTGCTTTGGCTGGTTTTTCTTAAGAACTGTTATTTTTGCGGTATTTAAAAGATTCCCTTCCAGGTCCGAATTCATATGGTGTCCTCCAAGGTTACATCAGTGTCGAAGTGGTCTTCTGAGTTAGTCAGTCTAATCCCCAGCTACCAACTGGGCATCTGCCAACTTGGCCAACAGGACAAGAAGCTTCTCAACGTCCATGTTAAAAGCAGAACCCAGTCGTTCTAGTTGTTAGGAATCTTCTTCTCGTTTCTATTCTCATTTTATTCATGAACGCGGTTTTTCTTATGCCGATATTGGCCATTAACTACAAGACTTCCTTCTTTTCCTTGATGAATTTGCATGAGTGAGGGTGGAGAACCCCATCACGGTAACACGCGTGATGATGTGGGGGTCTTTCTGGGGTAACACATGAGATCTGTCCTCCCCTGCTCACACGTGTGGCGGCGCAGATCCAGGAAAGCAGGCTGTTCGATATTCAGGCTTTGGAGGAAGGTAAAGAAGCTGCTTGGTACGTCTAAGATGGATTTCAAACTCTTTGAGGTACAGAAGGGATGTGTGAGGAGCTCTGAATTCAGACTGGGCTGCTGTGGCCTAATGTCAGACTATTTTTGATTCCTTTCATCTTTAATTGCTTAATAATCTGAGACTCTGCCTCGTCTTCACGTGGCTGATCTCAAGCTTCGCAGTCCACATTTTCCGCCCACCGAGCAGCTGTGCTGGCGGGTCCCATGACAGATTGCATGAAATCAAGAACATTTCCTACTTGGGAGTATGTTTGCTTCCAAAACAAATGATTTAAAAGACTCTTCTTTGAACTGCAGCTCACATCATTGTCCATCATACCGCCACAAGATGTAAATACAAAGCCCTCACCCATGTCTGTGCACTGACCTGAGACATGAGAAGCTATTTTATAGAATCATAGAATGGTTTGGGTTGGAAGAGACCTTACAGATCATCTAGTCCCACCCCCTGCCCTGGGCAGGGACACCTCCCACCAGCCCAGGGTGCTCCAAGTCCCGTCCAGCCTGGCCTTGAACCCCTCCAGGGATGGGGCAGCCACAGCTTCTCTGAGCAGCATCTTCCCAGGTTTTGCTGGAATGCTGGACGGCATGGCAGAAGAACACCATGGAGAGAAGAGAGGCAGTGACATACAGGGCCTTACCTAGAGCCTGGTGCAGAAGAAAGAAAAGGGTTTGCAATTGAGGTAATTAGAGCACAGAGGAAGTTAAAATTCTCTTTGTGTATTGGAGTGGTGCCACCAAGGGCACAAAGGGAGCGCAGGTTGCCAGAAGGCACAGAGGAAGGCATGAGCAGCGTGTGGCATGTCGGAACCCAGACCCTGAGCACCTTATTTCAGCCACCCATTGACATCCGCTGCACAACGTTTCTTGCTGCATCACAAGAAGATGCTGCCAGAAAGAATCCTCATCAGCCTTTAACAAATCCTTACTGAATATTTTTTCCTGGAAAGGTAGCTTTTGAGTGCCAACGTGTGTTTCGGAAGTAGAACATACACAATGAAGATTATGAGGAAGTGATCGCCCCCCTGTACTGGGCACTGGTGAGGCCCCACCTCGAGTGCGGTGTCCAGTTTGCGCCTCTCACTACAGGAAAGACATTGAGGTGTGGGAGCGTGTCTAGAGAAGGGCAACGGAGCTGGTGAGGGGTCTGGAGCACAAGTCTGGTGAGGAGCGGCTGAGGGAGCTGGGGGTGTTCAGCCTGGAGAGAAGGAGGCTGAGGGGAGACCTTCTCTCTGCAACTGCCTGAAAGGAGGGGGTAGCCAGGGGAGGTCGGGCTCTTCTCCCCAGGAACAAGCGATAGGACAAGCGGAAACAGCCTCAAGTTGTACCAGGGGAGGTTTAGGTTGGATATTAGGAAAAACTTCTTCACCAAAAGGGTCATCAAACATTAGAACAGGCTGCCCAGGGAAGTGGTGGAGTCACTGGAGCTACAAAGACATGTAGACGTGATGCTGAGGGACATGGTTTAGTGGTAACTTGGCAGGGTTACATTAGCAGTTGGACTTGATGATCTTAAAGGTCTTTTCCAACCAAAATAATTCCACGATTCTTTGATTCCATGATTTTGAAGCATAAAGGTCTCCAGATAGCTCATGTTTAGGCCATGCACCTACTTTCCTGTGCATCCCTGCTGCTTTCTGAGAGAGTGCTAAATAATCAGGAGCCCCGTCCTCTGCACAGTGCAGTTTTCCTTTGCTAAAACCATCTCCCAATATGTTTCCCGTTGTACGTGTGTTTCCAGATAGCGCTAATGGCATGGCAGCAACCCGCTTGCTACGGAGCACCCGGATGATACGAGCAATGAGGGGGCTATTTGGCACCCAGCCTGCCTGGAAAAAGAGAGTCCCCTTGCAAGGGGTCTGGCTCGTGCGCTGGTGTTTGTTGCAAATCCTCTCTCGCTAATAGGGGATCGAGTGGGTGGGGGAGGGATCTTTTGGGAACATTTTTTTTGTTCATTAAGCTGTTATTGTGGGTAGAGTCAAGCTGTTATGTTTCATAGTAAATAACTATTCAGACAACACGCTGGCTTATCCGCTCACAATGTCCACACACACACACACACACACACACACACACACACTCATAAGCACCCATCTGGAGCCACATTGGGAGGCCAACCCCAAAGGTAGTTGGAAGAAGAGGGTGGTACCAACACACTGGTGGCTTCTACGTAGGTGTTTGGAAAGTCCTTTGAAACCACATGGTCTCACACAGGCGTCTATGTAACTCTGTACTCTTCATCTCCATCCAGAAGCCACCACCCCCTTAGGTATGTTCTGAGTCACCCAGCCCCTTGTTGATGCCCATATCTACTCATGGTCTTGTGCAGGCTCTGGCTGGCCTGAATTTATCAGTTCTTATGGATTCGACAGAAGCACAAGCTTGGGGAAACCAAGCCCTTGGGAAACTTTCTGCCCCTACCTTACCAGCATTGACTTTTCCTTTCCTCGGCGTGTTGTTGTCTGGTAACTATTTCTCCACCCCAATGTGTGGAACCTGCTCACACAGATGGGGCGTTTATAACACATTCACAGGGGAAGATGGTTTCCCAAAGGGAACAAACCACATGAGGGTGTTGCAAATTGTGCAATTACCCAGGAACCCCCCTTTATCTTAGATCCAAGCTGTGCATAGCATGACTTACCCACTTCTGCCCAATCCTCAGTCTGGAACCTTCTTGAAGACCATAGATAACATCTCCGGTTCTGTTCTGTGCACCAGTTCTTGCCTACAAGCAGTTTTGCAGTCCTCATATGACCCTGCAAGACACAATGGTGTACAGACAAAGCCTAGAGATTTTTATTCTGTGATGCAACATGAGATGCTGTCAGCTCCGCCAGCACTTAGAGAGTAATCGTTATATGGATGGGGCCCTTTGGTGCTTAAAGAGACAAGGAAATACTTCTCCAGACCGCAAAACGAAATATTTTCATGGGGGTTGTAAAAGTTCATGAGGGTTTCACAATTTCCTCTTTACAGCCTCATAATCTTTACTGGGTTTTAATTATCACACTATTTTGAAGCCTGTGCCAGACACAATAGCAGGAGTGGAAGGTAAAGCAAATTGCTCCAGTTCTTTTCACGGTTGCGTATCAGTCACCAGTTCATCCTCTCCCAAGTGCCTCCTCCCTCTTGGCATCCTCTCAAGGATGATATAAACCTGCCTGTCTGACAGATATACATACAAATATATGTATGTACACACACATGCATAGATAAATAGATAAGCCCCCCCCAAGGGATATCATGGTGCGGGTCCCCCAACCTCGTGATCTGCCATACATGTGATGAGTGCTGCCATTCAGCGTTGGCGCCGGCTGGAAAGGTTGGCTCGGGAGCCGTTCCACCGAGACTCTCTTTTTGCCCTTTATTGGCTGCGTTTTTTTTTATTTTATTAGCATGAGTCATAATTGCAAATTTCTTTTTGAATGTGGTCGATGGCACTAAAGGGGAGGGCACTCAGACAGGGAGTGGGGGAGAGCTGCCAAGAGGAAATTAGCATTGCAGTAATGTTGATTGCATCACCCTTAGACAAGCGCAGGGCTTTTCTGGGGGGAGAGAGTCATTTTACTGAGCTGAGACATGGAGAAGTCACACGAATGGTCACTTGCACCCTGTTCCTTAGTCCTGGGGATTAATTCCCATAGTGGAACATACACAAGCCCCGTCCATCACTGCAGACCTCGGCCTCAAAGCTAACTGTGCTCTAATTTCAGGAATTTATTACCCAAGGATTCATCCTACCGCACTTAAAATACCCAGTGACCCACATCAATTATATCACAGCAGCAACTTGAGCCTCGGGCAAAGGCTGGCTGTCCACTGCTGGGTGTGTGCATGGCGGCGGATGTTCTGCCCTGAAGAGTTTCCGCTCCAAACAGGCGTGATGGATGATAAACTCGAAAGGAAGCCGAGATGCGGGGAAGTCAAATGTTGCTCTCCAGGCCATGGTCCCTGGTGTCCTAGCCCTGCTCTCATTACTGGGCAAAGCCATCGTGTCAATCCGAGCTGGAGCTGCCTGTGCCCTGCAGTTCACATCTTAGCTTTTTGCATCGGACCGGGAGCGTGCTCAGAAATGAGGCATTTTATTATTTTATTTTATTTTATTTTATTTTATTTTATTTTATTTTATTTTATTTTATTTTATTTTATTTTCCGTTCCTTCCTTTGCTGGTTGGATTTAACAACTGAGCCAGGAAAAAAAAAATTAGGTCGTTGCAGCCAGCATATAATCATTAAATTTGCTTTTGGATGACCTGTGTGAAATTCATCAGGAGCGATTTATTGGTAAGTTCATTGCATCGGTGTTCATTATTTACTCTGTTAGGCTTAGGCACAGTGGCAATCAGTGGAGAAAATTGGACTGTTAGGGCCTTGGACTTCAGTGTATGTAATTTCCTCTACTGAGCTGCAGCATGAAATATATTTGGCACAGACAAATCGCTCCCTCCGCTGCTACAGCTCAGTGTGCTCATCCGGTGGCGCCCAACCATCATCATGGCTCCAACAGTTGGAGAGGTGAAAGCAGGCCTGGGGAAAAGAAGAGAGAAATGGAAAGCAGCCTGAATCCCGACCCCGGGGCTGAGCACTTCCAACGGCCTGCCGTGACTTAAATGAATATCACGGTTATTTTTCATGCCTCTGCCACCCCAGCTGAGGCAAAGCTACTGCTCTCGGTCCTGGCAAAGTCCCCTCTCCACCGCTGGACTCTGCCAAGCACAAGCAGGTCAGGCCTGAGCCGAGCGGTATAGGGACTAAAATCCAGGGAATCCACACGAGAGAGACAGATGGAAAACTGGTGATATTTGTATTATATAGATGTGTTTTGCTGGTCATCAAGAGGAAGATGCAAGAGGAACCAGCCTGGAGATGAAATATCTCACCGCAGGTGTCTCCTTTCCATGGTAGCCCCTGCCCAAGAAGGCCAACAGCACCCTGGCTTGTATCAGGAACAGTGTGGCCACCAGGACTGGGGCAGTGGTTGTCCCCCTGTACTGGGCACTGGTGAGGCCCCACTTCAAGTGCTGTGTCCAGTTTTGGTCCCCTCACTACAGGAAAGACATTGAGGGGCTGGAGTGTGTCCAGAGAAGGGCAACGGAGCTGGTGAGGGGTCTGGAGCACAAGTCTGGTGAGGAGCGGCTGAGGGAGCTGGGGGTGTTCAGCCTGGAGAAGAGGAGGCTGAGGGGAGACCTTCTCGCTCTCTACAGCTCCCTGAAAGGAGGGGGTAGCCAGCAGGGGTCGGTCTCTTCTCCCAAGGAACAAGTGATAGGACAGGAGGAAATGGCCTCAAGTTGTACTAGGGGAGGTTTAGGATGGATATTAGGAAAAATTTCTTCACGGAAAGATTAGTCAAGCCTTGGAACAGGCTGCCCAGGGAAGTGGTTGAGTCACCATCCCTGGTGGTGTTTAAAAGATGGGTAGAGGTGGTGCTGAGGGACATGGTTTAGTGGTAACTTGGCAGTGTTAATGGTTGGACTCAATGATCTTAAAGGTCTCCTCCAACCAAAATCATTCTATGACTGTATTAAAGACCCCTTGCAAGGACAGGCAGGAACACACAACATTGCAGTGGCTTCGTGATTCTGAATGTAGCCACCCCCATCAGCTCTATAATAACCAGACATCAGCTCTCTTGTGGTATCTACAGCAGGATTGGCTGTCAGAGTCTTTGTCTAAGACGAAGGGACAGTCTTCAAGGCATCTCTGATCCCCCACGGTGCCTTGTTTGTCCCCTGGCTGGTGGTGCATCCCACCACCACCTGCAAGGGCCCAGAGGAGAGCAGAGTTTCTGGGATGTCAGTGGTTGGGTACAGACAGGCTGTTGGACTGAAGTAAGGGAGATCTCATCTCCTAGTTGGGACAGACTGCCACCTTGCCCTCGTGGGCAAAGTCCCCAGTGGGCTCAGACTGTCAGAAAGAGAAGGAGAGAGAGACCTGGGCTTCCCCAAGCCCCTCTGACCCTTCATCCAAGACTTAAGACTATTGGTTTGGTCATGATGGGTGCTGGCAGCTGTCCCTGCACGGGGACTTCTCCAAATTCAAGGCAGCCACCTCTTACGTGACACACACAAACCCAGCCCCATGGAACTCCCCAAGTGGAAAAGCTCGGGGAGATGCAGCAAGAAACACAAGAGGGTCAAGGGGAAACGAGTAAATCCAAGCTGCTGGATGCAGGGAACTGATGTAGGGGGTCTGGCTGTGCACCCGGCAGGGTGGATAGCAATAACCCAGCCATAGGTGCAAGCTGAAGAGAAGGTCTCAAACAGATTCACCCCTCTGCCCTATCACCATGAAAACCCGGAGCCATCACAAAGCCATGATTTGAGCAGCATGCAAGCTGCCTGCTCTACGCCTTGCTTCATCTTCCTCCTCCAAAGGACCAAAGCAGCATTTCAGGTTTCCCCTTCTTCCCTCCAACCAGCTGGGTCCTTTTATTGCTTGGTGCCTCTTGGTGAATCACCGAATGAATTTGCATGGGGCTTTTGCAAGTGCAAAAAGCTGTCAGAGCACTCAGGCTGCCTATAAATCTGCTTTGCATGTGGCATGTATTTGGGAGCTGATTGTTTTTATAATTGAATAGTAAATCAATGTATTTAAGGCCAGCGTTTGCCGTTAACACTTCTGAGTAGGAAATGCCCCCTCTGTCAATAGTGGGAAGGTTTTATTAGGATAAAAACTGCTGATTTAGAGCTTCAGTTCTGGTTTTCTGGGGTTTTTTTAATGCTCAGTTCAGTTTTTGCTGTTCCAGAGCCAGGAGAATTTGGGGAACATTTCCCACCACAGCCAACCACCGTTCAAAATGCAACATGAGATTGAATGTCTGGGGAAACATCTCACCCTCTGTGTCACATCAGCCCCTTCGGCAATGAGGGAACAGCAGATGAACGAGTTTTCCTTCATTAGCACAGCTGGAGTCACTTCTCACCTGCCTGAGCTACTCCATCCCCTCCTCTGAGCTTTCAGCTTGAGAAGCTGAGTGCAATGAGGGACCTTTGAGACACAGTTTTGGGACTGAATCTACTTCTAACTGCCGATCTTCACGGGGCCAGGCTGGCTGGGATGTGGGTTGCCCTTTGTCTTGCCCTCCTGGCTACCGGCCAGCCATTCTCCTTCCCCTGATCGAATGTTGGCCTAGAAGATGTATCTCTCCTTGGTGCATCCAGAAATCTCCCTTCTCACATGAAGAGCAGGAAGGTGTCAGATGAGGCCGTGAATAACTGAGCCCGCATACTGAGCTGTTGCTCATTAATCACTCAGAAGAGAAGCCCAGGCATTTAGGGGAACTGTAAAAGTCCCTCATCTGCATGATTAGCTCTTTCCCAGCTGATTACAGAAGAAGGACACTCTTTGAACAGCTCCTGTGTTTTTAATTATTCCTTAAACGTGAGTAGATTACCCCAAAAGCTCTGGGCAACCAGAGGCAACCCTTTGTACCATCCTCCCCCCTCCCTTTAGTGGATCAAGAGAGTCTGTGACCGAATGCAGAGAGGTTGGGTGGGAGGACACCAAGACCTGCATGGGCACACAGCCACCGACTCCCATTGAGGGGTCACCCCTGCCAGGTGGGGGACATGGAGGAGGGAAAGGTTGAGTAAGGGCAGTTGGGGCACAGAGATGGCAACGTGGGACTGGAGGGGACTCCTTACTGGTGGTCAGATACGGAGACAGATGGTGATATGGAACCTGAAAGATCTTCTGCAGCTCCATGGGTAGATGCTCCCTCCCCTCCATAGATCCACAACAAGGCAATGTCAATACAATGTCTTGTTGCAGCCAGAGTGGCTACTCAGGTGAGTAAGGGCTCCTGCTGCTAGGACAAAAGTTGCCCTGTTATGATGTGGAGCCCCACACCCTGCAGACCTGCATGTTCGGAGATGGCCATTGGGAGGGCGTGAAATCACGGTGCTCTGGCTTTTCTGTCCCATTCCTCACCCACGCCATCCATGCCTGCTCATCCCAACAGCACAGTTCCTTGTGCAGCTGTGCTGCAAGTTTGCCTCCACAAATTTTGTCGAAATGATGCAGTGAGCCGGGAGAGCTGGATCCAAACGGATGCAGAGGAACAAGGCAGGCTGGTACAAAGGTCTCCAAACAGGACAGGCACCAAAGGAATCAAACAGCTTGTAGATGAGTTGCATGAAGATGCAAGCACAGCCCTTTCCCAGGACCATGGAGAAGGTGGCAGTAAAATGTGATAGCAGCTGCTGGGGCCACAGAGGGACGAAGAGGGGGCAGAGGGAAGTGCATAAATCCTTGGCAAGGCATAAAAATGGATGCGGCTCCTGGAGGAAGATGGACAGACAGCATTCAGCCCTTTGGGGTGGCCATCCTTAGCTTCCAGCATGCAATTTGCACTATGCGATTTATGGAGCTCAATTTTTCATCCTTTCTGTTAAGGAAGGAGAACGTCGTGGATAATCACAGAATCACAGAAACTTCAGAGTTGGAAGGGACCTCTAGAGATCATCTAGTCCAACTCCCCTGCTAGAGCAGGATTACCTAAAGCACATCCCTCAGGGCTGCATCCAGGCGAGTCTTGAAAATCTCCAGAGAAGGGGACTCCACGCCCTCCCTGGGCAGCCTGTTCCAGTGCTCTGTCACCCTCACCGTAAAGAAGTTTTTCCGTGTATTTGAACGGAACTTCCTATTTTCCAACTTGTGCCCATTGCCCCTCATCCTGTCACTGGGAACCGATTAAAAGAGTCTGGCACCATCCTCCTTCAACCCACCCTTTAGATACTTGTATGCCATAATAAGGTGTCCCCTCAGACTTCTCCAGGCTAAAGAGTCCCAGCTCTCTCAGCCTTTCCTCATCAGGGAGATGCTCCAGTCCCTCAATCATCTTAGTTGCCCTACGCTGGACTCGCTCCAGTAGTTCCCTGTCCCTCTTGAACTGGGGAGCCCAAAACTGGACGCACTATTCCAGTTGTGGCCTCACCAGTGCAGAGTAGAGGGGGAGAATGACCTCCCTCGACCTACTGGCCACACTCTTCCCTATGCAGCCCAGGATGCCATTGGCCTTTTTGGCAACAAGGGCACATTGTTGGCTCATGGATAATTTACTGTCTACCAGGACCCCCAGATCCTTCTCTTCAGAACTACTTCCCAGCAGGTCCACCCCTAACCTATACTGGTGCTTAGCATTCTTCCTCCCCAGGTGGAGGACCTTGCACTTGCTTTTGTTGAACCTCATTAGGTTCACATCCCCTGGCTGGATGTGCTGTACTGGACCAGGGATATGGGATGGAAGGAGGAGGTCTGGGGTGACATTTCCCACCACCCCAACTATTTTTTGCATCCACCAAAATTACCATTACCACCTAGGCATTTTGTTTCCCCAAGTCTGCTTCATTTTTTTAAACGGCCCCATTCAGGAACAATCTGTCTCCAGCCCAAAATACATAAAGGCTAATTTCACTCCAGTTGCCGTTCCCTGTGGAGAAGGGTCTTAAAGGAGCCGTTTCATCCCAGAGCACATGAGCAGGCAGCCAGTCCCTGCACTGCCAAGCCAAACAGATGGGGTGGGGGGTGGGGAGACAGGGCGGGAGGACAAGTGTGTTTCGGAGGTTTTAATAATCCCTTCTCCAGTCTGAATCATCACAAATCCCAGTGGAAGGGCAGGCATTTTCCAGATGGTAGGAAATAAACTCTGGGACACTTCCACACTGAGAACTCATTAGCCCGGCTGGCTCTGCTCCAAGCTCGATGGCAGTCCATGTAAACTGTATTTGGACCTGCCCTTTTTCTATCATCTGCTCCTACGAAATCTCCAGCCCCATCTCGCATGGACAAGCTGCCCAGCTAGCTATTAATTTGATTATGTGTGGCCTTTGCCTCTCGGAGAGCTTGGAGCTCGGGCAAGTGTCTTCCCATAAACCTACAGCAGGCTAATCCCAGCATCTCAGCTGCCTTCACGCCACCCATCTGCTCGCCGCTCGGTTGATGTTAACCCGCCCGCATGGAGCCTGGGGAATAGAGAGGTATTTGGCTGCTTTCCAGGTTGCAAAGGCAGAGTACTAGACAGAAAAAAAAGTAAAAAAAAAAAAAAAAAAGTATATATGTACATACGTGCAAAGGGATTTAAGCCCAGCCAGAGCCAAATGTTCCTACTGTGCTTTGCACAGGGCTGCAGTGGTGCTCTCTGTCCTACCGTGCACCCCACTGGGGTTGAGGGGGGGGTTCTGCCAGGCAGTATCTGCACTTGGTGGCTGTCACTGCCACTCAGCAGAGATGACAGGGCATCCAGAGCAATGGGAAGGCTCCAAATTACCCGCTTCTGCCCCAACAGCCGTTAGCTGAGTGACAGGGAAGGCACATGAGCAGCACCAGGTGCTGGTAGGACTCTGCCGCCGTCGGTGTTTCTGGCCGCAGTAGCCACCTGGCTCGGTAGGCAGGGTGCTCCGGCTTCTGTGGTTGCAGGATGTCACACTCGGCCAAAGTTGTGATCTAGAATAAAAGGTTCTCTGCAGGTTTTTTTTTTTTTCTCTCTTCATAGCTTTTCCGTAGCACAGAGCTTGCCCAGACTGCAGATATCTTGAAGCCCCTTAACAGCCCTTTGAACAAGCCCCAGCTAAAGACAGATGTTTCCACAGTTCAACTGGGTAAAAAGTGTTCCACCTCCTATGGGGGGGGGACCCAGTTGTCCTCTGTTTAAATATGTGGGAGGGACAGTAAGAAAACCCCTACGCTGGGTGGGGTTCGGCCTTCCTGTGGAGCCATAGGATGAGGGGGAACGGTTTTAAACTGAAAGAGGGGAGATTTAGATCAGACCTTCGGAAGAAATTGTGTCCTGTGAGGGTGGTGAGACACTGGAACAGGTTGCCCAGAGAAGCTGTGGCTGCCCCATCCCTGGAGGTGTCCAAGGCCAGGTTGGACGGGGCTTGGAGCAACCTGGGCTGGTGGGAGGTGTCCCTGCCCAGGGCAGGGGGGTGGAACGAGATGATCTTTAAGGTCCCTTCCAACCCAAACCATTCTGTGATTTGCAGCCCAACATGTGACTTGACACTGCCAGGGTTTGGGGGGGATGGGCAGTGGTTGTTTCACTTGTGCAGTGTGGCACCAGGCTGCCAGGAGGGCAGGTGGTGGCTGACAGCCATGTCCTGTGGTCACAGGGCATCCCAGCGCAGGAGGGAAGCAGGCGCTAATAATCCTGCAGTCGGGGAGTGCAGCTTTCCCATCAAAAAGTGACTTTCCCTGTTTGCAGAAGGTGAAATCTGCAAATGTAGACTATAAAGATACCATGAAAGCTTGAAACAGCTACAGCAGCCCTGTAAAGAGCAAGTAGCTGCTGTATTCGCACAGCTCCTGCTTGGCTCTGTAGCTCTGGTGATTCAGAAATTGTTCTCCTAGGTCACAACAAATCCAAAAGCCTCCCGAATTATACTCCCAGATAGGATCGCTCCTTCCCTTTCAGGATTTTCCATCCATTCCCAAGCTCTCCAGCCCTTGCCTTCGCTGCCCATCCCTGAACAGAGTCCCAGACGCGCACCATCTGGAGAAGAGCCTTTGCAGGGCGGGCTCTGTGCCCAGAGGGCTGCGGGAGGAGGCATGGGGCGCTTAGTGCAAAAGGAGTAAATCTCATTAAGGGTTTTAACATTTATGGCCAGCAAGATAATGAAGGAAGGCAATTTGGGGTAGCTTTATTGCAGTTATCATAATGTTTCCCTGAAGCACAAAGATAAAAGTCAATGGGTAATGCCCATAAGGAGGTTTTATATCTTCCTCTTTTTATTTTTATTTTTTTTAAGCAATAGCCATTGCAGTCAAAGACGGGTGTCATTTGACGAACACAGAGAAGGCAATTATGTGACATTGAAACCCAGAATTACAAGACTCTCAAGGCTCACCTGGCTGCCATGATCCATGCTTTGCAATCACCAGGAATCCCCCATCCCCAACATTACATTTTTTTACCATGGGTAGCAGTGCCCTCCCCAGGTTTATCTCACAGGGACCTGTATTTGGAGATGTCCTGGCAGATCTTCTGATCTCAGACAGGCTGAGAGAATTGGAGGTGTTCAGTCTGGAGAAGAGAAGGCTCTGGGGAGACCTTAGAGCCCCTTCCAGTACCTGAAGGGGGCCTACAGGAAAGCTGGGGAGGGGCTGTTTGCGAGGGCATGTAGTGATAGGACGAGGGGCAATGGCTTTAAACTAGAGCAGGGCAGGGTTAGATTGGACATTAGGAAGAAGTTCTTTCCAATGAGGGTGGTGAGACACTGGCCCAGGTTGCCCAGAGAGGTGGGGGAGGCCCCATCCCTGGAGACATTCAAGGCCAGGCTGGATGAGGCTCTGAGCAACCTGATCTAGTTGAAGATGTCCCTGCTCACTGCAGGGGGGTTGGACGAGATGACCTTTGGAGGTCCCTTCCAACCCAACACAGTCTGTGATTCTCTTCCTCCCCTCCTTTATTTTCTGGCTTTACTTTGTTATTTTACCCTGTTTTGCAATTCAAGAAGAAGGGTAGCTAATGGTCCAGGAACGGGGGAGGACTAAAATGGGAGAAAACAAGTAACTTCTTATTTTTTCGCTCTGCACTAATGAACTTGTGGAACTCGCTGACACAGGGCATGAGGTTACTGTGCACAACTCAACTAATCGCAACATGCTTACACTAAATTCAAATATCTTTAGTATCTTTACTTAAGATTTATATTGAGTGGATTGGTAGCTGCGTGACATTTTTTTGTGGCCCAGAGCTTGTTGTTGGCTACAATTGGGGATTTTTATTTCTTCCCCTGAAACACGGTGTGATTGATGAACTTTCCATTTCCTCAAAGAGGAATGCCAACAAATTAGTAATTTTTAACAAAGTGCAGCACCTGCTTTGCAGGGCTAAACAAAACTGTTGTCCTCGAGGGTTTGCAGCGCCAGCGTCCACTCCAGTGATGTCAAAAAGAGCTAAAAAAAATCCACAAAATTGAATGACTGTGACGGCCTGCTCTGAAACCATGGCAATGGGAGTAGAAAGTCCCTAAAACAAAAAGTCCATAAACATAAACAATCCAGTCTTGAAGTTAGCCATTGTTCCAGTTGGAACCCCAACAGAATAGAAAGTTAAACAGTAACCTCGTGGTAGCTGGTAGGATGAAGGTATAGCCTCTAGTTAACTTAGGTAATTTTAATACTAAAAATCACACCTCTAGGAGGAGATTTTAGATGTAAATATAGGACCACCTTAATGAGCCAGACAGAATGTCTGGACATGTATGTCCTAATGGACATAACACAAACGACTTTTTGATATATAATTACAAGTGACCAATCATCTATTTTAATGTGATTTTTTTTTTTTTCTGTGTTACCTTTTTGTATAAAAGACCCTATGTTGTTTCCTAAGAGGTGTGCTGGCTGCGTTAGGTGCCTGCCACTCAATTCTGCAGAAGTGAAATAAAGAAAATAGCTCGACTCAGTGGGTTGATTGGCTTGTGCACACTGGGTGAAGAACCCTTATTTTTGGGGAAAACACTGGCAGCCGTCACCCGCGGGTGCACTGCGTGCTGAGATGGGTCCCCGCACCCCACTTTGGCCTGGGGCTTTGTGGCTGGGCAGCGGTGCCCTGGAGATTATTTGTCTGGCAGTTACCGACTTCGCATCCTTGAGCTGGAACACGCAGGTGGAGGTGAACACACTCTCCCCCGACTGTGGAAGAGTGGGGAAAGAGAGAAAAGGAGAAGGGGGACGCGGTCCTTTTAGCCACACAAGCCTCTGCGAGCCGGGTGGCATCCCGTGAGGAGACTGCTCGTGAGGCGGACTACAACTCCCAGCATGCTCTGCAGCCTGGCGGTCCCCTACGAACGCCCGGGCGCAGTGAACTACAACTCCCATCCTGCACCGCTCCGCCTGCCGCTTTCCTATTGGTTGGCTGGGCGGGCTGGCGCGAATCCCTTTCTCCCGTCTCCATGACAACAGGAGAGCAAACAAGATGGCGGTGGCCCGTTCGGAGGGGTGACCGGGCGGTGTTCGAGTGCGAAGCACTCTGCGTCCTCGCTTCTTGTTACAGGCCATGGCGGGGGGCCAGGAGCAGGGGGGAGAGGGCGACCTCGGTGAGCTGCTTCCCCCTTCTCACTGGACCCCGCAGGACCCCTCCCAGGGGATGCCCGGGGAGTTGCCCCAGGACAGGCCTGACCTGCAGCAGCCACAGCTCAGCCTGCCTCAGCGAGAGGACGAGCAGGAGGAGGATGGCAAAGAGGAAGAGGAGGCACAGCACACAGAGGTTCAGCTTGGTGCCCCCCAGCTATTTGGGGAGGGATGTGTTCATGAGGGAAGAGCCTTTTCCCCCCTGTAGTTGTGAGGGAAAGAAGAGGTAGATGGGGGCACCTGGTAGTGTTTTCTCATTTCCCCGAAGAGGAAAGGCTGGTTTGGCCTGTTTCCCCTCACCTCCCATTTCTGCCTTTTTTTAGGGTCCCTTCCATCCCCATGGTGTCCAGGGTAATTCTGGATTGACCCTGTCTCTCCTCGCTATGTAAAGACTACGGATAAGTTGGCATATAGATGGCCAAATTAGCCCCATTTCCTGTTTATATGCCCAGCCTTGAGATTCAATAAGCCCCTGGACCCAAGTGAATTTTTCCTCCCTGCTCTGTTGGCCTCTAAAGGGTCCACTGCCACAGCATTATTGCCTCATATTTTTACCTAGTGGAAATGCGTCTGTAGTCTCCACTGCTATAACACGAAGGTGCTATAATTTAGATGATTACCATTTGAAACATTATTTATCTTGGTCCCTAGATTAGCAATTGTTGTGTGACTTCTCCAAGCTCATAGGAATTTCACAAACCATTGGCTTATTTTCTCATTAAACCTACGCAGTGGTTCATTAGTGCCATCTGTCAAGTACCCTCTTTGGCAAAGATTGTTCTCTGAAGAGTAGCGCTAGCTGCTCATGCTGAACAAATTTAAAGGGCCTCCAATAATGCGCATATTGGGGTACAACACTGGGGTTGTGTTAGTGCCGATTTGCTGAGATGTTAACATCCATAATCAATGTGAGTTTCATGGGTCAACATCTCTGGAAACAGGTCCTGTTTAGAGCTCTGCATTTAAACTGTAAGGTGAAAAAAAAAAAAAGAAAAAAAAAATATTGTCGAATCTTTTTAAATCTGTAGAGCTAGTATGTGGAATGTTTCTATTTATTTGTTTTGAGGGCTCTATTCATCATTTTTCATAATGTGTAGTGCCTTAGTAGGGTGATGGAGCACTGAAGCAGCGTTTGATTGAGAACTTTTATTAAACTCTGTTCCCAGTTGCATCCCAAGCAGCCCCCAGACTCTACCAAGTGCGTGTGGAATTCCGTTTCATAAATCTCCCCTTAATCCATTCCTCTCCCTGCCCTCCCCCTTTCTGGTATTTCATAGGGTCAGTTTGATGGAGTGTTGGATGAAGACACTGTGGCTGAGGGACTTCACAGGCTGGGGCGCTCAGCCCCTGGTACTGAATACGTTTATCTTAATCTGTCACTTTCAGTAAGTATAAGAAAAGAACATCATTATAAAGTGCTTCTCTGCTCAACGGTTTCCTCTTTTTAACAGCAAATAGCTGGTCTAGTAAAAAAATCTCAAGAGGTAGATTTTTGTCTCTACCTGTCAATGCCATTTCACGTACATGGGAATTTTGAGAAGACACAGCATGGCTCCTGCTGATGACTGCCATATCGGTATCGTTTTTTTCACTTAGTAGCAACAGCAGTAAGATTTTTTCCTTATGCAGTCTTTGGGTGTGAAAATGTATCTTCCTGCTTCAGCCAGCTGGAGAAAAAAATAGAGGAAGATGCTAAACACCTGAGAACGCTGCATTCATTGTCCCTTCAGAAAGTTAAAATGGTTGTGTCTTTTTAAAGATTACTTGCTGCCGCTCCCTTTTCTATGCAGCCTTGTTTTGCTGGCATTTTTCCTAGCTACGGCTACCTCTCCTGGTTGTGTTTTCAAGCCTTCTTTTGACATTTTCTCTGTTCGTGGCTGGTCTGCAGATTTAACATCACTTTCTGTATATGTCATCCTGTTCTGAAACATCCAGCTGGAGGGACCTTGGGGCACATTTTCAGTGTCTGCTGCTACTGTGTATCTCTTAGGAAAGCGTGTGAGCTTATACAACTAGTTATTAAAGTCTTTTTGCTTTATTTTTCCAGGGTCGTGAGTTAAGTGACATTAACATTCTTTCCAGATATGTTCACCTACAGAAGCTGGAACTTTCATATAATAAAATTAATGGTATGTAGTAAATACACTAGTAAATT
The DNA here is from genome assembly GCF_028500815.1 of Rissa tridactyla. Classification (NCBI taxonomy): domain Eukaryota; kingdom Metazoa; phylum Chordata; class Aves; order Charadriiformes; family Laridae; genus Rissa; species Rissa tridactyla. The sequence goes on from NC_071466.1 coordinate 217,203,633, forward strand.
CTTGGGTTGTGAAATCATTTAAGATGAGAAATGCACTGTACCATGCAGCTTTAATATCACAAAGCCTGGTCTGCGTTTTAATGGTGTAGCCACTCCAGCTCTACTGAATGAGGCGATGGCTAGATCTTCTTGAGAATGATGGATGGACCATTCAGACAGCTGCACCAGCATATGCTTATCAGTGGGTACATGGAGATTATTGTCCACTTTATTATCTGAAGATAAAATGAAAGCAAGCGTATCAATACAAGGTTAAGGTTGTTATTTTACATGTGTAGATGTCATAATATTTAAAGTTATGTCTGGTACAATTTTCCCAGCCTTGGGCTTTCCTTTGTCCAGGTTTCCTTGTAAAAAATGATAAAATGTAAAAAATTATATCCTGGGTTTAGAAAGGTAACAAATGGAGACTGGGGTAAACTCCATCATCTTCTACTTCCCTCTCCCTGCTCCCCAACTCATTTTTTAATTTAACATCAGAAGGAATAGGCTGCAGTGGGCAACATGTTGCATTATTTTTTTCGAGTTCATTTTACTGGAGGTGCTGGAGCTCAATAATAGCAGCAGTTTATAAGGCAGCACTGCTCCGTGCTCATTTTGCTAACAGTTTGTCTGTGAAGGCTAGGTCTGAACAGAGCGGGGGCTTTTCCATAGCAACTAGTCATTTAGTCTTCAGTAGTGGCCTAAATACTTTTTCTCCACTAATTAATAAGTTAGGACAGAGGCGGTCTCTAGAGGTAGCTAGAATATAAAACTATATTCTGGTTTATAGACAAATGAGTTTACATAATGGAAATTTGATATAGAACTTGAATATTCTTCGTGTGTTAGAAACCATCTTTTTTTTCTAGTAGAAGATGCTAATATATCTGATTTCTGCATTTCGAGCATCACTTCCTGAATGCGTAACTAGAAATTGATTCTTGATTGCTATTGGACGTAATTGTCACATTTTGACATGATGATCTCTGCATTTACCTATGCATTGATGTACATTGATTGTACGATTTGACATTTTGTTTTGTTACTAGATCTTTCTTGTATCAGTCACATGCCTTACTTACTAGAACTGAATGCTTCCAACAATGAATTGACTACGTATTTTGGTTTTAAACCACCTAAAAATCTCAAGGTAAGTTGTAAAAAGTGCATTTTATGGGTTTAAATTCAAAATGGTTTTCTAAATCTAACTTAGACATTGCATTTGGACATGTGCAAAAGCAAATTTTTATGCTTTCCTTATTCTTCCCTCTTACATCGTTTGACATTTTAATAGCTTTTCCAAATGTTTGGGTATTTTACACTGCACGTTTCAGTCTTTTATTTTCTTTTACACACTGAACCCTGGCATTCCACGGGAAGGCGTATCGTACAGCTAACTGTTCTAGCTAGAGGTAAATATAGCCAGAGTTTTTTCCTTGCTTGTCGAATTCATCAGACCTTTGTGGGATAAGTTCGTGCCTTTCAAATTGACTGGTGCCAGTCATTATTGTGAAACACGTACTTAAAGTGTGGCTGTGTACCACTCCTCCCTTTGCAGTTGTTTTCTTGTTGCTCACTTTGGGTTATAAAAAGCAGGAGGTTGTTTTGAAATATGACCTTTATGTATTTCTCTGTCTTCTCTTTTAGTTTCTTTTAATATGTGTGCATAATTTCAGGACGATTAATGATAATGTTGTTGGAAGAATGTGGAGTTATGGAAGGTCCCAAAATGTGAATTTAGAGTGTCATAATAACGAGCATTTCTGTTTATGTCCCAATATTAATATTAATGATCTTCTTATTTCTTCCACACCCTTGATCACAAGTTTAATGTAACAGCTGTTTAGTTTCACAAGACAGCTGTAAGTGCTGAAGGAAAAAAGAAATTAACTTTCTGTCTCCTTTTTTCTTTAGGAAGTAGATTTTTCATACAATCAAATACCTAAAATGCAAGATTTGTCAGCATACCAGGCACTTACTAAACTCTTGCTGGACCGTATCCTTTATGGGAATTTGAATGGGAGAAAAGTTGCTTGTTTGTTTTATGAACAGCTTTTTGCTTCAAACAGATACCTGGTTCCTTTGTATTTTTCCTTCATGTCAGTTTTGTCCTTAGAAGCAAGATTAAACACTGTAATTCTGGTGGTGAAACTGATCTTAATTTACTTAAGCATGCACAGTGTTAAAGGTGTTTGTGTATACATGTAAGGTATTAGCCTGCTAGAGGAACACAAAAAACCCTCCAGTTTGCATCATGTAATACTGAAAAAGACACATGTCACACTGTCTTTGCATGGCAGAGGTAATAAATAATCCCACTATTTTTATATATGAAAGGTTAATAGGAAATCAGCTTGGAACACTAAGCTCCCGTAAATGGAAAAGATGCATGTTGTTTAATCTTAGACACAGCTAATTACGCAGGGACTGTAGAGGCTCTGTGGAGGACAAGGCTGTTTAATGACAGCGAAGAAAATCTTTAAGTGAGAGAAAACTTCCTGGAGTGTGCCGAGGGAAGCGCACAGTGCCAAGGTGTTCTGCTGCCCACCTTCCACGCTCTCACCGTGGTACCCAGTTTGTGGGATTAGAAACACTGTTCTGGCAGAAATCAGATAAACGCGAACCTGCAGATTAAGTTTCTTCATTCCTGAGTTCTCCAAGGCTGTCCATAGTACTCTTAGTCTCCCTAATGGTTCTCCTGTGCTTTTCTGAGAGGTCTTCTGGAGTTTCATGTTGACATGCTGCCTTTTTACAATTGCTTCCCGAGGGCTCCTGAACCTTTTCTCTTTGCCTCACAAATTGTGTCTTGATATTCTGCTCTCCGAAAAGGAGAAGACAGCAGGCTGTTGCACTTTTTTCTCTGTCTCTTCTTCTCAAAGTAGCCCATTACCAAATGATATTAATACAATGCCTTTTTCATGTAGGATCAGGTAAAGCATTTGCGGGGCGTCCAGGTGACATTATTCACACGTTTTACAAGGTGTGCAGGTGACATGATTCTTGTCGGAAAACGGCATTGAGACGCTCTCCCTTTGCAATTCTAATTTTCCATCGCAGAGCAAAAACCATATGGCAAAATGAAAAGGGAAAAAGATCAGAGATGTGTATTGCGGATCTGAATCAGTATTTTTTCATTTGGTTTCAATGCAGCAGCGTGCTGTCTTCAATTTCTTCATTTGTCAATGAAGATGCCGTTGAATCGAGGAGAAAAGCTGTTTCATGCGTACAGTTGCAACGGGTCTCTCTGAAATAGAGGAAAATGGGTGCAGAATTTAGAATAGCAAAGTGGCACTGTTCCTAACCCATGTCAAGCACTCCTCGCCGAAGACATGGCAGACAAAACAAGCTGTTCTTTGTAATCATAAAGGAAAATACTATATTAAATATCAGGCAGTAGCAGAAATGTTTGGCATGCATTTCTCGTTGACAGTAACTAAGCATTTCTTACCATATTTAAGTGAATTATGATGCAGATGGTAAGGTCATTGTAACTTTTTTCTGACAGGTGCACACACAAGCGCACCTGATAGGTTTATAAATGAGTTTTCAAGGAGGAAACTGCCCAAACCAGAGAGGGAGACAGCCTGGGCAATAATACCTGAGAAAGCATTATAGTGAGTCATTAAAGGACTAAAACTGATTATACTCGTTTTTAGCGCTGAGCAATTTGCTGCCTCATATTGATGCTTATGGCTTAAACAATATTTTTTCCTTGCCAAAACTTTTCTTCCTCAGTTGAAAAGAGAAGCAGTCCGTCCAATTTTTTATGCAAATCAATTAATATCTGTCAAATATCAGTGCCTGTGCATGGATTTGGTTTCTTTTCTAAAATGACAGAGACAGCCTAGTGTGAGGTCCTACAAAAAGATAAATCTGTGCTTACTAGCTCATTGCTCCTCTCCTTCCCCATCTCAGCCTGTGAATGTGGAACTCAGTGTATAATTAAGTCCCTATGTAGGAATGCAGTTAGATAAAAAGAGAGTTAGGTCACAGTTATTAAAGAGCATTCTATTATCCCTGCTCTAAGCTTACATTTTGTTTGGTTACAATATCATTCAGACTGAGAGAAAAAAATCCTGACAATTTGTCCACTGCCTGGTAAGACTAGAAATATGAATGAAAACTCACTTGCCCCTCTTTGCTGGCAGAGTTCATTCTCGAGTCAATTCAAAATGTTTTCTTCTGTGATTGCCTAAAAGCATTTATCTCTGTCCTGCATGTTCTGGCTGTTTATTTTTTTTTCCACTTATATTTCTTGGGTTTTCTAGGTAACTAGTTTCAGCTTGGACACTTGCAATAAGAGTGCAATTCTTCTTGCCTAACTTTAGTCACCAAACAATTAGATGCTTGGATCGGAGTTGTCTGATTTCAGTAGGGTGGAGAGACAGAGTCAGATTCCTCTGCAGTTCATCCTGTTGTAAGAGAGCAATCCGAGATCGGTTGTTGTCAAAGGAAACCTGGTTTGTTTAAGAAATCTGGGTAGTTACGTTAATGCTGGAGTTTGCTGAGAGGAATCCTAACTACTTTTACTGCTGCTTTTGACTTTAATGTTAATTTAAAATACACTTTCCCCTTTCAGTACAGATGGCCAATATAGAACAGGTATAATTTAGAGCGAAATAGCCCCATATAGTACCATTGCCTCTTATTGGATAATTTGTATGTAATGCTTGGAGGTCAAGGTCAGTTTGGAGCAATATTAAGTACTCGGTAAATGTAAAAAGATTACGTGTTCCTCTGATGACTCAACCATGTGCCTGTATTCTACAGCTGACCCAGCATGGCTGGTGCCCCAGTTAGTCAAAGACATAAAGACCCCTATGTTTTAGCCTGCACATATGCATCTTTTGAGAAGAGCAGAGATTTACAGCATAGTTTTCCAAGATGCTGGCAAAGTAGTTCCTTCCCCACACTCCTGTTCCCTCATTTCCACTACTTTCTTGATTTGCCATCAGCCCAGTTATACCAGCTTGAAGGGCTGCATGGTAAAGCAGGTCACAGAAACAATCTGAGTCAAAAGCCCCTCCAAAAAGGAGGGGAGGATATTTTTAGCTGTCCTGCAGCCCCACAAAGAGCTACATCTGTCAAGGGGTGGCTGTGAGCAGCTGGGATTTTAAACTCTTGGCATGAAGCTTTTGATGTCCAGCTCCCCATATCAAAAAATTCATAGAATCACAATATCGTAGAATGGTTAGAATTGGAAGGGACCTTAAAGATCATCTAGTCCCAATGCCCCAGACATGGGCAGGGACACCTCCCACCAGCCCAGGTTGCTCCAAGCCCCGTCCAACCTGGCCTTGAACCCCTCCAGGGATGGGGCAGCCACAGCTTCTCTGGGCAACCTGGGCCAGGGTCTCCCCATTGTCTGATTACCTACTAATTCTTGCTAAAGTTTTGTGTTCAGTTATTTTCCTCAAGTGGAAAAACCTCTGTATAGATAATAACATAGAGGAGATAAGAGGACTGGAGAAGTGTCACAGCCTGACTCACCTTAGTTTGTCACACAACAGACTCATTGCAATCAGCGGCCTTGAGAACTTACCTATCAAAATACTCAATCTGGTAAGAAAGAAGTAATTCTAGTTGTTTTCCTGTCTGTCTTTTATCAATATATTGCTGCCTTAATAAATGTAATTACATTAAGTGTAATTACGTAACAAGTTTTCAGAGATATGTGTAATACTGGACAGACAATCATAGAATCCCAGGTTGGAAGGGACCTCAAGGATCGTCTGGTCCAACCTTTCTTGGCAAAAGCACGGTCTATCCAAGCTGGCCCAGCACACTGTCCAGCTGGATCTTCAAAATGTCCAATGTTGGGGAATCCACCGCTTCCCTGGGGACATCAGTGGCTGATTGTTCTCAGGATGAAAAATTTTCCTCTTGTGTCCAATCGGAATCTCCCCAGGAGCAACTTGTACTCATCACCCCTCATCTTTTCCATGTGACTCCTTGTAAAAAATGAATCTCCATCTTCTTTGTAGCCACCCTTTAAATACCAGAACATGGTGCTAAGGTCTCCCCTAAGCCTTCTTTTCTCAAGGTGGAACAAACACAATTCTCTCAACCTTTCCTCTTATGGTAGGCTTCCTAGAACTTTGATTTATTAATACAGAATCATAGAATGACATAGGTTAGAAGGGAGCTGTGAAGGTCATCTGATGCAGCTTCCTGCTCAAAGCAGAGCCATCTTCAGCGGAGGTTGCTCAGCACCTTGTCTAGCTGCGTTTCAATTTCTCCGAAGATATTTTGAATTTGCTCCGGGTAGGTTTTGTTGTTGCTTAGGTGATGTGTGAGAAGTTACATATTGTGCAAGTCCCACAATACAAACAGTGAAGATATTTTTTAAAAGTACATTTCCTCATGAAGTTGTGTTCATGACAGGAGCGGGCTAGGGCAGGAGAGGGAGAAGTGAGGACTGAGAAATGTGCATTCATTTTAGAAAACAAGTCAAGTTTAGTATGCAAATCTGATGTATCATTAAAGGATCTTTGTTTAATTTTTAACGATTTTCTAATGAGATTGGAAGCCTTATATTGCCAGCTTTGCATCAAGATATCTAGGGTATATTTGTTTAAATGCAACATTTTTAGCTTGTATTTCTAGATGCTTTAGTGGGATTTAACTTAACTGGCTTCAGATTTCTGCAGCGTAGACAAATGCAGGTGAGCTAGTTGTTCCTCTGCTGCCTCGAAAGTCGGTGGAGAGAAACGGACACTTAAAATATTTCATTATTCTGATTCAGCTGTTGACATCTACATTAACGCAAGATGTATCAGGCCTTGGAGGCGCCTGTTTCTCTCTGTTGGTTATGAAGATAGCCAAGGATAACTAGCCATAGACAGCCTCTTTCTGTCAATGCCTACGCTTGTTTGCATGCATCTTGTTCTTTTACAGGTTTTGGGAGGGCATTTATCTCAGTGTTCCTCGGTTCCATGTTTGTAAAACGTCCTCAATAATAGCAACGCCGACTTCTGAATCATTTCAAGATACTTAACGGCAAGAGCCATCAATATAGAGGTTGCGCAGAAAACACAAGCAAAAACTATTTTTAATGCAATTCAGTTGGTACAAAATACAACAGGCTACTTCTTAATAGGTTTTACTTTTTAATAATGATTTAAAAAATATTTAATGGGATTTTAAAAATGAGCACCAAAAAACTATACATAGAAATATGCTCATATTTGCTCCATTAGTTTTAAGCACCTACATAAATATTTTACGTAAAGTGAATGAATCCTTTATCAAGAATAGAAATATTCTTTTCCAATCCTTTTAAAATTTTAAAGATTTTTCTTCTGTTCTGTAGTAATTGGTATAGAAAAGAGTAAGTAAGGTCTGTACCCATCAAGGGCTTATTGGCCCTTGTACTTATTACTGCTTCGATATTCAGGAAAGGTATGCACATTTAAAAGTGGACAGTAGTATGTTTTGAATAATGTATTCAAATAGTGTTCGGTAACATCTTTTTTAATATATTTCAGATATATAATGCCTTGGGTAGCTTGCAGTTGTGCCCTTAGCGGCAATAAAACTGAATTTCGTCTAATCTTTAGTGGATAAGATTAAGTCAGATTGGCAAAATCCTGTCTAAAAGTTCTGAAATGGACCATAGGAGTGTAACAGTCTAAGCTGACAGGAAGATCTTTTCTCTAAATGCTTTCTTCAGGGAGAACTACAGAAAATCGCTCACCCATTGTGTGCCCTGATTTCCTCATCTGTTAAGAGGCCTAGTAATAATTCTGTTACTAACGGTTATCTGCTCTGTAAAATGTTTTGGAGGTTGTGTTAACAGCTAAGCCTTATTAATATGAACGTGTTCTTCAGTTTTGGTTCTTATACGCCGCTATAATTATTTATACAACTGCTTGTCTTTTTTAATTAGCAAAGTAGATAGTCATATGGAAATTATGTAAATAGACAGATTTTAGCATAGCATTTTCTTTTACTAATTAGAATAAAATGCAGTTCTCTTTTTCATGGGAGCAGTCATCCCCTCTCTTCCCATTGAATCAGCTTTCTTTTCCATTTTCCCTTGAGCTTTTTAGGTTGAAAGAGTAGTAAGGTCTGAAGTTTGGAAGAAAGGCTTCAAAAACTGTAAATACTGCCTAGCTATACCAAAAAAGCCTTTGTTCTGCTTATGTTTGCAAAAAAATAAGAAGTGCATCTCTAATGAACTGGACTCTTAGGAATTTTATGCTTTGCAAAAAAGGATCTTTACCCAAATCCCTTTTGTTCTCGGAATTTTATGTGCACCTCTTGCATAGCATTTTGCAACTAGAGCTCTAAGCTGTATCCTATTAAACAGAGGTCTAACGAAGAACAGGAAGAGAAGAGCGAGCCTCCATGCTATTAATAACCTAATTAAACATTTAGAAGTCAGGAAAAATGTCAAGGACAGACAACTGGATTAACATTAGAGTCAGCTGGCTTATTTATTTCAATAGTTCCTAAATATTTATTAATAGAATATGAGGCTTCGAAGCTTTCGGCACAAGGTGATGCTGATGGAAAAAATATAACTTGCAAGGTTATACAGAAAGAATCATGTTGAGAGGCCATCTGGGTACGTGTGGCCGCTGGGACAAAGATGAGTACAGAACCTAGCATGTTGTACCTGTTTGGAGTTCGTAGCAGAAACGAGTATATGATTTGTGAAGCCCTGAGAAATGAAGCCATCTGGTGTCCAGTGATAAATGTGGGTCTTCTATTTTATGCCTTGTTTGGAAGGAATGTAAAACAACGATAATTACTTATGAGTTCTCAAAAGCTTGGGTCGTTTCTTGTGTCAGAGCCTAGATGAACTTACAGTAAGGTGGATTTGCGTTTGTTGGGTTTTTGACATTTCTGTGTGTGCTGTCACTGACAGTAAATAAAGTCTGCCCTCACTTAGTATGGGTTAAGATGAACTTGTGCATCCTAGAGAGATTTTTATAGACTGCCTGCAGTCCAAAGAAGACAGTACTGTATTGTTCTATCTTAATATTTTCATTATTTATTCTGTAATCATAAGTGTAAATATAACCATGATTACAGAGGGAAATCGTATGTATTTATGTATATATATTCTATAATTTTATGTGCATATCTATTTTCTGTATTTTGAGCTGGATAGTGACAGGAGTATCCTTTAGCCAGTATCCGCTTTAAAAGAATGCTAGAGCTGGTTTTATTGCTGTTGTCTCTCCCAGCTGTTCAAGGTGAGTTGAAGACAAGTTAATCAGAAGATAGTTGATTCTTTTTTCCTTGAGCAGTATGGAAAGCTGTAATATGTCGTCTCAAGATGAAGATGGGGCTAATGCGTAATAGGCCTATTTGTAATAGGGTTCTCAATAATAAAGTGAACTCTGTTCTTCCTCGGGAATGTTGTTTTCCGTCTGTAGAACTTTATCAACAGTTTATATGCTTTCATTTTTTCTTAGAGCTCTAACCAGATTGAAAAGATAACTGCGTTGGACAGCTTGAAAACTCTACAGAAGCTGGACCTATCTAACAATAAAATATCTAGTCTAGAAGGCTTGGAGGAACATGATCTACTAGAGGCGATCAACCTAGAGGATAACCAGGTAGCGTAGTTAATATTGATCTCAACTTTTTTCTAAGAATGCATAGTTGTTTTTTGTTTTTTTTCTAAAATTAAATTCCTTTAAGGCTTAATCAAAAAATCTTACAGCACTGCAAGAAATGAATATTAGAAAAGATGACATTTTTTCCTTTGGTGTTTCACTCCAGTACTGTTTCAAATGTTGATTAATATTATACTCCGCAGGCCTTATTTAATATCTCTAGATGGGTTTATCTTTATGTAGGTATCACTTCTGTGGTATTTAGTGCTCACGTACCTAAAGAACTAACAGTGCTCCCTTGGGTGGATAAGATAGGGATGAGTATGCAGCTTTTTCAGCTTGATTATTCTTGAGGATCTTTACTTACATCACAGCTTTTCTGCTGCCAGGCCTCAGGAGGGTTTGTTAATATCTCTCAGACCAATTTTATGACCAGCGATTCTTCTGAGCTCTCAGCTGGAAACTTCCTGTAAGGCAGAACTGCATGTACGCAATATTATAAAGTGTCTTTTGTTATGCAGCAGAATTTTCACTGGAAGTACAATGACACAGTCTAAGTCATTTGTATTTGAATTTTGAAATCCAAGCCATATATACGTAATACTTTTGATATTGAGCTTCCAGGGTCCTTAACTGAAAAGGCCGTCAATTCATGAATCATTTTGACATCAAAGACAGATCTGCATGTGAAAAAACATCTAAGAAAATCAGAAATAAAAATATAAACCAGGAATTGACCATTTTCTGTCCTTTTTCCCCACTTGCAAGATACATTTACAGGATTTAATTCAAGACACTACGGATTCTTTTTCTCACACTGTGTTCAGGTTGACATTTAAAGGTACATCAATTGCACAAGACAGGAAGCTAGCTAATAATATGGTTGCTATTAGCATTAATAACACCACTTCCATTGCCTCATGTAGTTTCCACTGTTCTTTATGGCACGCAAAAACTATTAATTTTACCTCATCAAAAATTTGCCTCTTTTAATGATGTTATTGAAACTGTTTAATGAGTCACCATTTTTTTGGAACATTTCCTTCTAAAGAATAATTTAAAGAGAATTTTAAGTAATTAACGCCGAAAGATCTGAGTTACTTCAGCTCACTGCAACCCAGAAAGATCTTAAGCGCTTGATTTTTCAAAAACGGGGACGATAGATTTATCTGCAAACCATGTCTCTCATGTACATGTTCAGTGATTTTCAAATGCTGACAGTTGGCGTTCTATGATTTATTTAGGAAACCCATCCAAATGGCATTTAACTTGGTCAAAACTGCTCCAACAAATTCTTGTTGTCTCAGAATGAATATTGAATAGGCTATGGTTGAGATTTATGTTTTTAGACACTTTACATAAGATAAGTTAGGGATAGAATTTGAAGTCTTCTAGGTTCAGTCTTTCAGCAGCGGAGGAAAACCAAGTATTGTGACAAGGTGATTCATCCCAGCCTACCATGGATCAAGTGACCTCTGGAGCTGCCTCCCTCCACTGGTTATAAAGCGAGGTGAAGTGGCTGACTTGGGCTAACTTAACAGATGGCTAAAATGAGGTGACATGAATTCCGTTTTCATAGAATCATAGAATTGTTAGGGTTGGAAGGGACCTTAAAGATCATCTAGTTCCAACCCCCCTGCCATGGGCAGGGACACCTCCCACTAGATCAGGTTGCTCAGAGCCCCATCCAGCCTGGCCTTAAAAACTTCCAGGGATGGGGCTTCCACCACCTCTCTGGGCAACCTGTTCCAGTGTCTCACCACCCTCATGGTGAAGAACTTCTTCCTAACATCCAGTCTGAATCATCCCATCTCTAGTTTTAATCCCATTTTGTTTTAATTGAGAGCCTTACAACTGTTCGCTTGGGGTTGAGCATGACTTTGACCAATCCCACGTAACTTCTAATGCTTGTCTGATGTGCCTGAGTGCAGCCAGTCTGGTTTTCTTTTGTGGATAGAGGAGACCTTAGGTGGACTTGATCACCCTCTGGACACAGACAGCCAAGGACAGCTCTGCTGACGCTTTTCAGTCAAGTGCTGCAAGTTAGGTAGGATGAACTTGAGCTCCAGTGAAAAACTCTTAGAAGGAAGTTGTTTTTTTTTTTTTTTTTGCTAGTCAACTGAAGCGCAAATAGAACTGTAGAATTGCCTCACTTAAGCACATCAGCCACATAAAAGCTAAATGTGCAAGGGCTTGACATTTGAAAGAACTGGAAAAACGCAGGTGGTTTGAAATTGCTCTCTGTATTATACTGCTTCTCCAGCTAACATCCAAGTTGTCTGCCTTTTGTGACTAGAAGAGCCTTATTGAATGCAGTTAACATGTATACCCGTTTTGTGAGTATAATGATTTTTTTTTTATGTCCAGGTTTTAAGAGCAGGAATTAAAATAGGGGTGTTTTTTTTCCCCGTAGTTATCGTGGATTCTGTTGCTGCTGATTTATGCTCTGTTTCTGTCACTAATTAGATTGCTGAGCTGCGTGAACTTGAATATATTGAAGATTTGCCTCTCCTCAGAGTTTTAAATCTTTTAAAAAATCCTGTACAGGTAAGAAAGAACTAAAAAGGAAGCCAAAAATAAGAACCAGAATCCGTTTAGCCTCAGTTTCTATCTCTGAGAGTGGCCAGGTCATTTCAGGAAATGAATACAAGAAATAATGAGTGATGGTTTCCCTGGCATTTTTACCCACCTTTGTCGGGGAACTTTGTCTGAACCAAACCTGCGTGTGAATCACGATGTTTAATATCTGCATAGTAAATCCATGAATTTTATTAATTTCATTTGTGAATCCATTTATGTGTTTGTACTCACAGTACGCCGTGCTTTTTGTTTGGGAAGAGAGCCCCTTTTTGTTTGCTTTGAAGGGCTGTACTCAATTGTTCCTGAGAAAAGCTCAAAGGAACCTAATAGTACCCCTTTTAAAATCATGCGTCTCTGGAATCTGTATCTTCTTTTCTTCTTTGGGATTTACTCAGTTCTCATTTATGGCTCCCATAATATTCCTCAGTTAATGAATTAAACATCCATTTTATCAACAACAACGACATTTGCAAATTATCAGAAATTCTGACTTTGACTCTGCATTTGTAATTTGTCCTGAGTGATCAAAGATGACTCTGTCCTGACTTTTGTGATTTCTAAATTATGTTTGATTTTGGCAGTGATTTCCTACGTCAGAGAGAATCAAAATGTTCAGGGTTTCCCTTCTTCCTGTAATTGACACTTTTATATTGGCTTTTGTGAGAACGGTCTGTCGTGGCACACAATGAAATTAACATGAAAAAATACCCAAAATAGGCTGCACCTGGTCCCCCATAACCTGAACGCCTTTTTCTGTTTAGATGTCCTTCCGCTAAGCAAAGGCTGATCCTATTCCTTTCAATTATGGTTTTAATAATTTACACATGAAACAATCATCCTAAGACAGCTGTCTGAATCGCGCTTGTTTTAGCAGGACCTTACCGCTTTTAGAACTAAGAAGCTTCATCAACTTGACACGAGCTTTTAAACTTGACTTTTAGTTTTTATTTTTTATTGTCTCAGACTTAAAAAACCTATGTTATGATGAATTTATAATGCAAATTCTCTTTTAAAGTTCCTATAGTACTACTAAGGTTAGAAGCATTCATCGTAGTTTATTACATAAGCCCAGCATAGATAACGCTTTTTGTTCCCCAGCGGTCTTTGCTGGTGTTCCAGTGGGTGTAGGGGTGATTCTTAAATCCCCATCTTGACCTTTTGAATACGGTAGTCGCAGACTTTTGTCCAACTATTCACTTTTGCTGCAGAAGCTAAGCTTGTTGGAGGGGGGGTCAATTTGTAGTGTATTGACATCCTTTGGGGTAAAAAACTTATGTTGCAGTGTATTAAGGCCAATTTCATTTCAACCGATTGAAATTAAGTATTAGATTGATGAAGTACTTTATGTCAAAGTGGAAACTTTGTCCTTCAGGAGCAGACAGATTATTGGCTCTTGGTGATTTTCACGTTACTCCAACTCACAGATCTGGATCTCAAGAAGATTTCAGTGGAAGAAAAGGTACGTAAACATCATATCATTCTGGAATTTTTCTAAATAAAGAATATAAAAACCTGTGCATGCGAATGTAGCTTTGTAGTCATTTGGGTGTGACAAATCTCCCCCGTTTCAGCTGCAAAGATAGGCCATAAATCCAGAGACTTTTTCTTTTAAATCCAAATATATATCTACAGAATTTCTGGAGCAGTTGTGGTATGTAAAAATGCAAAGGTTACCTAAAAGCTTTGTTCAGAGAAGGAATTGATTTAGCAGCCATTGTTACTCAGCTAGTGAATCTAAACAGGCAACTACCTTCATGAAATACTCTGAAGTCGTAGCCACTCTGCTACTTCTGAAATACCGTTGTTGAGGTTTTTTAGCGTTGTGTACAGGAAAGTGAACTCTGGAAGTGATAATGATGCTTTTCTCCCATTCTACTCCATACAGCTTTCACTGTAAAATCTTCTGCCCCCCCAAAAACCCCTGCTCAAACTGTTTACAGTAACTTTCTATTGTAATAGAAACCTTTCCCTCTTGTGCCACTTTTACTGTAATTTGGTTGCCGCATGTAGTATTTGGGCCCAAGCCATGCTAGAACTGTTAGGATTAATAGCTGCCAACTGGGGTTGGGTTTCAGGGAATTTTCCTTTAAAAATGATCCGTACAGAAAATTCATCACTCCTAACTGTAGCTCCATAAATATTAGGGTTCTTATTTAATGCCGGCCTCTCTCTATCATGAACACAGAGAAAAGATGATACCAGAGTGTAAATTTAGCCAGCCTTCCTGAGATGTTGATCTTACTCTTTGTCTTATGTGGCAATCTGTTTTCCTTACAATAAGATTTTGAATATATTTTGAATATATTTTGAAACTTTCCCTTTTCTATGGGCTGTAAAAGTAAGCCTGGATGACTGGTTTAGGCTAGCATTTCACTTTCGGATGATTAAAGTAAGCAGAAAATCCTCTCCTCCGGTTGTTTTAGGATATCTACTCCGGCCTCATAAACTCTCTTGTCAAGGAATTTGGAGGCAGCAGCTCTTCTGTCTCAGGAAGACACAAAACGGATATGCAGAAATGTTGTAGTTGAGATCAGAAGTGTAGTTTTGAAGTGAAACCCCCACTTGCTCAATTTTGCCGTGCTTGATTCTCATCGCAGAATAGTCTTGGCAACGTATGACCTAGACTTCTTTTGGACTAACCTTAACCGGACGATATGCACCAAGATGCACCTAGTGTGCTCCTAGCCACTAATTGAGACCGAAAACCAAACGAGAGCGAGAGTGAAACGAGCTCCCTTCCCCGACTCCTCCCAAAATAGCGCGGATATTGGGTCCTGAGTCCTGAATGTTTGGCTTTAAAGATCCACTCCTATTCCACCACACAACTTGTTAATACAGGCATGGCCGTCGGCAGCAGTATTTTGCCACAGCATCAGCTAGTTGATGTTCGATGGTTTACATGAAATGACTCAGTAGTTCTTAACCTCTTTCTGAGTGGGTAGCATTAATAAGACCAAAAAATATACAACTCATGAGCAGTCAGTGCCCTCAATAGAGCTTTCAACAGAAGGAATGGAGGGAATCCTTGGAGTTTGAGTGCTCTTCCTCCCAGGAAAGACAGAAATGCATCGTCAGGAGAAAACTGCAGTTTGCTTACTTTGTTAATGCCCGTTCTCTTCCTCTTCTGGTGAACAAATGAATGGCTTCGGTCTCTAAGGATTTTAGTTTGGCATCTTCCACCAGCACTGAGAGGATGCAAATTAATGGATAATCAAAACCTAAGCAAAATTACTTTGCATCTTATGTGGCATCCTGTTTTCTTTCCAGTAAAAGGTTGAATATATTAAAGATAGCTACGTCTGGCTGCCTTCCATCCATCTATCAAATAGTGTTTAAATCCCCTGAAAAGATTTATGTAGTGGAGTGCTCACAGACAGCCCAAATACAAAGAGTGACCCTCATAAGTACGAAGCCATCGTTATTCATAGTGATCTGCGAAGCGTGTTGCAGCTGGAAACAATTACATCACTGCTCTTCTTTCTTTTGCCCCTAAACTGTGGCAACAGGTTGCTGCTGTGAATAAATATGATCCTCCTCCAGAAGTCGTTGCTGCTAAAGATCATATAACTCACGTTATGTATAGCGTGCTGCAGCCCCAAAGAATCTTTGACAGGTGAGTTTACCTCCACTTCGCATCAGCTCCTGAGGGTGGCACTCAAGTAAAGCAGAATATGTTGTCACGTTTAGAGGGACATTTTTCTGTCCTTCTCCCACCCCTGAATTAACGTAACGAAGAAGAGACATGCCATAGTATTCTGGTAGCAGTCTGGAAATGAGGCAAATCTGATTTGGTTGAAATTGATTATGAAATGAAGTTAGTCATTCACCTCTAAAGTCTGAGACAGATTGTCCGCAGCTCCGTTTCTTTTAAACAATCTGTTGAAACAGATGGCCATTTGCACCATAAATGAAAGATGCAAAATTTCCACCAATACCCAAAGGCAATTTAAAAATCTCTAGAGGCTGAAGAGAGCTGTAAAACATTCCTATTCTGCTTACTCCTCCTCTTCACGCTATTGGCGTCCCACTGTGAACAAAATGACTTTATTTTGTGGCTTGGGGGCACATTTTATATTCGTAAGGTGAAATTTTCAAGTTTGTACATAGGGAAGTCCAGCTCCTTCTGCCTTTGGGAGGAGATGACGCTGACTGCCACGCAAAACACAGAAGGGAGAGGCCAATCAATGGTCTTTTTCCAGCATTGCCATTGCCATGCCAGGTGACTTCTCTCAGTCTCATTTCTCATCTAGAAAATGGAAATAGCCGTACTTTGCTACTCTGCAAATGTATTATGATATTTGCTTGATGAATTTTTGGAAAATGCTTGGCCATACACTGATGGCAGATACTATGAAATATATGTGCTTTATTATATTGGCTACAGTGAGCACTGAGATCAACTTTTGTGCCCCACAACCCTTTTTTGGCACCGTTTTGGACATCTTAATTCACACTGAGTAACCTGATTTAAGATCCGTGATTTAGTACCTCAAAAATTTATATTTTTATAATACCTTTATTGCCAGTCTTGTGTTTTCTGGGATTGTCAATGAAAGACAAGAACCATCGCCCTGGTGATGATAGCGCTGAGAATTCTTAACAGCCTATTAAAAAAACCAAAAAACCCAAACAACTGAAGATTTATTTACTGTTTCGCAGGGTTGGAGATTTCTTAAAAAGAAAAGCACAATAGTTTTACCTAAAGGCATGGATTTCTTCCAATGCAGGCATAGGCTCTATTTAAATATTTGTTTCTTGGATTGTGTATGTGTGTCTTCGTTGCTGGAAAGAAACAATTCTGTCTTCTGTCAGAGGTATTGTATACACAAACATATAAACACGCAGACCAGCATTTGTGGTACTGACCAAAATTGTTAACGATGCTTTGAATGTTTGCCCGTGCTCAGCTGGAAAGCACACAAACACAGTCATTAATGAAATCTTCCTAATGAAGAGGCGTTACAGTCTTCTACACTATAAAATGCTTATTGGAACCGAACTGGTATAGTTCATTTGCATTTATATTTTTAGATGAGATTATAATTAATTCTGTTTTAGTAATATCTCTATTAAAAATAAAACCTGAAGACAAAGGAAAAAAGCTACACTGTTGCATACTCTGCAGTGAGCAAACGTTAGCATTAAGTTTCTTATGCCATTCCCTCTCTCTATGTGCCTAAAGATTCTATCTTTAATTACATGGTAACACACCACTGAACAATATTATGTGTATTTTTCCTTTCCAAATGCATGTGACATTTGAAAAGGTAGCTTGCTCGTAGTTATAACTGCTACATGGGAAGCAGAAATTTAATAACAGAGGGCTCTTCAGTCTATTGGGCAAGTACATGATGAGACTTGGTATCTGGCCATTGAGGATAAATTCATACAGAGAAGAAATAGAGCATGATTATTTTTAACAATGAAGGTAATTAACCATTGGAACGATTTACCAAGGGTACCAAGAATTCTCCACAACCGGAACATTTTTAATTAAAATATGCTCTAATGGAACCTCAGGTATCAGGCTTGAAACAAGAACTCAGGGAAATCCTGTTGCCAGTGCGATGAGGGGAGTCGGAGTAGATGATCACAGGAGTCCCTTCTGGCCTTGAAATCTATTAATCTTGCACGGCACTGTATTCCTGTACTCGCCAAAGACAAAGAAAGTTGAAAGATCACATGAAATGAGCCAAGAACTAGGAAACCCAAAACTTTTAGTCTATCTTTTGAGAACCAGTGACGTAATGAAAGATAGTATTGTGGAAATGCTCTCCATGTACTTCTGGTGAAATACTATATACAAGGAATTTGAGGATATGAGGAATTTGAGCAACGAGAATTTATTTAGAATCATAGAATGTGTTGGGTTGGAAGGGACCTCTAAAGGTCATCTAGTCCAACTCCCCTGCAGCGAGCAGGGACATCTTCAACTAGATCAGGTTGCTCAGAGCCTCATCAAGCCTGGCCTTGGATGTCTCCAGGGATGGGGCGTCCCCAACCTCTCTGGGCAACCTGGGCCAGTGTCTCACCACCCTCATTGCAAAGAACTTCTTCCTAATGTCCAATCTAACCCTGCCCTGCTCTAGTTTAAAGCCATTGCCCCTCGTCCTATTGCTACATGCCCTTGCAAACAGCCCCTCCCCAGCTTCCCTGTCATTATAAGGTCTCCGAGGATAATCATGTCAAGTAATGATAAATAATGATATATCCAATGATATATTATATCATTACTGGATATAACACTTCCTAGTAAAAGAAAAGATTACAGAGGAATGCTACCATTTCCAAGCATGTAACAGGTCCTGTGCATGGAGAAGGAATATATTAAAACGATGTTGAAGATAAGGGGTTTGTCTTCACAGACCGGCCTTGACATCATTATTCACGAAGGGCCTGGCCTTGAGGAAGAATAAGAACCTTTCTGCTATGTCTTGATAAATTTTGAATCTCTACTCTCTAAGTGTGCTTTCTGGAATTCCCGTCTTTGAAATGGTTCATTTATAATAATGCACTTTTAGTATCCACAACTGTCACTAATACCTGCTGGGATCATGTTGTCCTGAACTGGTCTTTTCCTTACCACCAGTGTCAGAAAAGGGAAGGACAGTCTGAACAGCTCAAATAATCAAGAGAGGAGGAAGATATATCTTGAATTGAACAGAATGTCACAACCTAACAGATTCAGATAACAATTTTTTTTAAAATGTGTTTTTACCTTCTCCAGCATTTTTAATGTATCGTGCTAATAAGCTCATTGTGCTCACGTTGTCTAATAGTTTGTAAACGTCACTAGTTGGCACAGTAAGTAAAAAAAATCCTTAAATCTCCCAAGGGTTCTGCAGCTGTCTTGCTTTAAGATCGTCTAGCGGATGGAACACTGAATCAGGATCTGGGTTGATTTCACAGTTTAGTAACAGCACGTATGTACAGACTCGAGCCGGTCTCTTAATTTTTTAGGTGTATCTGTTATTTCTTCTGTGAGGATAGTACTCCATAGGAGAATTAGCAGACTGAACTGCACCATTATCTTAGAGCTTCTGAAGCATCAAGTCCCATTATATGCACATATTCTGGTAGGAAATAGAGTTGAACTGCTGAACCCAAAGTAGGAGTAAAGCCATTACTTTGAAATCTTTTTCCTCCATGCTTGTGTTGGACGGTTATCATTACTTCTTACAGAGTTAGTTACTTGTAAGAGAAAAGGTGAGAGAAATATACTCTGTTTTCAGGAATTTGCGTTCACCTGTTTTAAAACACATTAAATGGAGGATTAACACACATTGGTGGTTTTCTTCCACATTAGAATTTAAATTTAGTTAAAGCTATCTGTTAGTTAAAAAAATAAGTGGGTTTGAAATGATTTCAACTATTTCTGACATATTATCAAGTGGCTGAGATTTAAAAATGAGAGTCCAAAGTTGCATTCCGTTTTTAGCCATCTAAATAAATTGCTGGACACTCAAAAGTGCAGAAATGCTATTCATTCTAGGATTTACAGCTGGAAGTGGAAATCTGAGGATCTAACCATCTGCTCAGCATGGAGAAAATGGAGAGCTTTGTATTTTTGCAGCACTTTGGGTTCTTTTATTGTAGTGTTATTTGTGTTCAGTGGAGTTTAAGGATCTTAGTGTTTTTCATCGTATTGAATTGAAGGGTTCTTTACAAATTTCCACCTTCATCTGGCAAGGCGATGGAAGTCAGCAAGATTATACGCAGGAGTGCGTAAAGGTTTGTAGGACTGAGTCCAGGTTCACGCTAGGCTTATTTATCCTGATCATTAAAATCTTACCATCTCTGCCATAGACTTGGAAAACTCTTAAAGCAAATCCCAGCAACACCGTAACTTCAGAGGGAGCTTTAGAAAAGGCTATAAATCGGAAAAAATTATAGTAGAGTTGACATTATTTCTTTTGCAAAAGAGACACAGGGGTCTTTAGTGCGGTATTTTGTGCTATTTTTATGTTTAGAGCCCATCAAAGTGAGCACACACTTCTGATTTTTGTCTACGCTGTGAATAGGGTGATAGACAGATGAGGTTAGTTGAAGTGATGATAAAGTCTCTGCAGAAGCTTTATACAAAGTCGCTGAAGACTTCATTAGTAGGTAACGTAATGGCTCCTTGTTTTCCTTTTCTTCTAGCACTTTACCGAGTCTTGATGCTCCCTACCCCATGCTGGTATTAGTGGGCCCTCTCGCCTGTGGTAAGAGGGAGCTTACTCATAAGATCTGCAGACAGTTCAACAATTTCTTCAGATACGGGTAAGTTTGCTCCCTAAGTTTAAAAGAACACCAAGTGATCGAGGCTAGAATTGCTGCTGGTTTCTTTTTCTTTCTTTTTTTTTTTTTTTTTAAAGAAGTTAAAAAAGACAACCAATAAATGTTCATTGCCATGCATGTTATCTCTTCCCAGGGCTTGATTGCCTGAAGTCATCAAATACATCCCTAAAAGAAAAGCTATTTAGATTATCATGTTCTTTTCAAAGGTGAACGGCAAACAAAAATGTGTCATTTAGTGCTTCTTTTATTGATCTGTTCTATCTATGCTCACTAATGCCCTTCAACCTAAGCATCTGGTTAGATATGTATGCATTTCTCTTAATTTTTGTAATGTACCTGCATATAAACACATTAGTATGCGTGTGCAGACCGCATCCAGAAGCTGGGAGAGGAAGCGAGTGCAATTGCTGGCCCAGTTTATTACCCTGGGAGTAGTGTTATCAAAGCAAATGGCACCTTTCAGACTTCACCACCTGCTGGGAGGACTAATTCTCCTCATCTGAAAGGCCTGAATTACGCTCCTCGCTGCCTTGGGCTCCCTGTGTATTTAGTGGAGAGAAACTATCTCTTTCCGAGGGAGATTCAGCCTTTGTGAATCGCTTCCCTGAGGTATCTACCTATTTTCAGTGCGTAGTAGGTAGGAAGGCAGGCTAATTTAGATCACCTCTATCTGTTATCTAAAATTAGGTGGTGCAAGCTGTTCCTCTTGTCCACCCAGTCCATTCTTCAAAGTACCTAACTTTTATAATTCCTATAGCACGCTGGTCTGTATTTCTGTTATATTTTCTCTCTTCTATTTCTCAATTTTTTTATTACACGAATTTTCCCATTCATTTTTAACGAGACTTTGGCCATAGTTTCACATGTAAAGCATTTGCCGCAATAGGACCTGGGTTCATTGAACGATTCCTCGGAGTTTTTAGCATCACAGGACCATGCTCTGCGTGTCGATGTGATGTCTGGTAGTCGCCTTCTTCTCTAACGTAACACACCACGGGGAAAAGCCTGTATCTACTTCTGTCTGCTCTGTGCTCAGATTATAGCCTCTTGCTGAATTAGATCATTAAACTGGCAAGTTACGTGACTGGAAAAATGACTTTTTGCCTTTCTTTAAAACAACTACTACGTTTTGAAAGACTGGATTGGAAATTGCAAACTAATTGAATGCCCATTGAAAATTTCCAAGCACTCTGTGGTTTTTTAAGAGCTTCGTTTTTATGCTGTGTATTTTATTTCCTAAAAGTTTTATGCATGAGGGGGGAAAAAAAAAGGGAGAGAGACAGAATCTTAACAGAGCAGAAAATTGCAACCATAAAGCAAAGTTGTATTTTAATTATTCAGTGGAGATTTAAGCAATTTTATGGCTTACACTTTTAAATTTCAAACATTTCACTCATTAAAAATGTATTTCATGCAAGATACCCTGGCAGTTTGAATGTAAACATGGCCTTGCAATTAAAAAGGGTTGTAACGTTTAAAAGTGTTTCAAAAAATAAAGTGAAATTGGACCCTCAAACCATCTGGGTAGTGCTCAGGAATGACCTTTAAAGCTGGATGCGTTCATAATATCTTAAAGAAAATCAGACCTTTGAAGTGAAATTTTACGGAGCCCACGTGTAGCACACTGCTCTCATTTGCCACAGCTTGCTGATAAAAAATAAAGTGGCACCCTCTAATGCCGTGATAGTTAAGATCTGTCAAGCTCTACGTTATAGACTAAATTTCTTAATGGCTTATTAACTCGGCTACCTTGAATAAATGAACAGAAATGGCCTGGTAGGTGGTATATTTTTTGCCATATTTTGCAGGACAATCCAGCAGAAGTCAAAGAGTTAAAATGCTGTCGCTGTGAATCAATGCCAAAGTGCCGCACCACGCTTTTGTTCCTGTTACCCTACAATGTAAAAAATAAAAGCAAAACCTAAGCAGAAAGAAGTCGCAAAATATACTTTCCTAAGATAGAATATGAGCCACTGCATACTTTAATCTAAAATTGCTACGTGCATTGACTTAGCTGGGGGGTTTGGGTTTTCTTTGGGGTTTTTTTTTGTTTGGTTTGGGTTTTTGGTTTTGGTTTTTTTTTTTTTTTTTTAGAGTTTCACCCCAGTAGTAAGCTCGCATAGCTGAGGTTTATCCTACTGTCCTTACGTGGTAGCAGGCAATTACTTTTCCTGCCTTGTATCCCACTTATCTTCCTAGTTTCAGGATTGTTTCTCCCCTTACTATTAGGGGTCTATTTAAAGATTGGTCTTTATATCTCTTTCTTAACCTCACAGTTCAGCCTAACTCCTCGTCTCCTTTTCCATAGTTAGGATTCTATTTTATATCATCCACAAGCTGACATAACTGGAAAAAAATGGTTTCATCATTTCTCTGTTCCAGGGTGCGGTGACAGCTTCAGTCCAGGCTACCCTGGGTTGGCGGGGATTTATAGCCAAACTGTAATGTTACATTTAAACTTTTTTTTTGTATTTATGGGTTAATCTTTCAAATATGCGGCATTAGTGGTATGATTTGCGCCTCTTTATATTTCTCGTATTTCTTCTCTTCTTAAAAACGAAATGATTTGTAGTATTCTCCCTTCCCCCCCCCCCCCTCCCATTCCATAGCTGCTTCTGTGATTGAAAACAGGTTATTTCTTTATTATACCATATATCTTCCAGTCCCTGTCACACTACCAGGGCAGCTTACTTTGGTGAAGAAAACAGACTTGATTACTATTTCGTTTCTCAAGAAGCATTTGACAAAATGGTGAACACTGTAAGTACCTGACTAGTATCCTAGTAGGCCTATTTCCTACACCCAGAGTGAACTCAACTTTTCTGTCCAGATCTCATTTTATTTTTTTTTTAGTATTACGTTTGTGTCTGTGCGTGCGTGCTTATTCACTCGTTCATTACGTTGCTTAAGTTCACACACAGAAAGCACAAATTTGTTGTGTATTTATGCTGTCTTTCTTCTCTATGCCCATATAGAAACCATTAAACGGCCATAATGGTCTGTAGGAATCTTTAAACAGTAGTATAATGTAGAAATAAACTTATTTCCATATGCAAATATGTCCTGTGTGTCTAGGAAAGAAAAACTCTTGAAAGAGCTGCCATCTTTTTGGTTTTTTTCTTTTTTTTTTCCCCCCTTTTTTTTTTCAAAATCTTCCAGCAATCCTGCAGGGAATGCAGTGTTTTAAAGTTTAGCAAATTCACCCTAAAGGCATTGCGTTTCTCTCTGAAGACAGCGTGCCTCCAGCTACTGTTTCTGATGCCTTTTGCTGCCTGCAATAAAACTTTGGCTTGAAAAGCCACAACAGAGCTCGTTATTTGTACATACACGAGCAGGGGAGCCAACACAGTCTTAAGCGACTGATCTGGTCCTTAATTATAAGTCTTAGTAATCAAGTCGTTTAATTTTAAAAGAATATAATCTGCTTACATCTCTCTAGACATACTACCCGGAACCAAAGTTTCTGTTGTCAGGTTTTTAACTTTGAAATTTCTTGGCCAATTATGCATTCTCCTTGCAGATTTGTTTCTGTCCTCTTTTTTCTTTGGCATCTTCTATTTTATATGGCACGGCCATATGGTTTGATGTAATGTCAAAAGAAGGATGCCCCTTGCTTTAGATCTTGCTTTCTTTACAGTGTGAATGAATAACCAATGCAAGCTGTAACCTGTCAGCAGCTTGTTTTCACGACACTGGTGCTTTATTATCCGTGAACGACATCCAAGCCTGTATCCTGCAGAACTGACTGTCTGCTCTTCGCTGCAAATTTTGTGTTCCCATTGGCCTCATTATCATTGATGAATTAGGAGAAACTTGGTAGGGAGAGAAAGCAAGGAAGTCCAGAGTGATTATGATCCTCTAAGGAAGTTATTTCCCCTAAAATATTTCCTTTGTCATTATACTTGCTGTTTTGAATTTCAGGGGAAGTTTATAGCAACCTATAAATACAGCGGCTATCACTACGGACTTGGAAGAGACACCATAGAATCAATTGCCAGAGAGGGTCTTGCAACCTGTGTTCACTTAGAAATAGAGGTAAGGATTACGTTTTGCCTAACCATTTTTGAATGAGTCATTCCGTGAGAACGGGCCTGGGGAGGAATTCGTGCAGTTTGACTAAGGTTTGTTTCGGCTGCCTAAACATAGCCACTTAGTGACACAAGAGACATCCTGTGGCCTTCTGCCCAGCGTGTGGCTGCTGCTGCTGCATTTGCACTCGTGGTGTGGGCTGCATTTCAGTCACTGGAGATGACTGTTTGGTCAGATGAACTGCATTTTTAACTCCGCTGCCTGTATCAAGTAGCTCTCTATTGTCTATACGTAAACCACACCACTCCCTTTGTAGACACCCACATTTAGAATCATAGAATCATAGAATCATTTAGGTTGGAAAAGACCCTTGGGGTCATCGAGTCCAACCATAAAGTCCAACCATTTAGTCAGATGGATCCTTCTGCCGGCTGCTTAAAATTTCCTGGCCTATTTTTCCAATCTTCAACAGCCTCATCTCCCCACCACATCACCAGTAATTTCCATTACAGTTTCCATTCCATTTCCATTCCTCAGCTTTCCACCCATTTACATCTTGTAGTGGGACTAGTCTAGAGCTTCTCACTACTGATCACCCCTGAAAGAATGCCATGCTTCTCCTTTGCTGATGATATTTTGGGCAGAACTATTAAAAGATGCAACCTCTTTGAGGGATTACGTTACCCTCTCTGAGATTTGTCAGGTGCACATGCACAGATGGCGGAATCTCAGAAGTCTTGCTGCGTTAAGAAACGGGGTCACAAACAAAGTGTCGAAACCTATCTATCTGTTGGAATCCCCAAAGAATAACTTTTTAGCTAATTTTCTAATCGTGTACTTCTCATTATCTTAGATGAAGATTTACTAGCGAGGGGTTGAGGTGACAAAAAGGAAAGGCGTGCTACGTTTCCTTCCAAATTCTTTCTACAAAATAAGCTCCATGTATCCGAGCTTCCAAACGGGAGACTCTACAGAGTGCCCAGAACGTGATATGGAGGGTTGCTGGATTTCACGGTGTTTGTAGGGTGCAGCTCTACCTCGAGAGGATTACTACAAGTTAACAGACACTACTACACCCCACGATAGGTGGGGAAAAGACAGTAGATAACGAAAAAGAAACGTGGGAGACTGCCCTGCTAACAGAGAGTCCTAAGTTGTGCATCCAGCGTTGGGGGAATGACTAGGAAGACTAGAGCAAAAATTATACTAAATTTAATTAATTTTAAGATGATTATTTCATTTGTGAAACTGATGATCGAAAAACTACTTTTCAGTTAAGAACCTTAGAGTTCATGGGGAATTTTAGTCCCCTTTGGCCCAAATAAATCTGTACATATTTACTGGCTTGGGTATAAATGTACAAATAACAGAATAGCAGCATGTCAGAGCTAAAAAATTAGTAGCTCCTTGCTCAAATGGTCCACAATTTAATGCTGCAATCCTGCTCTTAAGTGCCTGTTACTTGGCTGATATTGAACAGCAAATTAATAACTTAATCGCTGTGCAGTTCCATTTCCTCTTTTTCCTCAGTCTTGTGAAAACTGTGAATCACCCTCAGTCTCCACTGGCTGCAGTAGGCACTGAGGGTGTTGGTTGTCTTGCCAGACAGACCCTACATTTACAAGGGAAGAAAATTAGGAGGAGATTAAATATGATGGAATGGAGTGCCTTTTAAAGCTGTCAATTCTTCGCAAAGTAGATGTGTTACCGAATAATTTAGGAGAAAGAACTTAATGGAATGTCATGTTTATTCATAAGGAGGTTAACCCAGCGACATAGGCAGTGACCATAACTTTTACTGGGTATTACCGAAGCTACTGTCGTGGACAGATAGCTAAGAAACTCCTTTGTCACTGAAGTTTCAAGATCACCTAGTAATTATGCATAGTCTTGTATCACCGTGGACTCAGCTAGCAGATGAGAAACAATAATGGTGAGTTATGTATCTGAATAGAAGTTATTGAAGTCCATTATCTTCTGCGAGGCTCATAACAAAAGTGATTTAGCACTATTAAAAGAAATTTTAATTATGGTCTGTGGGCTGAGACGAAAAATTTAGGGCTGTTCATTCCCTTTAATCTCAAGTATATCTTTCACTGATAAAGGAGACTGACACAAATTTTAAAAGTTCAGTCTTGCTGAGTCTACACTTCCAGCTAGTGAAGCTGCTGCGATTCTGACACGCAGTTATGTGTTGCAGTAAGTACGTTTGCAGTGCTTTCCTTTTGCCTGTGTAGCCACCGATACCTGCGGAGCAATCGAAGGAGCTGCACATTCCAACCAAGGGTGTAGTGGCAGAGTGGCCATTTAATAAGCTCTTGTCTTTAAGCCCTAGCATGCAGACGGGTCTCCTTTTTCAGATCTAGCTGAAATTACTATAGGTGTTTGCAGCCCTTACAGCCGAGTTCACCCAAGGCACAGAATCACAGAATGGTTCGGGTTGGAAGGGACCTTAATTAAAGATCATCTAGTTCCACCCCCTGCCCTGGGCAGGGACACCTCCCACTAGACCAGGCTGCTCAAAGCCTCATCCAGCCTGGCCTTGGACACCTCCAGGGATGGGGCATTGACAACTTCTCTGGGCAACCTGGGCCAGTGCCCCACCACCTTCACAGTAAAGAATTTCTTCCTGATATCCAATCTAAATCTCCCCTCTTTCAGTTTGAAGCCATTACCCCGTGTCCTGTCATTACACTCCCTGATAAAGAGTCCCTCCGTTAAATCTTTCCTAGTCTGCTGTACAAAAAGTCCTATTCAAGATAGTTTATTGCTGATAAAAATGGTTCAAGTTAAGACGGCTGACTGCAGTGTAACAGATGAAGAGTATCGTATCTCTGCTGGGGAGCTGTGCTTATACCCGGTTTTGGTAGGGGGGTAACATTGCCTGTATCTTGATGACGTTCCACGCTTTCACCTGGAAAAATACACCAGCTGAGGAGAAAACTGTCAGTTCGTTCACAGTGGAAAGCTAAGGGCCAAGGCGGTGATGCAGGTAAGTTGTGCTGTGGGGCAGTACAATAGTGTGGGTCAGTGATACGCACGTTTAGAATAACTGAAGAATGATGTAATAGAAAGGATGGAAAAGAAGGAAAAGCCGTTAACCGGTGGGGATGAGAAGTACCACAGTGATGCTTTAAATCACCGTGGAATTTGACTAAAAGGATTCTTTCAAAAGTGTGCTTAGAATAAAGTTAATACGGTTCTTATTTCCACTTGTCACTTTAGGGCACTTCACCTTGAACTTGCCCTCAATGGTACATCTTGAGACCTGTAGATTGGATGCAGGTTTCCAGTACTGTTTTCACAGTAATTTGCGACAAATACAGAATTGTCCTAAACTCAGCTACAACTTCAATAGGCACTCAGTTTCAGGAACAAAACATGGCGTTTCTCTGCTTAATTTTAAAGGGTGTGCGTAGCTTGAAAAATACCTACTTTAAACCCAGATGCGTCCTGTTAGTACCGATGAACAAGGAAAAATATGAGGGACATCTGCGGAGGAAAGGATTATTCAGCAGGCGAGAGATTGAAGAGGCAGTCTCCAGAGTGGACACGTGCATCAAACTAAGTGAGGATTTGCCGGGATACTTTGATGCAGTAGTCAACACAGGTAAATTAATCTCTTTCATACTATAAATCCGACTTCTAATGACACACCAATAGATGGACTGAAACTGCTATGCAAACAAAGCCACGGGCAAATATTAAACTAAGGATGACCAGTGGTTTGATGTTCAGCATAACAGTCTAAACTATCCCTTAATTGATTTTCCCGCTTAATTCTTGTCCCAGGAACCCAAAAGCTCTGGAGATCTGTCAGGACCGAATGACTCTATGTCCAAGTTGTGCTTTAAGCCCACCTAGAAAGCGAAGCAACTATTGAAGCACACTCCTTAAGTGTTGTCTCCTAGGAGAATATTAAACTGATCTGTGCTAATTGTCTGTTGGTTTCCGGGCAGAGTTCAGAGGTGCTTTTGATCTAACAGACCTAATTATCTCCGGGCAGCAGCGGCTTTTATCAAGTGTTGAAATGGCAGCTGATGTGCCGGCTGACGTCTCGCTGTAAAGAAGAGGCTGCTGCAAAGCTGTTCCTTATGCTTCTGCTTAGTAACACGCTCAGGTCCCCCAGCCTGAAACAAGGAACGAGAAGGTGGTAGATATTTCATTCAAACACATGTTTGCTTCTTGATGTTTAGGCATTGAGGACAGCAGGTGGTAGAGAAGAATCCTTTTCTAGATCATTCTGTGTCTGCCCTTTTGTGGAGGTGATTTTTGTGGTTCACCACAATGATGGTGGAATATATCATTGTATTTATAGTTATTGTCAAGGGCATATGGATCTTACAATTTACGTGTAGCATTAAAGAAACAAAACACAGTAAACCAAATTGGAGAAGGAGAATATTTAAGTGAGTGCAGAAACTGAGGTGAATTTCGGATTATTTTCTTGAATGTGCTGTTTATGAAGATGAAGATTTTTCTCCCACAGAGATGAGCTGGATGAGTTACGGGTGCATTTCTGTATCAAACTTCTGTCATTTGTAACTTTGTACTGATGGAAGCTTGTTTTTTTCCTTATGTATCCTTTCTCTTCACCGTGAAATGCGTATATCCCTTTCTGCAGATGAATTGGATGACGCATTCACAGAGCTGAGTTTCCTCGTAAAGGCGTACCTGGGCTTGGAGCAACCTGCAGTTTTGGATAGCATTCAGGACTGGAATAGCAGAGCAAGAGCAGGTACTGTGTCTGGGCACACGCTACTACTAGTTTTATCAGTAGGGTATTCTTACTTATTTGTTACCAGAATTGAAATCTGTGAACGATGCAACCTGTGAGACTGCCTGTCTCTGAAAACTTGGCGTGATTCTCTGTAATGGGTCTCCTGGGCTGATTGCTCCCGGGTATCTGAATCTTTAATGGAGGTCTTTCCAGGTTCCTTACATCTCTGTGTGCCTTTAGGCAATAATACGCAGCAAGAGTTGCCTGGCTCTTCTGAGGACACTTTTGGGCTGAGGATGCTTTTGGGCTGAGGATCTCCCATTCGTTCCAGATCACAGAATCATAGAATCTTCATGGTTGGAAAGGACCTTTGAGATCATCAAGTCCAACCATACACACACACAAAAAAACCCCTACAATCTCTGCCACTAGAGCATGCCCTGAAGTGCCAAATCTAGACGTTTCTTAAATACCTCTAGGCACAGTGACTCAACCCCCTCCCTGGGCAGGCTGTTCCCGTGCCTGACCACTCTGTCAGTAAAGTAATTCTTCCTAATATTTAATCTAAACCTCCCCTGCCGCAGCTTCAGCCCATTTCCTCTGGTCCTGTCATTATTCCCCTGGGAGAAGAGGCCAACCCCCACCTCTCTCCACCCTCCTTTCAGGGAGTTGTAGAGGGCAATGAGGTCTCCCCTCAGCCTCCTCTTCTCCAAGCTAAACATGCCCAGCTCCCTCAGCCTCTCCTCATATGCCCCGGTCTCCAGAGCCCTCACCAGCCTGGTAGCTCTCCAGACCCCTCACCAGCTTGGTAGATGAATCACGAGCAAGGTACTTGTCCATGGCTGATAGCTTTTGTCTATCAAACTATTGAGCAACAAGAACATGGCATGACACCGAGACCTTACTTTACACTCTTCCCCAGGATTAGCCAGAAGCACAAAGAGTTATATGAAAAGCAGGGCAGTAAGATGAGTGAAGGCAACTTATAAATTCACTCCAAGGGCTTTTGGGGCTACCCACTGTGGGGTAAACCCAAATGAGTGTGTTTAACAGAAGCCTTTTGGCCTTTGAATGACTAAGGCTGGAGCTTCATCATCACTTTCAGCTAATCCAGCTGCTGCAAAAAGTGCTGATGCCCAGTTCACCTCTCCTGCCGATGCATTTCTAGTCAGCTCGTTGCTCTCTTTCGTCTGATTGTGCAGTCATTTGTAATCTGGATCAGGGAATGGTTCCATTCAAAACCTAACCCAGGAAAAAAACCAACCCTAACGTTCATACAGATCGATTCCTTGGTCAAACTCATCGTGGAGCTCTTGAATTGGCTCAGAGAGGGAAGGGGAAGGGAGAAGAGGTTCATGGCTGCCTGCAGAGGAAGAAAGGAGAACTACACTTGTCAGAGGCAACATAACTAAGGTTAGCTTAACCTATTGTGAGAACTCAGCTGCAGCCCTTGAATTTATTCCAGACAGGGCAAGTTACCAGCTGTGATGAAAGCAGAGTATGATCTCTAAAATAGTGGAGAAAAAAAAAAGAAACAGACATTACAGTGGCTCAGATACCGCACAACATGGACTAATAGGAAGCTCGTTTATGTGAACTCTTTCCTCTTAACTTCAAGAGCCTCCGTGGTTTATGGCTGTCTTCGTTAGATGCATTGCAACAGGAGGGTTAATGAGTTTCCTAAGTAACACAGAGCCAATATTCATGACCTTCTGTGTGGCTCAGAAGGCTGCAAATAAAAGTAGCTGAAGGGAGGGCAAATATGTCTGAAAATGTTAATGAAGGATAGTATAAAATTCGTCGGTTCATCATTTCAAGTAATTTTGTATCCTGAAAGAATTAATAAATACTGATTTCCCAGTGGACAAGAAAAAAGCTTCTACACATATTGTGGCGTCTTA
Organism: Rissa tridactyla; assembly: GCF_028500815.1. Classification (NCBI taxonomy): domain Eukaryota; kingdom Metazoa; phylum Chordata; class Aves; order Charadriiformes; family Laridae; genus Rissa; species Rissa tridactyla. The sequence goes on from NC_071466.1 coordinate 217,234,694, forward strand.
GAGCTACAGCAGTGGGGACCTTTCTGAAGAATCTTATTTAATCTTAAACTATGTAGGTTTTATTTTCATTTCCAGAGCTTCCATGTTTGCTTGAAGTGAGAAAGAAGACTTCCTTGCCTTATTTGCTATAATATTATTACTTATTTGTCTTAAAAAGACTGGAGACGTTTTGTCCTGAGAGGCAACAAAACCCACCGAACCCTAACTAGATTCTAAGGAAAGAAGAAAAAGGGGGAGGATTAAAGATAAAAAGATTTTTATATAATCATGGTATTTTTGAAGATATGTATGTATGTATCTGGAGTTCCTTTAAAGGACTTTGTATTCCTCAGCAGTTCTGAGTTCTTTCAGTGAGCAACTTGTCACTACTTACAGAAACCTTATTAATAGGACCAGATTTTGGTAATTCTGCTGTCCATAAAGTAACTTTTAAATTTACTATGCACCATTAAATTCATTTAGAGCTTCATTTATAGGTGTTTAAATAAATTTAGCTATCCTATTTCTAGCGATCATCTCTTCTCATGGACTGTGTGAAATAATTTATTTTAAAAAACTTGCCCCAAGGTTGTCTTTAATATGGACATTTTTAGTAAGATAGTAGCAGGGGGAAGATTGGTTGTGTGACATTATGATAGGTTGTTAATTCTTTCTTTAATGAACTGCTGTGCAAGATCTTTTGCTCATGGATAGAGTAAAAATACCGGGAGAAAATAGATAAGTTCTTCCTTTAAAAACTTTTTATAGCAGAAGTATAATACATTTCAGAGCTGATGATAACGCTTTGTACTTGCATTAGCCCCTTTCATCCACGGAGCTCGGTATTTTACAACTATTAATTATATCTCACGGCAGTCCTGTGGAGTGTGTGTTACTGTTTGTATTTTACGAATGAGGAAAGGGACGTTTATGTCGAAGACTGATGATTTGTGATGGCGGGCCCCAGGAATCCCACTGCAGGTCTGGCAGTGTGGAGCTCTGCAGGTTAGGCTCTATACTTACTTAGGGTCGAAGTGAGTAGTTTACTGTGCCTGAACCAGTCTCAGATCTCCTCTGGTCTTAACACCAGATCTTCTGGCAGCTACAGACCAGCAGTGTGTAATGGTTATGCTGAGAGTCATCTGACGACTGTTGAAACTTTTTTATAAAAGCATATGCTAAGAAAAATAACCATACCTAGTAGATGAACATGCATATGGATGGGACGTCTCTTAGCCTCTCATCCACTGCCTTTGTATGTGACTTTTTACATTGTGAGCTCTCGTGCTTTGATATGACACACAATACAATTAATGTATATAGTGTATTTCTTATGCTTGGATTTCTGCAAAGCCTGTCATGTACCGATATTGATAAGAATTTTTCTGTGACTTTATTTCACATTTAGATATCGTTTTATAGACCGGATAATTCCCAGTTTACAGATTTTTCAAATTCGAAAAAAATCACAGAACGGTAGGGAAGGGACCTTCAGAGATCATCTAGTCCAACCCCCCTGCCAAAGCAGGTCACCTAGAGCAGGTCAGACAGGAGCGCATCCAGGTGGGTTTGGAATATCTCCAGAGAAGGAGATGTTTTTGGAAAAAGCGAGTTAGTTGTGTCTTCAGCTTTCTGGCTCACAGGCATGTTTGGTTCCTTGCGATACAGCAGTGATGCAAGTCTTTGGGTTTCTGTACACAGAAATTCAGGCAAGTAACAGAAGACAAGGTGCCCCACTCCAACTCCCTGTCATATTCTAAGAGCTCTGAGAAGGTTAAAACTTCTAAGGAGATAGACTGTAATTAACTTTGAGGTCATAACAGTAGTGCATCTCAGAGCATCTGTAACAAAATGAGCTCATTTACACACGGTTAAGCACCTCTTCCTAATCCATTAATGTAGGGGTGTTTTTTTAGATTTTTTCATAACTTTCATTTGCCTAACTATTCAGGGGGTATAAATTTGTTTTATCGATGAAACACTTGGAAGGTTTAAGAGCTTTTTGGGAACTGCATAGTTTATATCCTTTATAACTTTCACACTTATGTTTTCCGAAACCAGAATTGTGCCAAAATCCAACTGATGACAGTTGCAAATGACTAGTTTCTTTCTGTTTGCAAAGTGGTGTTTAGAATACTCTTGTTGAGAATTATCTTTTCCATACTAGGTTCAAGAATACGGCTTTTACAAGAGCAAAGATTGTCACCCGGCGGAGTAATTACTGGCACCCGGTCTTCATCTGTTAATGAGTTCTTGGACTCTTCAGCCAAAAGCTGTCCAGAAGGCATCTCAGACAAACTAGCTGCACAACTGGGCGCTCTGGTAAGAAGCATTTACCCTAACCTTAGACAGAAATGAGAAGTTATATGCAAAAAATACATGTTAGTCAGACCTTTCTTTCTCCAGAAAAAAATTGACAGCTGTTCTCTGGCTGTCTTTCATTTCAACAATATTTACCAGTTGCCCAAAGGTAAAGGCAGATTGATGAGAGTGAGCCAGGTAAGCTCAGATGAGAGGACAAGCTGTCATTTCTGCTCAATTTTACACCAGCATAAATCTGCTGATCGCAACGGATTTCATCTAATTTTATACTGGTGCAAGGGAGCTGAATATCATCTGTCAGTTCTACAAGAAGATATGAAACTCTCCTGGTTGGAGGAAATAGTTAGATGCAGTTAATAGGGCAATGAAGATTACTTATGAACGCCATCCTGTGGCAGTGGAAAAACTCGTTCAGCCGAGCCTTTCAGATAAGTGCCAGAGATCAGATTTAAGCACGTTTTTCACCTGCTTTTACTTTTTCAATCAACAGATTCAACAATGTGCTTGGATTTCAAAGAACCTTTTGCAACTTCAGCTTCATATCTCTCTCCCTTTTTTTACTTCTCCTTAATAGTCCTTTCCCTAAAGGCATTCATTCCCCTTGCAGGCAGTGGGGGAGTTGAGGCTGCAGAGCAGATGTGTCTAATGCTCTTTTTATACGACGACGACAGGAGAAAGAGAAAAAGAAAAATGAAAGCTTTAAACTTTGTTCCATTCCAGGGTGATGATGTCATTATGATGAATGATGGCTTGGCAGGCATGACTTGCTGTACAATTTTGCCACTCTCTCCGTATTTATAACTACCTCTGATGTTTACAATTAGTGCTGTAGATGGAGCAAAGTAACAGACCCCTCTGCCCCCTTTTCCCAGGCTTTAAAAAAGGCTCTCTTAGGTGCGGAGAAGGGTCTGACCATAAAATGGCCGACATAAATAGGGAACCTCCCATCTTTCAGTCTTCTGAAACGAAATACCTCTTTTCAAGCCATGCAGAATTAAAAAAAAAAAATGTCACAAGCGTGGTTTGTTTTCATGTTCCTCTCATCCAAAGGTTTGTTAGTTTAATGTGAGAGAGAAGCCAGAGTATTTCTTACCTTGGTGGCACTCTGCCATCGCTCTCACCCTAGCAATTCATTTTTCTCGCTTTTTTATTTCATCTTTTTTATTTTTATTTTGAAAGTTTACATTTTGTAAAGTCAGGGCGAAGTGGTTTATGATGGAGGAGACTATCATTTACCTTGCGTTTAACTAACTTAGTGGCCGCAAGGCTCTCTTTCTTATTAGTCTCCTTGTTCAGTGCTGGTAATACCTTTTCGTTATTTACTACACTGAGTTTTCAATATATTTTTACACGCAGAGGAAGCTTTACAGCATCAGCTGAAGTGTCAACATAGTAAAACATTCAAGGTGAAACACAGGTGCCTCTTAGACCATATTTAATGAAAAGAATGTAAATATGTCTGTGGCCTTAAAGTAAATTTTTTTTCTAAACTGTTATATTTGGGAAAGCAAATGATTTTTGTGCTCTTGACACCCAAATAATGTGCTGTCACTGCAGTAACCACATTCCACTCCCATCATGTAGAACCGGAAAATAAAAAATATGAAGAAATTAATGGCAATTATCCACCAGCAAAATCAGAAGCAGGATCTGCTGCTCAGGGAAAGACAGTAGATCTGATTCCCTGCAGCCTTACCCCTTGTGAGCATGCCAGCCCTGCGCTAATTTTGTGTGGCTGTGATTAACTATGCAAGGTATGCACAGAAAGGTACCTATACCTGTAATCCACACAGGAAAAAAAAGAGTTAGAGTTACATCTTTACCAAAAGAAAGGAAAACAAAACACAAGCTGAGTGAGCACCTAAGCGGAGCCTTATTTAGCATAAATAGGGAAGGAAAGTGAAGGAATTTGCAACAGTCATAACGTGAGCATTCAGGAGATGAACTGCGTTCTCTGTCATTGCTCACGCCATGACAGAACACCTCTGTTACAGACATGATTGAGCTATTAAATTGGTAGCTATCAATGCCTATCAGCTGATAACAATTCAGGATTTAATAACTTTGCTCTGTGATTTACGTTTTATTTTTTTAAGCACACTGTGGTGCTGCGTTTGCCTGAGCCGAGAAATTACGTTGTCCTACAGCACACGTTAATTAACAGGCCCTTAAAACTCAGGACCACATTTTCCAGTCTGCTGAGATCATAACGTGTTCGTTATGCAAAGTCATTTTAACAAGCTGAAATTTGAAAAAGGTAATTCCTCCTTTGAAGGGGGGAATATTGGTTGATATAGAGTTGGTAAGGCAGGTTTTCTGCATTGATGGAGCAAGGAGACAGTGTATTTAAGACGTAGCGGGGGCAAATTCTTCCGTATTCAGCCCCTTGCTGGTGAAAAGAAGCTGAAGACAACAAGAGAGCTAGAATTATCCCTGGGAGGCTGGGATGCATCAAAAGTGATTCTCTGCAGACATTCCTTCCTGCTACATCCCGGCAATTTTGACTCCTGTGAAGAAATGGAGCTTCACTGGAGATGAAGATCTTCATTTTTCAAAGCCAACAAGATTTCAGACGAAAATTTGGTTTGTGTAGATCGGTGAATCATATTTAGCACCTTGTTAGTTATAATATGGCTCCGCTGTTTTCCCAGAATATATAAATGCGTACACTCTAGAGCCTTAGCAAAAGAGAGGAATCTCACAGCCAATTAAGTTACCATATATACTTTTAAATTGCTGTATAAAGTTGCTCGTATTTCTTTATCAGGAAGAAGCTTCTCTCCAAAGGCGTCGTTCTGCAGCACGTCAGGCTTTGTCAGGGAAGGCACCTAGTGCGTATGTCCAGCTGTTTCAAAGGTAACGTAGAGCGGTTTCAGCCAAGTCCTTTGCAATACAGTGAAAAATGCCTGTTTAAGCTTTCCTCTCCACTGCTCTTAAGGATGAATGATTAGAAACTGTCAGGGATTGCAAATCTCAGAGACAGCTCTCCTTTCTATCACTTTTAAATCTAGCCCTACAAACGTATCACGCACCGCCCGTCTTTTGACTTGGGAGCACAGCAGTCCCGAAATGTGTACCGAAAATGTATGAGGCACAGCCATCCACAATAACTTGTCTAAACCTATGAAATTATTATACGCTGCTTCTCTGAGAGAGCAGAAAAGGATCATTTTTCTGGCAGCTCACAGTCTCCGGCACGTTTTTTACCACTACTAGTAATTAGCTTTGGAAAGTCACAGCCGTGCTCAGCGCAGGGTTGTTTGCTGCAGTGCACCTTCTGTGGATCTCTCTGTTTAAAGCAGAATTTCTGAAAGCTGACTCCAGTTCCTAATTTTTTTTTTTATTTTTTTTTTTTTAGAAAATGGATCTTGTCTCGATTGACTCTCTTCCTTTTCCCTCATAGTCATAGCCCTGCAAAAATGGCGTTAAAAGTCTATAAATCTCAATGTGCCGTCTTTGATCGATCTTTTGTGGCACTCCTGCCTCCCCCTGGTGTAAATCTTCCTAATCTGAATTTTTCTTTGCTCGCTTTTCCTACCCGCCGTGAAAAGGCTCAAGTGTTGACATTTAAAGTATCACATAGGCCTCTATATCAGCAATCATCAGAATGAATAGAAAAGTTTACACCTTTCAGGCTGTACAAGTGCAGTCACCGATTGTACGTACCAGATGTGTTGATGAAAATCATTCCGATGACAAAGTCTGGAGATTGACTATTTAAAAAAAGAAAAAAAGAAGGGAAAAACCCACCACCTACTGAACAAAACTGTCTCTAGAAAGTCAATGGCAGAAGCTTACAGGCAGAAATGCGTCATTATGATGCATTTTCAAATCTTTACTTAGAGAAAAGGGTTTTTTAAGTAGCGGATTCATTCATTTTCAATTACGTTGAAATGAGAAGAAAAATGGAAATCACTGTTTTCTTTTGCTAGATGTTTTGGGTTTGATTTGGTGTTGCAGTGGGAACTGTTCAACTGAGTTTGCCTTAGTTTGTTGCTCTTTGCTCCTTTTATTCCACAATAGTCATTCTCTGGAAGCTGATTTTGGAGTTAAGTATCAGACTGCTTTGGCAGAGCTGTCAGGCAGGTGAGAGAAAATCCTGTCACCCCCAATCAGCATTTGCAATTACCAGGCCTCAAGGGATGGATGCGCTCAGCAGAATTGGAGGCAAGAGTAGACAACACCCCATTCCATGCAAGAGGTTAAGTCAAGAGGTGCCATAAATATCAATGCTATAAAATGCTTGAAATTCTGAGAGAGGATCTGAATCCTGGAATGCAGCAATTAGATAGCGGAGAACCTGTAGATCATGTAGTCCAGTCCAGCAGCAAGGGTATGGTTGTTCTGTTGAGCATGTTTGTTTATATAGAATTAAAGCAAGCTTTAAATACCCATGAGAGAAGGGCCTTCACCTTGGAAAAGCTCGCCTAGGGTTTGATGGATCTTTCTTTCAATATATAACGATGGACCGGGGTCAGGAGAAGCTTAAAAGGTTATCGCGTGTCATCTTAGCTGTAGTAACCGTCTTTGTGCGCGCTCTTAGCCTACGGGAAATGTAAGGTGATGTGGCTTTCTTTAGCTTTTATCAAGGGCTGAGCAAGGAATTTGTACGCAGATTGTGCGACTGAGATGACTCAAGGTAATTCATTACGTCATTATTCGTCGTAACATTAGCAGCAGCACCCAAATAATTTTGGGGTGGTTAAACTGTTATCTTGTTTTATACTTTTCCATGGTTCTTACCTAAGCTATATATATTGCAATGTCTTTTCAGCTTTCTCTGGAAGTCTACGCATAGTAAATTCAGTAGGATTACTATAAAGTCTCTCTAATTTGTTAATTATCTCTCAAAATTGATCAGTACAGAGTATTTCAAGTGTCCCTACAACAAGTGCTGGCAAAGAAGACACTACAGCCTCACCTGAAGCACCATGCTTCATTTTCTCTGCATATTTTGCTCAACAATTACACCGATCTTTTCGTGCAGCCATTATAGCATTAGGTATCCAGCCTCGACATCTCATCTCATTGTTATGTCCAGATCCTTCTCAGCTTTAGTGCTTCCCAGATTTCTCTCTCCATGGAATATCCACATTTGAAGTTATTTTCTTTCAAGCTGTATTTTATTTGGAGGTTTTTATTTCTCTTTTTACTTGGCTAAGTTTAAAAAACCTCTTCCTGTCTATTCTTGCTTTAATCTTAACAGCTTTGTTCTGATGAATTTTTATTTTGAATGTGATACACCTTTTCTTTATTTTCATTGTCAGCAGCAGTGCGTAAAAGTACTTCCTCCACTTAATCAGTCTGCTGTTTATGTGAAAATATGATTTCTTTCACTGGTAACGCATCCGGCCTTATACAGGGTTTCAGCTGATGAATCTTGATGTGGTAAGCTTGCTGCCATAGCACCCCTCACTGAGGAATACTCTAGAGGAGCGAAGAGAAAAGAATATGCCCCCCTGCTTAATTACTCCAATATAAAGCCTAATTTTTACCCTGAACTTCCAGGGGAGTTTGAATTGACTGAAGCTGTGGACTCGTGACTGGGAGAAGCAAACATGCATTTTGTTCTCTCTGTTCTAACCCTGGGGAGGTGACATCTTGGAGCAAAGTGGGGCAGATGATAGAAGGAAGTTCGTTAAAGCGGATTAATTTCAAATTGTGTTGGGAAATACAAGAGGAATGTCCGTGCTTGCCATGCGGGATGGAGTTGGTATAGAATGAAACTTTGTTCTGAGGGCATTGCAGGTAACCGGAAGCGAAATAACAGAAGTACTTTAAAAAGTAGGTGATTGTACTTTAAAAAGTAGATTATTATAATTTCAAAAGAACAAATTTGTGAAATATGCAGGTAATTGATTATATGTATTTTTAGCAGATAGAAATACCATATGATTACCTAAAAGTTTCTACAATGTCTTGCTTGAATTGAAGATTATTTTTTTAGCTGTTAGACTAGATTTTAGTTGTATAAATTATATGAGTAACTCCATTAAAGTGGTGTTTTATTTGAGGATTTGTATCCTGATTTCACAGAATCACAGAATGGTAGGGTTGGAAGGGACCTCTGGAGATCATCTAGGCCAACCCCCTGCCAGAGCAGGGTCACCCACAGCAGGTGGCACAGGAACACGTCCAGGCGGGTTTGGAATGTCTCCAGAGACGGAGACTCCCCCACCTCTCTGGGCAGCCTGTGCCAGGGCTCTGGCACCCTCACAGCAAAGAAGTTCCTCCTCACGTTTAGGTGGAACTTCCTATGCTCAAGTTTGTGCCCGTTACCTCTTGTGCTGTCACTGGGCACCACTGAAAAGAGCCTGGCCCCATCCTCCTGACACCCACCCTTTAAGGATTTATAAGCATTGATAAGATCCCCCCTCAGCCGTCTTTTTTCCAGACTAAAAAGAACCAAATCCCTCAGCCTTTCTTCATAACACTCCCCTAATCATCTTGGTAGCCCAGTCATTATTGTGAAACATTATTTGCTGTCCCCTCTCCAGCAGTTCCCTGTCCTTCTGGAACCAGGGAGCCCAGAACTGGACACAGCACTCCAGGTGTGGCCTCCCCAGGGCAGAGCAGAGGGGGAGGATGACCTCCCTTCACCTGCTGGCCACACTCTTCTCGATGCCCCCCAGGATGCCATTGGCCTTCTTGGCCACAAAGGGCACATGGCTGGCTCATGGTCATCCTGTTGTCCACCAGGACTCCCAGGTCTCTCCCCACCGAGCTGCTCTCCAGCAGGTCACCCCCAACCTGTCCTGGTGCAGGGGGTTATTCCTCCCCAGGTGCAGCACCCTACACTTGCCCTTGTTGAATTTCATAAGGTTCCTCTTTGCCCAAATCTCCAACTTGTCCAGGTCTCGCTGTATGGCAGCACAGCCTTCCGGTGTGTCAGCCCTCCCCCCAGCTCTGTGTCATCAGCGAACTTGCTGTTGTTGAAAAGAACCGCTTGTGCTGGCATCATACTGAGAGAGGACTGCTGCTTGAGCATCAGAAGTTCCATCTCAACACGAGGAGGAAGGAACTTCTTTGCTGTGAGGGTGGCAGAGCCCTGGCACAGGCTGCCCAGAGAGGTGGGGGAGTCTCCGTCTCTGGAGACATTCCAAACCCGCCTGGACGCGTTCCTGTGCCACCTGCTGTGGGTGACCCTGCTCTGGCAGGGGGTTGGACTGGATGATCTCCAGAGGTCCCTTCCAACCCCAACCATTCTGTGATTCTGTGACTGGGAGCGTAAATAGGTGGCTGTGGACCACAAATGGTAGAGGGCAGAGGCGGCTCAGCTTGCTTTTGGGCAGCGCTGCTGCAGAGAACGAGAACCCTACTTCAGTCAGGGGTGCGTCTAAATTCTATGAAATAGATGAAACTGATGCCAAAAATGATTCATGCAAAAAAGTTCCTGAGGTGCTAGGCGTTTTGAATTGCTTGCGTATCTGTAAATATTAAAAGATTCTTTAATGCTTAATCTCATCGTTACACATTTTAATCCAAACTGAAATACTGAAATACATTGCTCAATTTTCCCGAGTATGGGTTAGAAAATTTTAAAAGTGGTGTCACAAAAGAATCTAACCTGTTTTATTTATTGCAGCCCCGCAGGGTTATCTGCATAAATTTTGCTTCTTAAATCCAAATTACTGAAAAACCTGGCCTCTCTATTTTTTTGCCTGTGGCTGTGTGCAGGTGTAATTAAAGTCATTTTGATGTCTCATTGCCTAATATAACATACAGGCGACGTTCAGTGGTTTGTTCTGAATAAACTTCGTAGTTGTCTGTGTGTTTGAGGGTAATAAATAAGGGGTTGGCTTGAAGTCTCATTCAGATCAGGCTTTTAGCTAATGATTAACTTCTTGATTTCCTCTAAATGTTGCTGAAAGGACTGGAGCAAGCAAGAGCAGGCATCACCGAGAGGAGAATTTATACCATGCAATCTTGCTTTTCTGAGTTGGAAGGAAACTCTACACTTCACAGTTTCCCTGGAGCTCCTTGCCAGGACTGGGAAGAGAGAAGGTCCACGGTCTACCTGTGGTTGAGCCTCTCTCTTCAGGTTGCATTGGCTTCCTGGACGTGAAAGACTTACATGCATGTGGTTGCATGCATTTCTTGGAGACCCTCTTGTCCAGTCAAGCTCAGACCTCAATGTAATTTTGCTTTTCAGTTTTATTTCTGTCCTCCTCCATGACAAACCTAGGGCATTGTTCTGAACTGCATGGCTCTGCCTTTTCACAGGGTGCTAGTTAACTTCTCCAGCCTGTTTTTCCTTTTTTTTTTTTGAGCTGAGGCATCCCGGTACAATTTGAATTACACTCTGAGCCTAAACACCCATAACGACAGTACAAAGCTGGAGAGCCAACGCAAACAAGACGTATAGTGCAGAGACAGAAGGTGAAAAAACATCCCTATAACACCTCTAAATATGCGTATTTTTCTTAGCTGTCGGGCGTGTTGTTTTAAGTTTATTTATCAACTGAGATGTAGCTTCTGAAGTGGGTTGTGGGTTCTGGATCCAAACCTTTGGTCTAGGAAGCGGAGTTCATTTTCCTGTGCTGACCCGCTCCTTAGAGGAGAGGGGTGACCTGGAATCCTGTCTTCGGATTTCTGCTCTGACTCTTAAAACCTCCATTCTCAGGCTGTGTATTTCTGTGCTATATATTGAACGGAGTTCTTTGCTGAGAGATTTGCTTTTATTCTTTTTATTATTATTATTATTATTATTTTGTGGATTTACAAGAAATTATTTCTGAGAGCGCTCAGCTCTGGGGGCTGTTAATGGAATCAAGCCCTTTCTCCGATGTAATTGGTTCAGATTTTGATCTGAGCAGATAACGAACAAACACCATTACCAGCCGGCGGTTGCTTGACAGTGAAACAGTAACAGCTTGAGGCCTTTACACTAGGGAAGCTTTATTTATAGGTATTAATAATAAGAAGAAACTAAAGAAAGGGAAATTTAAGTATGAAGAGTAGGAAAACCTCGCCTGCAATGCATGGTGTATTGGGCTAGGGACTGATTTCTGAGGAGGAGTGGGGAAAGCTTCATCACTGAAGCACCAGAAGACCCACAGGGGGGAAGAGTCCTGCTTTGGCAAGATGAGGAGGCGTGAAAAGACAGTTTGAGGTTCCAGCCTCTCTGTTTCCTCTGGGAAAGTGGCAGGGGTGTACTTCTGGCCTTAATGGGCATGATTGAGGGCATGAAGAAGAACTTAACGGTTTGGGGTTTTGTCCGAAACTGTAGCCATGAGTCATCAGAAAAGATATTAACCCTACTTAAAAACCTAGTTTCTCCCATGGAGCAAGGGTTCAGCAGTTGCTACTGCAGTTAAAAATGTTCTTGACAAGCTTCCTAGGGAAACTGGAAAATGGCACACACAAAAGTTATATAGGCTCGTTGCCCTTAAAAATAAACAGATTCCTTCAGTGTTCAGTTGAGGTGTCTCGGTGGGATGGTGCTGGTACAGAGGGTAAATGCATGGAATCTTCCAAGACTTAATAATTTTAAGTTCACCATTTCATTAAGGACCTCTCGTGCTTGCCAGTCTTCAGTGCTGCTTCTCTTCGGTTTTAGCTCTGCGGTTCTACTCTATAAAGAAGGTGGTGTCAATACTGCAATTAGGGGGAATGATTTTTTTTTTTTAGATTTTATGAATGGCAGTGAAGATGAAACTTCTCACCTTGTGAGTTACTTACAAGGGGTCTGATCAGCCTGGAGAAGAGAAGGCTCCGGGGAGACCTTAGGGCAGCCTTCCAGTACCAGAAGGGGGCCTGCAGAAGAGATGGGGAGGGACTCTATCAGGGAGTGTAGTGATAGGACGAGGAGTAACGGTTTTAAACTGAAAGAGGGGAGATTTAGATGAGATCTCAGGAAGAAATTGTTTGCTGTGAGGGGGGTGAGCCCCTGGGCCAGGTTGCCCAGAGAAGCTGTGGCTGCCCCATCCCTGGAGGGGTTCAAGGCCAGGTTGGACGGGGCTTGGAGCAACCTGGGCTGGTGGGAGGTGTCCCTGCCCAGGGCAGGGGGGTGGAACTAGTTGATCTTTAAGGTCCCTTCCAACTCTAACCATTCTGATTCTGTGATTAATCTCACCTGATTTTGCGTATCTTTAATAAAAATGTCTCTATCTCAACAAGTTGCCCTGCAGTGCTTTGTCTCAGTGGAGATTGATTCATCCAGCCCGCTTTAGATGTCTACTTAAGCTCGAGTTTATTCATACTGGAGCTGTGACTCTTCCTCTCCATTGGTTATAAATAGAGCCTGGGTAGCTAAGATTCCTACCCCCAACTGCTCATTGCTGCTTCTCTGCCACCGGAGGCAATGCTCCTCCCCATCTGAATGGGTCTTGTGAACTCACTAAGCACTAATTATACTATCACAGCATATAAAGGCATGTAACAAGCACTTTATTTTCTTTTTGTATCATTTCAGGGACCTGGCTGTCACTCCTGCACCGGGCAGCTCCCGTCAACACTTACTGGACCCAACAACACGTGCTTCTCTGCTCTCAGGTGGAAGGAATGTCACCCAGGACCAGAGCTTCCCCCTGACTAACCCGGAGAGCCGGTGAGTTCAGTTTCTGAGACAGCAGCTCATCGCTGGGTGGAATGAAGGTTAATGCTGCAATGTGCAAGATCTAAAACCATTTCCCAAGCTAATGCAGTTGTCTCATCTGTTACACCAACAGCCTTATTAAACACGTGTCGCTGCAGCATAAAACAAAGTCTTGTCATTCAGGAAATGGTTTCATTTAGACGCCATAATTCACATACACAGAAAGGGAATTTCAAGAGCTTTCTATCAAGAAGATGTTTGAAAGGGAAAAGATGCTGAAAGAAACTTGGTCCAGGTATAGAAACACAGAACTTGAGTGATAAATATTTTTTTTACACAAATTTACCAGATATTATTTTCAGAATTATTTCCTATTCTCTCTTTAGAGGATTACCATAGCTACTGCTGAACAGAGCTTTTGGGAAGCTCTGGGTGATATTACAATCTTCAAATTCATATCTCATCCATGATTAACAGCAGGACCCCATCGGGATTTTGAGCCCTGTAGTACCTGTACCCGCTCTTGCTATCTCAGCCAGCGCTGCTGTGCTTCGTATCTTGACCAGCATCTCTGCTCATGAGCGATGAACAGCCTCATTTATTTGTACCACAGCTAAGCAGGCTCTGAGATACGGGAGGGAGAAAACTCCTATCTCCTTTAAAGCTTGGGGAGAGGTGAGGATAGAAGAAGATTTGAAGAGGCTACATCTTCAGTGTCTTTTAGGGCTTCAGCTACGAAGCAGGCTGTATTTTCCTGACTTGCTCTGTGGGGCCACAAGATGACTGTGACTTACTCTGATGGTCCTGTTTCATAAGTACGTCTGAGCTTTGTCTGCCAACAAGCCTGTCTGCTGTTGTGGCAAGTGACATTGCGGCCTTTCTATGCAGTATCCTGCATAAGCCTTTTTTTTTCCCCTCCTCTGGCCATCTGTTGTAATCTCGTGCCCAGAAGGGATACACAGAAGCAGCTGGATGCCACAGCATGACCTAGTGAAGCACAACATGCCAGATCCCTCATCCACGCTAGGAAATAGGTGTGTTCTCTTCAGAACCTACCACAAAGCTCATCTGAAAGCTGCATCTTAGAGTTGGCTGATGTCTATGCCATGTGGCTGTTGGTTCGGTCCCATGTCTGATACCTTGTTCTCATTCCATACAAACCAAGGTACCTTTCCTGGTGTATTACCATGCCATGTATTTTTCACCTGTGTATTTTCACCTCTTTTAAAAATCACTGTTAAATAACCTCCTAATAACATATTAGGCACTTTTTCACGTGAAGTCAGACGGGTGAGAAATGCTGAGCGTCTTTGTAAGATTGCAACCCGTTCACCGGAAAAAAAAAAAATCTCAGCGTTCCTTTTATATCCTAGAGAGACTGCCAGTTCCCTCGATGTGATGTACTACCTGCCGCTGTAATTACAAGTAGTTAATTAGCGTGCTGTAAAAAGGTTGACACCGTAGGCCTCTGCAGATTCATTTGTCCTGAGTATTTGTGCCCCAGTGGAGTGTGCTGACGGGGAACAGAGCGAGCGTATGAAAAAAACCCGAGTGCGTAATAGGTTGCCGAGGGATTATGCATCATCTGTCCTTACCAGTAAGAGGCAAGGCCCATAACTCAAATGAGTGTGAAGCTACGATGAGTTGTAAAGGTCTTACCCTTCGCATATGGGTATAAATATGTCTTTCCACTCCACCACATTTTGGTGTTTTGACTTTAGCAGTGTTTTCATTTCGCGCTGTTAATAACCGAGTGGAAAAACAACTGTGAGGAGAGAAAAAGCAAACTGCTAATCTGATTCATTTTCTGTGAGTGCCTCATGGCCTACAGCAAAATGGTATAGAGTCACGTTGTCAAATCCTTTCGCAAGGGAGAAATATGGAACGTTTGGAAGAAATTTGCTTATAGGCGTGATTGATGGAAATGCTGTTGGGTGGATGCAACTGAAATATTGGTGAGAAAAATCCCACATTTCTGAAGTATTGTGGTAAAGCCTGTGGTGGTTTTGTTTGAATGTTGAGGTCGTTTAATATTTTCTTTTTCTTTCTCTCCAATTTTACGCTTTCAACATTTGGAATGGAAGAAAGAGTAAACTAAAAAAAGGCATCAAGGGGTAAGAGCATGAATGTATTGACCTGCAGGCACAGCTGATGAAGGAAACCTGTTTTCCACGATCAGGGACTGCAGATTAGTCTGATATCTCACTGGGCAACATTGTGTCCGAGTCCCACATTTTTTTTTTGCATTATTTCTCAAATTTGGCTGTTTTTATTTAAGCTTGAGCTGTGGTGGAAACGGCATCGTTGTTCTTCAGGTCACTAACGCTTGTTGGATTCAAGCCCTGCAGTTGTTCTGTTACTTGTGCTCTACAAGTAAAACAGATGATCCTGACTGCATTTATTCAAGAGTGAAAATTAAAGGTTTTGTTTGTGCATCTGCTCACTGACCTGTGGTTTTCAGCAGGACAGTTTCTAATTACATCCATGGCTTCTTTTTCATTGCTAAGACCATAGCTGTGGTCTTCTCCTTGGAAGTAACCTGTGAGGACCTAGTCTTCCCTGGTTTCACCAAAGAAAACACCGTGCCGGCTTCCAGGGATTTTTGAAGTCCTCTGCTGGAGGCTGAACTCTCCCACACATGAAAGTGTGGATTGTTTTTGCCTGAAGGTTCCATTTGTTTTCACTCGCAGGCTTAAACAATTTATCATTGCCTGTGGTGAGCAGCAGTCCTTTAGGGCAACGTATCTTACAACTGTACTTTAAAGGACTGCTGCTCACCACAGGCAATGATAAATTCCTTAGGTCCCCGTCGGCTGTATTTCATTACTCAGTTTTACCAGCAGAGGTGTTAGTAAGGATATTGAAACGATCTGGTTACAGCATAACAAGAAGAGAGGAGGGGCAAAGTGTAGTGAATTGGAGAGTAGAAATTTAACTTCTTAATCTGTTACTATGCTTCATCGTTTGCAAGTTTGAGAGTGGAGTCAGAACCTCACCTACCACTGATCAGCGCATTTAACAAGGAACTGTCGCGCATATTTAATTGCACTTCTCCCTTCCTGCCAAACACAATCAAATGAAAAATATCTGTCAATTGGGATATTATGACATCACGTGCAATCGATCTATAAATAAATCTATCAGCCATGAGGATTCTGTGATTCTGTGATATAGCAGCCCAGTGCTTTACTCCCCAACTCACTACTAACATATTTTGCATTTAGCGCACACAGAATCCATTTGTCTCATTACTCCATGGGGTAATACTGGGTGGGGGTTAAGATTCCTATTTCTCATTTATTTTCCATGTAGCTAACTGGGAAATTTTACTAGAGGGAACACACGCCTGCTTTGCCTATAATAGTTGTCAGGGAAGGACTAAAACTAGGTTATCCAAACTCATTTACAGGTCACCTGGCAAAAGCACAAAGGAGAAGTAAGTTCTCAGCTCCTCTGCTCCACCCCTCCCAAATACCTTGGACATCTAGATGGCAGAGACCTCATAAACTCTAATCATCCCACTTATTTTTGATGTTATTCTCATTGAGTAGTTTCACAAGAAACCTTTATTAGATTAAATGTTTCCTATGACTAGAAAAGCCTGGGTACCTGCCTCCACTACACCCTGCCAAGTGGTACGTAAATTATTTCCCCCGTTTTACCTTGTCTTCTGCCCTTTAAGAAAGGGACGGCCGGGGAGGAAGACAATAAAGATTTTTGTGGAACGCCTCAGGATGCTGGATTTTAACGTAGCGCATTCACGTAGCTGCAGCTAGACATCCACAGGGGGTTAATTCTAACTATCTAATAGCTATTTTTAGCCTTTATTTGTAGGCGAATGTGTGACTATATTCTCTGAAGCAAAAGCAGAAGTAGTCAGCCTTTTAGAAGTTGGAATAGATGTTGTTGAAGAGTCCAAGCTGCTGTTTGTACTGAGCCTGGATTTACTACTCCTAATAATTTCTTATCCCTGCCACAGTTAACGTCTGATGCGTATTACAGGCAGCTAAAATGAGTTTACGACTAGGGTTAAGCACTTGGCGAGAGCATTCAGTGTTTGATGAGCCTCCTTGGATGCAGTGGACCTCAGAAGAAGGCGCTCAGTACGTCACAGGATATAACATTCCTTTACCTTGAAGGCAATGGCAAAATTCTCATCACAGTACATCTAGTGAGAAGATAATTACCTGTTTCTTATGGGAGTACCACACTGTTTTGTCTCGTTATTCATGATCCCTTCTTCTTATTGGGTGGATTTATTAAAATGCCACTGAAATACTTTCTTTCTATTCCCCAGAATGCTGTAATCACAGTGTTCTCAAGAGCTAAATGCTCCTTGCAAGAATTACAGGATGAAATTCTTTTGGCCTGTGCCATCGCTAAGGTCAGGGCGGATAATCTGTGAATTTCCTCCCACATTCCTAAATCGGTTTCTCTCGCCTAGACCAGAACCGTCCTTTCTGTGTGAAGAGAGACATTATGAGATGTCTTAAGCATCGCTCCAGATATATATTACAGTTTTGCACTAAATGGGTAGTTACTGATCTCTCCAAATCAATCAATTTCCTTACTTTTTTTGAAGTAAATTGATAGTATATAGATGGAAATGGAAAGCCTTTATCAGAACAAGCTACAACATGGTCGTTAGCATCGTCGGGGTCTCAGACTACTCAGGCTTCGGCTTTGGCTATGTTTTCTGCAAGAGGTGTAGCAGGTCAGAGGTGCCTTGGCTACTGCTCACTGGTAAATGGCTACTCATGGTCCGTGTTGTCACTTGGGTGCTACAGAAACACTTTTTTCCAAGGCAATTCCCATTTTCTTTGACTCCCCAAGAGAGAACGGCGTCTGCAGCGCTGAACCACGGGTTTGGAAACAAGGAGCTCTGAGTTCTCATCTCGGATCTGAAGCCGATTCACTGCGTGGCATCAACCTCTTTATTGCACCTGTCTGTGTGATTGATTATTTAAATCAATAAACGAAAATTGAGAGAGGCCACAGTTGTGTTTGCTAGCGCTAGAAGTTTTGAGAGAATTGCAATGTGTGAAAAAGCTTTGTGTAACGGGTACGTGCTGGGATTTATTTCTGACTTTTGACTGAGTTGTGCGACTGCAGCATCAGTAATAGTCAGACTGGGTGCATATGCTTTTTTTATTGCTATTTTAAAGCATGAATCATTTCCCTCTCTCAGCTCCAGAGAATCCGGTCCTGCTAGCAGACGATTTCTAATCTCAGCCGGTGCGTCCGCTGCTGAAGCTCTGCCCGTTCGGAGCCCTGTTCCCCACGCTCGCCTCGCTGAAGAAGCCAAAGCCGAGCGTCCCCATCCAAGAGGAGCTGAAAATGGAGTGGACAGATTGAAAGGTTTGAACCGTATTCCAAAGTAACAGTTTTGCTCAGGCTGTGTGTGTAACTGGAATTACAGGAGCTTTATCTGGGTGACGGGGCAGCTTCTTCGTGCTTCTGCTAAGGACGCTCTGGTAAGCAGCGATGTTACGATGTGGTAGAATCATCACGGTGCGAACGCAACGTGATCCAGCCGCTTTCTCTCAGTGAACTTTTGGGGAAATTAAAAATAGTGACTGCTGAGGCTTAAAGTTACTCTTCCGCATGGATGAGGCAGAGCAGTCACTAGACTTCCTGAAGATATTACTCTTTCCCACCCTGCAAAACACTGGGTTTTCATCCGGAGATGCGCTTTGCGGTAAATTTTGACTTTTCATTGAAATAAACACCCTCTTAGTGCTTCTTCACTTATTTATATAATTTCTGCAGAGACCGAACTCCCTAGTGACAATCTTCAGAGAAAATACAGCAAGTCCAAGACTGGTTCTTCCCACGTGTCTCAGCTCGTCACCTGGCCGGGCTCCCACTCCAAACCTGTCCTGCCTCCAATCCCGTCCGGGCGGAAGAGGACCAACCCTTGATGGCCACTACTAGCCAAGTCTTCGTCATGATTGCGCTGAACCTTGCTGTCGAACAGGAACACTGATTTTGATATATTTCTCTTCAACAAAGCAAAGTCTATCAAATATTATTTCTAAATCCATTTCTGATTAACTCCCCCCCCAAAAGTTATTTATTTGTAACTTTATTAAAAAGTAATTTCTGTATTTCCCAAAGCTCAAAGTTATTTCCCCAGGCACTCTCAGCTGGGAAATGGCGTAGAATTTTTCTTAACAGCCACATGACCATATCTGCCATTAATTTCTCTCTTTCCTACCCCTCTAATATTATAGATTTAATTGATGTGTGGAAGCATCGGGGCCTCTGATAATATTGCCTGTATTGTAGTACCCGTGAATTATTTTGAAGAGGGATTTTGTGAAACGTTCAGAGTTAAGTTGGGAGTGAAAACTAGTTCCAAGTCTTTTTTTTTAATAAAATGTGTTTCTTTGAAGGGATGAGACGTAATTCTTTGATTTGCAAGTGAATTTGAACAACCTAGTAAGGAGTCATCAGGAAAAAAATAGTACAATTATTAAGAACTTGCTGAAGCTGTAATTAGTATGTGAAGATTTGTTTTTCTGTATGTGGAGCAGAGCTCTGACAAGTAAATAAAACTCTTGAGTTAATGTTTGTCCTGATTAATTATCATTAACAGAGAGCGTGGCCCTTTTGCCTGAGCAGCGTCCACCCAGGAGGGGCATTTGCTGTTCGTTATTACAGCGTGGGTCCTCAGAGGTCTTTGCGTGCACAGAAGATATCCCGCCTCGCCGCAGCGTGGAGTCATATCCGCGGAAGAGCTCTGGTTTCCTTCACCATGAATGTTCACGATGTGGCCAAGGTTTTTCCTTGTTTAAATAGGATGAACTGAACGAAGCAACGCAGCTCATGGTAAGTGATGGAGAGATTCAGATAGCCTGACCTTAAATTCCAGTGAAGCCTGTAAAACAACTCAGCTTTCTATTAAGTCGTTTCCTTTCCGTAGAGCAGCTGGTTGGATCCTCAAGCTGAAGAGCAACAGCTCTCCCGAGGCACCAGGTTTTTATCATTGATTTTGGCAGAACAAAAAGCAAGGCTGCTCCGTGGCCTGGGTTCAGAGGAAGTTCAGAGCCAGAGCTGCAGTTTCAGCCTTAGAGGGGGTTTTTTGCCAAAGCAGTTCAGCGAAGCAGGTTCCTGTTGGCCCCTGAATGACTACCTCACCTCCACAGTTTCTTCAGCAAATCCCACAGGGCTCCTCACGGCCGCTTTTCCTCTCTCAGTACCTTTGCAGAAGCTGGGCTGGCTGCGGGGCTGGTGGACATGGATGCTGGTCACTGTATCAGTTTTTGCTGGTTTACAGGTGATAGGAGTTTTGCCAGTGTTGTGGTGAACGGCTACGTACCAGGGCCTGGGGTGATCACACCCCTTGCTGAATTGTGGCCAAGAAGGCCAACGGTCTCCTGGGGCGCATTAAAAAGAGCGTGGCCAGCAGGTGGAGGGAGGTCATCCTCCCCCTCTGCTTTGCCCTGGGGAGGCCACAGCTGGAGTCCCGTGTCCAGTTCTGGGCTCCCCAGTTCAAGAAGGACAGGGAACTGCTGGAGAGAGTCCAGTGGAGGCTACAAAGATGGTGAGGGGACTGGAGCATCTCTGTGCTGAGGGAAGGCTGAGAGCTCTGGGGCTGTTCAGCCTGGAGAAGAGCAGACTGAGGGGGGATCTCATCAATGCTCAGCAATAGCGAAAGGGTGGGTGTCCAGAGGATGGGGCCAGACTCTTCTCCATGGTGCCCAGCGACAGGACAAGGGGCAACGGGCACAAACTGGAACATGGGAAATTCCATCTGAACATGAGGAAAAACTTCTTTGCTGTGAGGGTGGCAGAGCCCTGGCACAGGCTGCCCAGAGAGGTGGGGGAGTCTCCGTCTCTGGAGACATCCCAAACCCGCCTGGACGCGTTCCTGTGCCACCTGCTGTGGGTGACCCTGCTCTGGCAGGGGGTGGGACTGGGTGATCTCCAGAGGTCCCTTCCCACCCCCACCATTCTGTGATCCTGTGATTAAATTGGGAAAGCGGTACAGTTGGTGCAGATAAATCAGCTTTCTCCTGGACACTCATGCAGGCACCCACGTACCCAGACTGTCTGGAAAACAAGGGCAGTGGGTGCTGGGTGACACTCGAGTCACGCAGTGTCTCTTCCCTTTCGCTTCCATTCCTGACCAGTTCTCCCACCTGAGACCATTTCAGCCCCAGCTCTCCGCTTTTCCCTTGGAGCTGTTACTCCCTTCTGTGTAAAAGAGAACAAAACGTGACAAGTTATCCCTTAATTGTGCTTGAATTTCACAGAATCATAGACTGGTTTGGGTTGGAAGGGATCTTAAAGATCGTCTGGTTCCAACCTGCTGCCACGGACAGGGACACCTCCCACTAGAGCAGGGACACCTTCCACTAGAATTCCCTCTGCTTGAGGTCTGGAATCCTGCAAAAGCGAGTGAGCAGAGCGATTCTAACTCACTCATTTACAGGAACGGTCTTAAACGTTAAGCTCTCCAGCGCAGGAATTGTATCTGCATGTTGATTCTATAGAGGTTCTATAGATTCTATAGGTAGATTCTATCTACCCCGCCTGTATGCGGGGTATCAATACGTCACTCTCATTTCCCAGTTGTAAAAGGAATCCTTTGTTCCTCTGCGATCGGGGTATTGGTTGGTTCCTTGCCTTTGTATGGGACAGGAATGTTTGAGGACAACCTCCTATTTTGCAATCAGTTCTTGCGCCCTGAGCTTTCACATGCTTCCAAATGTGGCCCGTTCGGTGGGGTTACGCGGGCGGTCCAGGGGATGAGGACCTTGCGTGGAGGCAGGATTTTAAAAATACCAAGGAGAAGGTGAATTTGCTGAAGTCGGTTCTGCAAAATATTCAGTTTCTTCCCTCCCCCTCAGCTTTTACTGCCGCGTTCTCTCGCCTGCTCCCTTCCCGCTCCCCAGGACACGGACGGCGTCGATGACCCCACGTTCCCCCAAACAACCGCCTGATGCTGACCCGTCCCCCGAAGCGTGGAACATCTGGCCGAGTTGGGAGGCAGAAGCGCCGTTGCATATGTAATATGTAATATTTACATTTCCTTTAGCAGATTGTGAAGCTTTGCCGTTCGTGGTTTTTAGTTTTGAGCGTTTATTTTTGGCTGAAAGTACAGAAGTTGTGACTCGGTGCCCATATATTTATAGACTGGCAGATAAAAGCGGGGCCGTTTCAGGGAACTCTGTTTTTATTGGCAGGAAGCGTGTTTGGATTACAGCAGAGTAACACCTTGAGTTAGTCACAGTCAAACAACTCTCTGAGTCTTGAATTTTACAGAGGGGAGTGTAACAAGCTGTTTAATTTCCCTTTTTTTAAATTAAACATTCGGCATTCAATAAAACCGGTGACTGCGGTGGCTGCCTTGTGAATGCAAATGGCTTTGCCGGCCGGAGGATGTAGCGGCGCGCTCATCGCACGTGCTGCGTCGGAGCCCTGTGTCACACGTCGGTAAACCAAGGCAGAGAAAATTCTGCTGATTTGTGTTATCTCATCAGGTTGGGTTTGTGTTATCTCATCAGGTTGGGTTTGTGTTATCTCATCAGGTTGGGTTTTTCTACAGGAACTGGGTGAGAACGCCGGAGTGTTGCCTCTCTGCTCGGGTGCCGGGTCTTTGAGGTGAAGCAGAGAAGACCGTGCTTATGCACAAGTGTTTTGGGAAGTCACGGGCATCCTGATTCCTCCCCCAGGGCAGTAGCAACGCGGCGGGAGCTAAAACACAGATGCAGGAGCAGGAGCTGCTGAATTAAGGAATGACGGGTTTGTTAGACATAAGGGGATGGTGTTTCAATACGGGCCTGGGTCTGAAGGAGGGGATATGAAGCTCGCCAGCTAAAAGTTTGATGCGCAGCTCAGTGAGGACTTCCAGGGGCTGCAGAACAGGTCCAGAAAGAGCTGCTCCTGCAAATCTGCTGAGCTTTTGGAGTTCCGGAGGCCAAGATGCTCCACGGACCACCACAGAG
This sequence comes from Rissa tridactyla, assembly GCF_028500815.1. Classification (NCBI taxonomy): domain Eukaryota; kingdom Metazoa; phylum Chordata; class Aves; order Charadriiformes; family Laridae; genus Rissa; species Rissa tridactyla. The sequence continues at coordinate 217,257,485 of NC_071466.1, forward strand.
TGTGTAGGCAGCCAGGGCAGCCTGCTGCGGGCTTGGTAGAAGATGAGAGCAGGAGCCACGTGGCAGCTCGGATTCTCCAGCACCCACTCCCCAGATTAGGAGCTGTATCTGTGAAAAAATGGGTGCAAAATGGTTTGGTTTGGTTTGGTACTCGGACCTTCATCTCCCTGCCTCCCTCCTCCATTAAACCCACTCGTATGGACCCGAGAAACCCTTGAAGATAGAAACCAGTGGTAGAGGCTCGACTGGGGGGTGAGGCCAACGCGAATCCAGCAGCTACACCTTTTTATTTTAAATTTTTTAAGCGTGTTCTGGAAACAGATGGGGCATAGATGCCAGTATTGACCAAAGGGCTGTTTATTTCTCTGCAGAGCACGCACAGCCATTTCTAAAAATACCTTCCTGAAGCGCCATGTCATGTCCCAGCAGCGGCTGCCCCGCTACCTCTGCCTGCTCCCTCGGGAGCTTGTCTAATTGAATATGCTGCATAATATGCTGCTAATTTGGCAGCTGTCAAAATGAATTATAATTTTTTTTCTAACAGGCGAGGAGAGTTGGTGTGATTACACCAACTGCCCGTGTTTCTCTCTGCATCCCCAGCTCCAGGGAGGTGAAGGGTTTGAAGGAGACCCATGAGCTCTTTCCCTGGTCTCACCCTGCACTTCCATGGTATTGCGTCAACAACTCCAGCCTTGCAAACCGCTTTGCCGATGACACAAAGCTGGGGGCGGGGGCTGACTCACCGGAAGGCTGTGCTGCCATACAGCGAGACCTGGCCAGGTCGGAGAGTTGGGCAAAGAGGAACCTTATGAAATTCAACAAGGGCAAGTGTAGGGTGCTGCACTCGGGGAGGAATAACCCCCTGCACCAGGACAGGTTGGGGGTGACCTGCTGGAGAGCAGCTCTGTGGAAAGAGACCTGGGAGTCCTGGTGGACAACAGGATGACCATGAGCCAGCCATGTGCCCTTGTGGCCAAGAAGGCCAATGGCATCCTGGGGGGCATCAAGAAGAGTGTGGCCAGCAGGTGGAGGGAGGTCATCCTCCCCCTCTGCTCTGCCCTGGGGAGGCCACACCTGGAGTGCTGTGTCCAGTTCTGGGCTCCCTGGTTCAAGAAGGACAGGGAACTGCTGGAGAGGGTGCAGCAAAGGGCTATGAGGATGGCCAGGGGACTGGAACACCTCTCTTATGAAGAAAGGCTGAGGGATTTGTGTGTCTTCAGTCTGGAAAAAAGACGACTGAGCGGGGACCTTATCAACACATAAATCCTTAAAGGGTGGGTGTCAGGAGGATGGGGCCAGGCTCTTTTCAGTGGTGCCCGGGGACAGGACAAGGGGTAACGGGCACAAACTTGAACATAGGAAGGTCCACCTAAACATGAGGAGGAACTTCTTTGCTGTGAGGGTGGCAGAGCCCTGGCACAGGCTGCCCAGAGAGGTGGGGGAGTCTCCGTCTCTGGAGACATTCCAAACCCGCCTGGACGCGTTCCTGTGCCACCTGCTCTGGGTGACCCTGCTCTGGCAGGGGGTTGGACTGAATGATCTCCAGAGGTCCCTTCCAACCCTGTGATTCTGTGACTGGGCTCCCCGTACAGTTACTAGTTTCTGACCCTGGCTGCGTTTGCCAGCCCTACTGGAGTCACGTACCTTCTCCCCATGGTCTGTGGGGTTGGACCTCAACCAAGAGCCCTCGGTACAGTCAGCCCTGCAGCCCCTGCGGTGCTCGGTACTGCAGACCCTGCGTAGGCTCTGCACTAAATCTTGCTTCTTGGACATACCCTTTCTGTAACCCTCGTGAAATATTTTAAGCCTCTGAGATATTTTTTTGTCTGTAAGGCGGAGGGAGAGGAACCCTCGTAGCTGAGGCTGAATTTCATTTTCCTGCAGGGAGGAGGAGGAGGAGGAGGAGGCGGCGGCTCCTACATTTTTATCATTCGTGCTTTTCTCCGCTCATACCTCAGAGCAAGTAGAAGCATGAAGGTGTAAATCAACATCTATCACAGAAGCATGAAGGCTCCACAGTGAAAAATCCCCTACGCTGAGGGTCTTTCCCGGAGAAGAAATCTTCTCTGGAGACCCACATCTCCATTCCCCAGTGCTTTCCTGGCTGGTACCAGCACAGAGGCTCACAGCAGGTAGCCTCTGCCCAGAGCAGAGATGAGGTGGCATCATAAATCCTCCAGTGGGAAAAGGAGGGTTTCCCATATGTTGGAGACTGTGTGGGGTTCAAAAGGAATCATAGAATTGTAGGATCATAGAATCCCAGGTTGGAAGGGACCTCAAGGATCATCTGGTCCAACCTTTCTTCACAAAAGCACTGTCTAGACCAGCTGGCCCAGCAGGATTTTAAAAGTGTCCAATGATGGGGAATCCACCACGTCCCTGGGGAGATTATCCCAGTGGCTGATTGTTCTCAGGGTGAAAAATTTTCCTCTTGTGTCCAGTTGGAACACAGAGTCCAGAGTGGCATTCCTTGCACTAATCCCGTGCTTTGGGGCTTCCATCAGTCAACTGTGAGGACTACGAAGGACCATGTTCCTCTCCTCCCCTCATCTCACTTGATGTTTCGTTGACTGTGAGCATTGCAGAGCATTTCTCCAAGGCAGGGCATGATGCAGCACTCCCCAGCGAGGGTCTGCCTTTTGTGTGGTTGCACCCAGCTGGTAGGACCTCAGGCCACCTGAAACACAGGTAGTGTGTGGCTGCACACCTTACGACTGACCATCTCAACAAGCCACGGTGTCTTCCAGGCTCTCGGAATGGGAATCATAGAATCACAGAATGGTTTGGGTTGGAAGGGACCTTAAAGACCATCTAGTTCATATCCCCCTGCCCTGGGCAGGGACACCTCCCACCAGACCAGGTTGCTCCAAGCCCCGTCCAACCTGGCCTTGAACACCTTCAGGGATGGGGCAGACACAGCTTCTCTGGGCAACCTGGGCCAGTGTCTTACCAACAGACCTACCAACAAGCCAGCAGCCTTGGCTGATGGAGGGGGTTGGGGTATTTCTTCCTCTTCTCAAGAGTGGAAACAGCTGCCAGCACAGCAGGAATGATGCTCCAGGGACTGCATCCTCCCCTCCTGTCCTGATGGAGGACACCTCTGCTTGTATTAGGTCCCTTTGCGATGCCCACCTTCTCAGCAGAGTGTCACCAGGTGTCACCACTGTGTCATGCTTTGGGCGGTATCTGCCTTTTGCCCTCTAAAGAGGAGACTGGGGTTATTTCCACCCGTGGGATGGCCCAAAGCAGGGTTGACCCCTCGTCTTGGCACGCAGGACCACAGGCATCATCTTCCAGCAGAGATGATCATAGAATCATAGAATCATTTTGGTTGGAAAACACCCTTGGGATCATCGAGTCCAACCATCAACTCCACTCTACAAAGTTCTCCCTTACACCACATCCCCCAACACCACATCTAAATGAGCCTTAAACACATCCAGGGATGGTGACTCCACCACCTCCCTGGGCAGCCTATTCCAGTGTCTGACCACTCTTTCTGGGAAGAATTTTCTCCTAATGTCCAGCCTAAACCTCCCCTGTTGCAGCTTGAAGCCATTCCCTCTTGTCCTATCGCTAATTACCTGTGAGAAGAGACCAGCACCAACCTCTCTACAGTGTCCTTCCAAGTAGTTGTAGAGAGTGATGAGGTCTCCCGTCAGCCTCCTCTTCCTCAAACTAAACAGTCCCAGCTCCTTCAATCGCTCCTCATAAGATTTATTCTCCAGGCCCTTCACCAGCTTCGTTGCCCCCCTCTGCACTCGCTCCAGCACCTCGAGATCTCTCTCGTATTGAGGTGCCCAAAACTGGACACAATACTCAAGGTGTGGCCTCACCAGTGCTGAGTACAGGGGGACAGTCACCTCCCTCCTTCTGCTGGTCACACTATTTCTAATACAAGCCAGGATGGCATTGGCCCTCTTGGCCACCTGGGCACACTGCTGGCTTGTGTTCAGCCCCTTGTCAATTAGAACCCCCAGGTCCTTTTCTGCCAGGCAGCTCTCCAGCCACACTGCCCCAAGCCTGTAGCAACGCATGGGGTTGTTGTGGCCCAAGTGCAGGACCCGGCACTTGGCCTTGTTGAAGCACATTCCATTAGCGTTGGCCCCTCGGTCCAATCTATCCAAGTCTCTCTGTAGAGCCTCCCTACCCTCATGCAGATCAACACTCCCGCTTACCTCGGTGTCATCTGCAAACTTGCTGATGATACACTCTATGTCCTTATCAAGGTCATCAATAAAGACGTTAAAGAGAAATGGTCCCAACACTGAGCCCTGAGGGACACCACTTGTGACCGGCCGCCAGCTGGATTTAACTCCATTGACTACGCTCTTTGGGATGTCACCTGCCTCTTCCCTGGCGTGTCCCCAGCACCTCCTACGTGGGAAACTAAGGATGCTCCTGCTTTGCCTCCTCCATCTCAGGCTGGAAGGGGGTAAATTAACTCTTCACATGCCCTGCGCTGAGGTCCTTTGGTCCGTGCAGGGTCGGGAGCTGCCTAGGGAGAGATGGGGAAGCGAAGGGTGAAAACCGGCTGGTTCTAACTTGTATGGAAGTGGAAAAAATAATAATAAATACTAAAATTTTCCATCAAACTTTGGAGAGCTTTCGAAGGAGGAAGGGTGCCAGCAGAGACCTGTGAGCCTGGGCCGTGCTGGAGGCGAAAAAAAAAAGGTTCTGTGTTCTCCGAGCTCTTCCCCTCCCAAATTTGCCCCGTCAATAAATCTCACCTTCTTGCCCTCTCGGGCTCCGAGTGCTGATTTATGATGGTTATAATGGAAGACGCTGAACAGAAACGAACTGTGCGGCTCCGGGTGATTTACAGAGACATCTTTATCCCTCTCCTGCCCCTCTCATTTCATTTAGTGGCGGGAGCGAGTTTTTTTACACCTTGGAAGCGATGAGGATTTCATCGCGGTTCCCAAAGGAGTTCAAAGCTTTCCCTCTCACTTTAATAAAAAAAAAAAAAAATAAAAAAATATATATCTCCCTTGTTTCTCTCCGACCCACCGTGGCGAGCCCAGGCTGCGACGGGCCGAGGAAAGATTGAAAGCGTTAATAAACACCAGCCCAGATTTAATGAAAGGCAAAAGATTTCTGAACAAAAATCTCCGAGCTGATGAAAGCCGAGCCCGGCCGACGAGGATTTATTTAACGAACGGCTGCCAGGATGTGGGGAAAGATGATTTGTTCGATTAGAAATAGATATAGTTGGTAACCGGCTGGAGAATTATGCGTCCCCATTAAAGCTCTGAGGTGGGGAAGGTTTAAAGGCGTGTTAAACGCGAAGCGAGGGGCAGGATTTTAACGCCACGTCACTGGTTTTGCAGCGATGGAGACGCCACCGGGGTCTGGAAAGCCCACGGTAATTTTATAACAACTTCATTTCTTGCTATTTCGGTTGGACTAGATGATCTGAAAGGTCCCTTCCAACCTAGGCCATCCTATTTATTTTTTTAAACCCGGCCCCGGCTGGGATGCTGGCCCAACGCAGCCGGCTTAACGCTTAAGCGCTGGTGCCAGGAGGCTTCGTTCCCTATTTCGACGCCTCCCGGGATAACACCAGAGCAAGCAAAGCAGCGCTTGGTGCTGCGCGGAGGAGATTCCCGGAACCCGGGAGCCTAAAACAACTCTTGGGTCCTGCCTGGCGACCTCAAATCCTGATGGTCCCACGGCTTTGGGCTCAAACTGCTGCCCTGAGTTGGGTCCTCCAACCCCTGTGGGTGCTCGGGGACCTCGGCTGCCCCAACTCACCTGCAATTAGAGATGGATATAATTTATTGTAAGTGCAATTAAAAAAGGAGCCTCCCCCAGCCCACCCGGCACTTCTCTTGCCTTTCTACTGCTCTTCATCCCCCCAGACCTTGGTTCAAGACCCCTTTAGAAGGAACCCCAGCTGATGGGGCCGGACGAGGCGGGTGGTCCTGGCTTGGGGCTGCAGGGAGGGAGGGAACTGCAACCGCCGGCACCGCGGGCTGGAGCTCACGGCTGCTTCAGCTGCATTCACCCGGTGCGTTCGCCATCGGCCGCCACGAGCCACGAGGAGGAGATGGGCACAGGGGATCTGGGGAAAGCAGCTCCTCAGCTGGTGGCAGCAGCTGGTGGATAAGGTCGGGCAGGAGCACAGCAGATGGGCACGTGCTTTCTGGGTAGAATCATAGAATGGTTTTGGTTGGAAGGGACCTTTAAGATCACCAAGTCCAACCATCAGCCTAACACTGCCAAAACCACCACTACACCTTCGGTACCTGAAGGGGGCCTACAGGGAAGCTGGGGAGGGGCTGTTTGCGAGGGCATGTAGCGATAGGACGAGGGGCAACGGCTTTAAACTAGAGCAGGGCAGGGTTAGATTGGACATTAGGAAGAAGTTCTTTGCAATGAGGGTGGTGAGACACTGGCCCAGGTTGCCCAGAGAGGTGGGGGAGACCCCATCCCTGGAGACATTCAAGGCCAGGCCTGATGAGCCTCTGAGCAACCTGATCAAGATGTCCCTGCTTGCTGCAGGGGGGTTGGACGAGATGACCTTTAGAGGTCCCTTCCAATCCAACACATGATTCTATGATTCTAAACCACGTCCCTCAGCACCACACCTACAGGTCTTTTAGATACCTCCAGGGATGGTGACTCCAGCACTTCCCTGGGCAGCCTGTTTCAATGTTTGACAACCCTTTTGGTGAAGAAATTTCTCCCAAATCCTCCCAATTCCCAATACTCTGGCGCAACTTGAGGCCGTTTCCTCCTGTCGTACCGCCTGTTCCTTGGGAGAAGAGACCAACCCCCCCCTCACTACACCCTCCCTCCAGGGAGCCGTACAGCGCGATAAAGGCACATTCACTTTAAAGGCAGGAGATGTTGTGTGTCGATTTCAGAACCCCATTAATTGTCCAATCACCAATTAACCAGCAGCAAAGCATGAAAGGAGAACCACGACCAACATACTTTGAAGAGGATATATATTTATTTTGTTTAAAAAAACAAACAAACAAACAACAAAAATACCACCCTAAACCTAACCAGCCAACCCAAAAGCTCTACAAATCCGGAACACTGATCAAAAAGGATTCTGGCTCGCCCACTTTTCCAGCCTCTGCTAAAAAAATATGTGCTATTATCGCTATAGCAAACATTAAAACCAAACAAAGTAGCCCCATTCGGGGAGGGGGGGAGCCCTGGACTCGAATACCAGTTTTTTTGGCTAACGGGGCCCTTCTGCATGGACCTTTCCTCCAGCTCCCAACGGGGCAAGCTCTCCTACAGCAGGAAGGGAATCGCTGCCACTTCTGCCACCCTGTAACAATTATAAATATTCAGAAACACACAGATCACGCTGTAAAATAAAATAAAAAAAAAAAAAAATACCCCCGACGACAACAAAGAATAACCCATCGTTGACACCCGGTTTGAGTGAAGACCAAGTACAGCACGCGGTCAAAAGAAGAGAAACCCAAATCTCCCCCAACCTCCCGGCATCGCATGGAAACCGGAGACAACGTGCAATTTCGGCGACACAAAAGCTTTGATGAACCCCAGCAGTTACTCCCTGGCCCCGGTGCTCTCACGCTGACTTTGTGTTGCCTTCCTCTCCCTCGCGGTCTCAGCTGAAGCTCCCTGTAAATAGCTTTGAAGATCAAGATGAGGGATAAAGGTTTTGCCTTTCTCTGGGTCCTTCCTGGAGCCCGTGCAAAGAGCTGGAAGCGAGAGCTGACCTGTGCTGGGGCAGCTGGTGGGAAACTCCCCATCTACAAAATCCTTGGAAACATCCCACATCTGACACTCCAAATACAAGAGGTTTATCAGGCTCAGGAAAAATCCAAACCAGTAGGGAAAACCCTTCAGGTTCTCAGGAGGGAGGGAGCTGCGGGTCCCGTCAGGTCTGGTTGGGATGGAGTTCACCTTTTCCACAGCAGCTTTGGATTCGTGGCTAAAACAGTATTAAAGACACACCCGGCATTCCAGCGCTTCCACAGCTTCCCACTCTGCCTCCCACCAGTGATGAGGCCACGGGTGGGCAAGAAGCTGGGAAGGGGCACAGCCGGGATAACTGACACGGATAAAAATCAGCAATAAAAACGGAGAGGGTTTTTTTGGGAAGGTGGCCGTTGCTCGGGGACTGGCTGCGCACGCGTACGTCTAACGGTGGGAGGTGGTGAGGGGTCACCATTGCATCACTTGGGGGGTTTTTCCCCCCCTTTCCTCTTTCTTTTGCTTATTAAATGGTCTTTTCTCTCTACTCACAAGTTTTCTTGGGTTTGCTTTTCCTGTTCCTCACTGCGGGGGACAGCGAGTGGGCAGCCGTGTCCTGCTTAACCCCAGTCGGGATTAACCCACCACAAGCGCAGGTTTAACGTGGGCGGAGGAATAACGGAGTATAGTCCTTACTTGGCCAAGCTTGGTGTGAATCAGGTCAACGTTGCTGGATGCCCTAATTACCACAGCTGAGGAGGGACAGCGTCACGATGATTCTTAGATCATAGAATCATCATAGATGATGAGGACAAGGCGCTCCAAGAAAATTGAGGGAGCACAAACCAGTGCTCCCCGCTGTTCCGAGACCCAGACCAGGCCGGGCGCTAACCCCTGCTCTGCCCACCGCCCAGCAGCTCCTACAAGACCTGCAGCTGCTGCTCCTCACCTTGCTGGGACGCACATTGCCGGCATGCATGGGGACACACACCCAAAGCTCTTGAAGGTCACTCCTGCCCCAGCTGAGGGGTGACACTAAGGGACACCAGGTGGATGCTGATGCCCAGAAACACCATGGGTGAAGCTGATGCCCAGAAACGCCACGAGCGAAGCTGATGCCCAAGGGGTGGAAGAAGAACTGGGTGAAGGGACAGTAAAACCAGTTCCCCCCAGCAGCAGAAGTAAGCTCAGCTGTACTGGCCCTTCTTAAGTTTCTTGGCATCATTTGAACCCTGACGTTGGGCCGGATCCGGGGGGCGCGTTGGGGGCTCAGCACAGCTCGTTGCAGCTGACTGCTGGTAACGAAGCCCACGGAACACGCTCGTAATGAGGGAAAAAGTAGGAAGCGACTGAAAAGTGACCTGCACTGAGGATCTAACCAAAGCAGGTGGAACCCATGATACCCTCCGGCTGGTGAAGCATCAGGACAACATCTGGGGATGCAGCAAAGTCCCAGCAGCACTTCACCGTCTCCCTGAGAAGGCTGCGAAGGTGACACACTGGCACTTTCTGTCCCCTTAGCATCACCCCTTTTTGGTTTCCTCAGGCTCCCAACTAGGTCTTGCTACTAGTGACGGGGGCTCGGTGGCTTGAGGATCAGCCCCCTGAGCCATTCCCCCAGTGGAAGGTCTACTGGGCAGACTGGAAAGCTGAAGGTGGTAGCTACTGGCATGTTCAATGTCTTCCCAGCGCAGGTGGTAGGATCACACAACAGGGACTCAGGTTAACAGCCAGGCCGGGCATTTCCAGTGTAACTAACAACCTGCTGCACAAACAGCAGTTCCCCGGGTGTCAGCCAACCGTTACGGCCACCTGGACATTAAAGGATGGCACCAAACAGGCTCGGGGTCCAGCTCCTTAAAGCCGGGAGGAGTGGACAACAGCACCACAACAAGGTTGGGCTCCTAACAGAGAAGTGGGTCAGCTTTTCCGTTACTTAAAAAGGGTTATTCAAACAAAAAACAAAACAACCAAAAAACAGGGGGGGAGGTTGGAAGCAAAAGGGGCTGCACAAAAAAAATGCAACCTTGCAAAAATAACCGCATCATCTCTCCATAATCCATGTCAGGTAGGTTCCCAGCGGAGGCTTCACATTTCCCAGGAGCTTGGCACAGCCAGCACCTCCCCCGTGTTATAAAAACAACCCCCTCTGGGGGATTCCCTGCTGCTCTGCTCTATAAAACAATAAAAAGGTCCCTGCAGAGAGTCCCCGGCTGTTACTCCTCCTTTGGCCTCTTCCTCCAGCGGGCCAGGAAGGGCCCGAGGCTGTTCCACACCTCCGTGTACATGAGAGTCCCCACGAAGACGAAGGTGGTGCCCAGCCAGTGCCAGGCCGTGAAGGGGTTGCGAAAGTAGAGGATGGAGAAGATGAGGCTGACGAACTTGCGCAGCGTCACCACCAGCGTGACGGTGAGGGAGGTGCACTCCGTGGTGAGGATGAAGACGCCGCGGATGCAGACGTATCTGGGTGGGCGGAGGTAAGGGGCCATCGGGGCTGAAGAGGAAGGACACCTGGGCGGGCCTTCAGGAATGAAAAGGACTGGGCACCTGATAGCCACAGTCTGGTTAGAGAGGGGATAAAATTCCCTTCCCCTCACACCAGCATTTCTACTGCTATGAAGAGCTTCACTACAAACCCCAGGGACACCCCAAATCTCCCAGACTGCCCCCAGGCTTGCGCTGGGGCAGCAAAACGACCCTGGGGCTGATGCGTTGGCAAAAGGTTAACGGCACGCAGCGTTTACCGTCCCTGCCAGGGAGCCAAGGGAAGGGAAAATCAGACTTCTCCGTTTACACCCAGCAGAAGTCCCCTTTTCCCCTGAGCAGACGTGGGAAAGGTGGATGAAACAAGGGGGTTTCGTGGAGGAGCGTGAGCAGCAATAGAGCACCGCACTCTCTCAACAGTGAGAGGAAAATGGTAAAAGGGCCTTGGACTGAAGGGTCGCTTTTTCGAGGGCATCTCGGCTTCATCTTTCAGAGCTGTCCTCCCTGCCTGGAAGAATCCACACACCGATATGGCACACAAATGGCTCCTGATCTGTCCCGTCTCCCTAGAGCTGGGAGAAGAACCACCATAATTTTATCCCAGCCAGTCTGTCCCTGGGGAGGTGGCGGCAGATTTCAGCCACCCTGGAAATAACACAAGCCCCAGGTTAAATTCCACTCCATATTTTCCAAGAGGTGGTGGCCAGGTGGTTCAGCCACCCGGGAAAAATAGCTTAAAGTCCCAGGTTAAATTTCACCCTATGTTTTCCAAGAGTTACATGAAAATCAGCTCCCAAATGCAGGGAGGGCCCCAAGGACTCGGCACCCCCAACCCCATTCCTCCTCTCCCGCCCCGCTGCCATCTCCGCGGCGTGTCTCAAGCTGAGCTCTGAAAGGATACTGAGTGACGACGTTCATGAGGAGGTAGAACCACATGATTGGCAGGGTCAGCCCGATCACTGGGATCTGGAACGGCTCTGTGGGGAAAAGGATGGAGCAAGGTCACTGCGCTGCTCCTGCTTAAAGAAGATGCAAGGAGAGGTGTCTCTCTCCTGGCCTGGATTGACCGTGGTCCGGGACACACTGCAGCTTCAGGAGGCCGTTGCTGCATCGGGCAGACTGAGGTGTGGGCACATTTTGATTTTGCTCCAAATGGAGAGTTACCTTGTTCTTACTGTGATAAATGACAAATACAAGAGAGCTGGCAGACGTTTCTGCTTGAACTTCCGTAGGGAAGAAAGGAAGATGGAGGAAGAAGTAGGCTAAGGAAAAAAAGACATTAAAAGGAAAGCTCCGTCTTGCTTTCTTGTGTCAGGGCTGCCATGCTGTTAAAACTGGATGAATCAACTGTGAGGCTCTGAGAGGCAGACAGCGTTAGCACGGGAAAGCCTGAGCAGCACCAGCAAAACAAAAGCCAACGGGTCTGTGTTTACACCTGTGGTTGAGGATTTGACCCCATTACTCCCATTTTTGAACGACCACGTCGCTTTCCCCAGGGGTCACCTCATGCTTTCCTTGAGATAGGTGTACCATGCTAGAAATCATAGAGTCATAGACTGTGTTGGGTTGGAAGGGACCTCTAAAGGCCATCTCGTCCAACCCCCCTGCAGCGAGCAGGGACATCTTCAACTAGATCAGGTTGCTCAGAGCCTCATCAAGCCTGGCCTTGAATGTCTCCAGGGATGGGGCCTCCACCACCTCTCTGGGCAACCTGGGCCAGTGTCTCACCACCCTCAGTGTAAAGAACTTCTTCCTAATGTCTAATCTAACCCTGCCCTGCTCTAGTTTAAAACCATTGCCCCTCCTCCTATGGCCACAAATATTTCACAATGATATTAATGAACAGGTTAAAGTGATCTACCCCTGCAAACAATCCCCTTACCCAGAGGGGATTAGAGAACCAGCCAACCTTTTCAGCAAAGATGCCTGCAATTTCACAAAATCAGGGATACGGGAAGCTTGCTGGCACTGAAAAACCTGGTGAATTTTACACAACTGTTGGACTGAAAGCTTCCTGTGGCATTTTCCAGAGGACAGAAAGGTACAAGAGCAAAGATCCGTCTGTGCAACACTTACCGGTCTGGCTGAAGAGGACTGCATGGTGGTAGATGTTTGGGGCCAGGAGGAGAAAGCCAGGGAGTGGTAACGCATGCTGGGGAGAAAAGTAAAAACATGAAGTTAACAGATTTAACAGATTATGTGAACCTATCCCACTTCTCATCCAGGGCCTCACACATCTGGATGCAGGCACTGCTCCAGCCTCGCAGCGTGTGATCCTTGGGATTTGTGCCGAGTACAGGGTGGGAGGGGAAGGGACTCTCTTAGGAGCTCTACCTGCCCAGGAAAAGCAAAAGAAAAGACTTACATTGTAAAAAAGGGCTTCTTTGGAGTGCTTCCCAAACTGCTTGTACAGCATCTCCTGGAAAATCCCCATCCTGGCAGACATGAGGAGGGCGAAGGTGAGTGCAGCAATACCTGGAACAAAAGTACAGCCTTGCAACGCTGCTCAGGCACGGCATAGCTCAAGTCAATCAGCATGACGACTCCTGCAATTTAGCTTTCCGCGAAAAAAGCCAAACCGTCCAGATAAAAAATTGATACTGGCCTTGGGGACACGGGTATCTTATTACAAAGGCTGAGATGCCAAGGGACTTCTGAAAAGATCATCTCTTTAAAAAGAGACTCAGCCCTGGCAAGCAGAGTTGGTGGGATACCAGGGATACGGTTGCGTGCCACTACTGACAACACATCAATCCCAGTTTCCCTGAAAAGCCACCCATAAATCTATGTTGGAGGTATAAAAATAGACTCAAGTGCCAGCCTATAGAGACTCCTCCGTGAAATACTGTGCTGAACGAACACTTGAACCAGCTACAGCCCCTCTCCCTCTCTGCAGCGTAGCTCACAGCATCAGATTTAGCAGGTAGAGCTGCTTTTGCAGAGAGAAACCAAGAAGATATCTGCAAACCTGCATGACTATAGCCTCATTATGTCACTAAGCCACCACCTTGTAGAAACTCTTTAGGTCCCGTACTTGACTTGTTGGCCAAATGAAGAGTATCTCCTTGCACAAAGCTGCTAATGAGGGCCACAAAGCCCCGTTTTTTACAAATCAACATCCACCAGGTGCTCAGCACAACTTAACCTCAGTGCGGCGACTCCCACCACAGCCTGCATTGCACGACCCACATGGCCAAGGACATCAGAGGGCCGAGTCTCGCCAGTATCCCAGCAAGGTGGGCCGGAGATGTGGCACTCACATACCTAGCAGCCACCACAAGAAAACTTGGGGTCCGTCGTCTTCATTTAAGCTGGAGTCAGATGCCTGGTGGAGGGAGACACAACACAGTCACCGTCAGCCACCACGTCCCTGCAGCTCATTCAGACCTGCCTGTAGCTCACTCTTGGTTTGTGCGTTGTGCTCCAAGCAAGCCCATCAAGCAAACACTGCCCAAGGTCCCCCATTCTCCAGTTGCTTCCCTGGCTAAATGGAGGTGGTAGCAACTACACCACACTTTGCTCTCCACTCTGCTTCAGCGAATGCACCAGATGCCAGCAAAAAAGTGTAAACATCTGATTAAAAGGTATCTTTTCTGAAAGAAATGCCCTGGCTTGGCCAGAGACGGAACTCTTTGAGCACAAAAATAATCAGTGCCGCTGAGAAAGCTGCCACGGACAGCCCAGTGGCAGGCTCCTCCGTCCCCATCTCAGAGGTGAGCGGGCAGGAAAGAACAAGGGCTCTGGCCAAGCCCCAGTCAGGTACTAAAACCAGGGCTCCAGCTTGGGGTCAAGACATTGAGGAAACCAGGGCCTGTAGGTGCTGTGAGCCGAGCGTAAAACTCTAGATAGCATGATTTGGCTCAACTCTCCGACACTGTGGTTTAGGGCAAATTAGATTACTCACCTTTACCACAACTGTCTGTTCTATACCAAAAACCCCACGCCTGCTGAGAGTTTATCTGGATTAATACAGAGCGCAGAGCTTCCTCGGACATTCGGAGAGTATAAAAAGCTATTAAATGATGGGCGACTTGGAGGTTTGACAGCCCTGTTTCATTTCCAGTCTCTCAGAGCTGGATTAAGTGCAACCAATTTTCACTTCACCACCACTTCATGGCATTTTTCTGTCTTCAAGCTGACAAGATCAGGCTGTGGGTGCTGACACAGGAAAAGCCCAAAGTGGTGTTACACATGGATTTTCTTCATTCCCTCCTGTTCTCCAAATACATGCACTTTATTTCAAGGGCCACAGAAAGTCACACTGGATGACAACAGGGCTGGAAAAATCTAGCCTGAAAGCCGACAATTTCTTCTGGGATAAAAAGAGCAAAGATTTAAGATGGCTGGGTTTTGTTTAGGATTCACTTGCTCCTAACTGCAACACATTGCAGTAAGGGCAAGAGAAAACAGCTTCTAGCTGTTATCTCTGTGGCAAAACAATAATGGTACATTCTCAGCAAAAAGCAACCTGAACAACACAGGATAAAAGGGATCTGTAATGAAGTTAAGTCACATGCATGCGTGCGCATCCCTGCCCTCCAAACCACGGGAAAATCAGGCCAGGAACAAGAGCTTTGGGTGAGCAGATCTACTTGTCTCCCCATTAATAGTCAGGCAAAGGGAATGACTGATGAAGGTGCTGACAGCAGCTCCTCCTGTCGATAAGGTTCACAGCTGTGACCTCAGGCCCTTTCCAATCCTTACCACTTGCTTTGCAGACATGAAAGTGCAGGTAAAGATCCCCAGCGACACCAGGGCTATGGACGTGTATTTATATACGCTGTATCTGCACGGGGAAGAAGAAAGATGTCAGTGATCCAGCCCAGACTCGCGTTGTTCATCTACTGCTCCCTTGCCTTGCATCTTGCTCCACTACACTGGTGTGAACTTGGGGTAATGGGCACGTACCCATTACCTAACGCTGGACATTGCTGGGAGGGAAGGTAAACTTACTCCAACTGTGACAAAAAAGAAGCATTTGGACTAAGATCTCCTTGCCCGGGGCAAAGGATACCTCTCAGATCAAAGCCAGCGCGGATCTCTGCATGGGGCGGCAGGGGATGTGCCCATAATGTCCCACAGCCAGATCCCAAGCAGCTGGCAGGACCCTCCTGTCCTTTCCCACTGTGGTGGCTTGACCCCAGCCAGCAGCCAAGCACCCTCACAGCCACTCGCTCATTCCTCCCACCTTGTGGGATGGAGGAGAGAACTAGAAGAGCAAGAGCGCGAAAACTCGTGGATCGAGTCAGAGTTTAATAGGAGAGGGGGGGAAAAAGAACAACAACAAAACCAATGCAAAAGCAATCCCTCAGCACTTCCCAGAAGCGTGGCCACCGAGGAAGCCAAATCCCCCCCAGCCCCATTCTTCCTCTACCCTGGTTTCTATTGCAGCGTGCGACATTGTATGAGATAGGACACCCCTTTGGCCATCTCGCGTCAGCTGTCCCGGCTGCATCCCCTCCCAATTTCTTGTCCACCTACTTGCTGGGGAGGCAGGCAGAATGGGATAAAGAGAAAGCCTTGACACTGCGTAAGCGTTGTTCAGCAATAGCCAAAACATCAGTGTGCTATCAACACGGAGCCACAAATCCAAAACACAACACCATATGGGCTGCTATGAAGAAAGTTAACTCCATCCCAGCCAGACCCAGTACATCCATCCATCAGGAGCGGTACTGGCCTCACACAAGTCAGAGAAAAGTAAAGAGCTAACATAGAGGGCTGCAGCCTTGTGTAAAAGCTCTCTCTTCGGTCCATGCTTGCCTTAAACGAAGGAGTGAGGGGTGGTGGAAATGCAGAAGAGGGACCTATTCCAGCCTCTAGTCCAGGCACACCTCTGTGCCCCAGTTTCCCCATCAGTAAAACAAGAACGTTTAACAGGAAAGGGGAGCGCACTAAACACCAGTCAGGAGTAAGTCAACAGCAAAGCATTCTCTGATGATATAACAAAGAGGCTTGTGATTTACCTTTTCTTCAAAATTATGATACCTAGAGCCATGCTTGCTATGAGAGAGCCCTGGGAAAGAAGAGAGAGGAGGAGAAAAACAAAACAGAAGGTCAGCATGACAACACTCCCTGGACTGGGATGCTCACCCCAGAGAAACACTGCAAACTCAATACTACAAACATCAAAACACCAACAGAAATGCCAGCACGGGGTCAGGCAGACTGACAGGGTGAGGAGAGTCTCACTTCAGGGAGGAGGAGGGGAGAAGTTGAGCTGGGTGTCGTGGGAACAAGGATGTTGGGGCAAACAGGCTGCTAGGATCTTCTGGCCAGTTGGCCTCCCCCTTTTTTGGCCCACTTGTGTCCCTCGATGTGTGCTACAGACCAAACGCAGCCAAATCTCTGTGTTTTTAATTGGGAACAGGAGTATGGCTCCATAGATTGACTGCAGGGCTGCAATACAAGAACCATCCCTCAGTGTTAATGTGGGACAGGGCTCCTAGAGTGTTGTCTGGTTTTCTTCTTTTTAACCTCTCCTGACTTCAGGTATCTCAATCCCATGACGTGTTGCAGGAGAACAGCCCCCACTCAACAGATCTGCCCAGCAGGTTTTGTTATTCCCAACAGCTGGGACACCATTTTCTTTGGTTTTAACAGATGTTTTAGTCTGACAGTCACCTACACTTACGTGAAGATGCATTTTAATCGCATTTTCCAAAGCAAAAACCTATGCAGTAACAGTGCAGGTGGAATTAGGCCAAATTCATGCTCTCTGACCTGGGGTATTTAACCAAGAGACTTACACTGGGACATGAACCCCTTGGTACGGCTGCGTGGTCAAAGGGAAAGATGGGTCCCTTTGGCCAGCAATTCAGACCATCCAGGGCTGACAGCCAGAGTCTGAGCTTGGTTTTGTCATCATTACTTCCCCATCACCCTTGGAAATATGAAGCCCATTTGAGTCTCAGCTTCATAATCTGTTCAGGGACATTAAGTTGACATTTAATGGTCAACACTGTGAAAGCGAGAACTAGAGCTGAGCCTTCAGAGCAAGGCTGCTCTCCCCACAAGTTAGTTGGAGTTTAGTATTTGCACAGGGGTTTGTTGCCTTCAGTGAAAGAGAGGGTGGCAGAACACATGCGGCAGGGACAGCGAGGAGGAAAAGGATGATATGATGGTACTCACTGATCTGAAGATCATGTGCAACGGCATGGCGATATTTAAGTTCAGGGCATAGTTGTTGACGACACTGACAGTGAAGAACATGGCCACCATGATGAAATAGTACCTGAAACACAAAAACCGGCTGACGGCTGTGCACGTACCTCGCCAGGATGCTGAGACGCCCCTTGGGAACAGATTAAGCAGCACAAAGAAAGGTCTGGAGCTGAGCAGGAGCCCACTCAGCTCTTGGGACTGTGGACAAGGACTAATAAGGAGATCAATCCAGTTTGGATGTAGCAGAGAGGTCCTTAGAATGGGAAGCAGCTGACATACACTGGCTCAGCTTGTGCTAATCCCAGAAGCAAAGGGGAACTGAGGAGAGCCCAGCTGGGATCTTTTAGCATGGAGTTCCTCCAGGTCCCTCTTTCCTAAGGACAGCATCGTAAGATAAGGCTTGATTTGAGGGGATTCAATTTCTGCCAGCAGGCATCGCTTCCATGAGTGGAAGGAGAAGCCATTCAAATCCATGGTTCTACACCTAAGCTAGACAGCCTCCACAAAATGAAATTCCTCGCTGTGATGCAGCCATGAACGGCACTAAACTTGCCCTCAACTTTCTGTCATGAGGATCTCTGCCCCAAGCACTCAGCACAGAGCTCTATTTTGCCCAGGCTAGGCAGTCTGCCAAGAAACCCCACAAAACCTCCTCACTTCACTTCAGCCACCGAGTGCCAGAGAAGAGAGCATGAACAGGCCAGGCTATTGCCAGGACAAGATCAGCCCTGACGGAGAAATGCAAGAGTCAATTTGCCTGGCTTTCCAGTAAAACTCTGCCTCCCGCGCCCACTGCACCAAGCCCCAGAGAGACCACGAGCTCTTCAAACACACCAGACTCTTAACTGTGCAAAATACTGCCCTGTTTCTTGGACAGGAAAGTATCTGATGGCAATTTCCTACTAAGAATTCTCGATAAACGAGCAGTTCATATTTTATCGGGCATGACAGGTTCTCAATGAGGCTTCGCAAATGCTGCAGAATGAATGGGATTTAGACAGGATAAACGGATAAGCCATTTTATTAAACACTTCTTGAGATAATAGATAGCCAGTCAATTTGTGCCTAGCAAAAGCATTCAGATCGACTGTACCTTATTGGTATGGCCGGCTTCTTCCTCCCAAAGTTGGTTTCGAATATAAAGCCTTCCACCGCAATAAACAGGAACTGGGAGAATGTCACTATGTTCCCACATCCTGGAAACTGCCTGCAGGCATGGAGAAGAAAGATTAGTGTAAGAGCAATGCCACAGAGAACAAACACCACATTGGGCTCCAACAAAAAGAGGCTAATAGTTTATAATCCCAGAGTGAGCATCAATCTGGAGGGGCTTTTCCACTTTATCTGTCCGAGTTGCCTTTGTTAAACACTTCCCTGCAGGTATTTACTCATCTGGACTTGTAGATCGATGAGCAGCAATCCCTTCCTCAACCACTTCCAAAGCGGAAGCGGGCAGCCACCCCCGCAATGGGGGACGTGGTGAATTGGGTGAGGAAGTGAAAGAGGAAATTGGTCACATCTCACAGGTCCACATAACATCCCGCCAGGACACAGAATCTGAATCAGCAACATCAAGCACTGACATAACCCTACTGAAGCTGTATCTCCCTCTTTCTCATGGGGAAGTGGTTTTGAAAGGGCTCGCTCTCTACCTACAAGCTACTGTGTTTGTTAGAGGCCAAGTGAAACGATGAGTCCACCCAGGAGGAAGGCAGCAGGATTTCCGACAGCCATTAATTCCACTGCATGAGGGAAGGGCCGAGGTCAGGTCCGTGTTTGCAGAGCAAAGCCCATGGTTCTGCTTGTACCCCCTCCCCAGAACACGTGAACACAAGCTCGAAACTACTTTGAATTTCTCCAGCAAGCTTTAGCTCTCTGCCCTCCTGCATTTGCTGGATGCCAAGAGGTTGGCTGCAGGTTCAAGAAGGAACCTACAAGAGCTCATCATGGGAGCCCCAAAAGGTTGTGACATTAAATGCCACATGACAGACAGGCAAGCCAGGGAGCTGGCTGACAGGACACATGCTTTGCACTGAAGTTTTCAAACTCGACAGGGTATGGGGAGCCAAAAAGAGTGTCTGACCTCAAAAGAGACCCTCTTAGCTGAGCATCTTTGTCCTCCCAGAGAGACTCAAGCACTACAGTTATTACTAACTTTGTGGCGGAAATGACACCACCTTTGAGCAAATCAACCTTGTGTGCTTATTCTGAGGGGAGAGGAATTGCACGCAAGGGCTACAGCCCGTAACAGCCTGACATTCAACAAACACTCCCTGCATGCTGCTCACCCATTCCGAGAAACATGCCTGCTGCAGACCCTGCCTCCTTCCTAAGAAGCTTACAGGGAGCAAGGGAGGATTTCCTGGGAGGCACGCAGTCAGCCGCAGGCTCAGAGGAGGCCCTGACATGTCAGATAATCACAAAGCTTGCTGGGAGACAGAGGAATTTGAGCGAGCACTTCCCCCTTCTCCAATGCAAGACAGAAACTGAGGTTGAGGACTTCACGGAGAAGCTGCGCGACGCTGAGTCCCAATCCCCACCCTGCTGCACAAGCATGCAGCTTGCTCACCCAGCGTGCTGTCACAAGTAGTCAGACGCTGGGCCTAGACAGAGTTTTGCAGAATGCAAGCTGAGAGATGCACTGGAGAACAGGAATAACTGGATAGCCGAGCTGAAAGTCTGGTCTCCTCCAAAATCTCCTATATCACACCCCAGACATCTCAGAAAAAGCAGCAGAGCTCTGGTTAATGCCGAGTTGGCATGTGGTTGCCACCAAACAGCACCTGAGAAGGCCACCTTCTCCCTGCATTTTCCACGGGGCAGGCACTAGCCTGAGCCCCGTCCCTCTACTCATCTGCCAATTTTCATATTTTTCAAAGCTTAACTGTCCATGAGGCTTCAACCCCTGTTGTGTAATGAGGTTAAGAGGTTCAAAAGTTACTTGGGGGAAGAAAAAAGAGACACTGAACAGCAGACAGAGGCCAGGCTCCACAATTGTAAACCTTATCTCTGTAGGCAAGTGAAAACTTGGAATAAACCAAGACTGTTTCCATGCGCTAAACTTTGTTTACTTCCAGTACTCCCAGTTCACAGATCCTTGCATTCAGTCACTTGCTGTGCATATGACCTCACATTATCAGTAAAGTGTTGACAAACGGTTTGACTGACAGTAAGAAGACAAACAAAAAAAAACCCCAGGCGATATCTGCCCATGTCTTTGACTCCCCACCCTAACACACTGATAGACCTAAAGGAAGTGACAAGAAGTCTGGATATATCAACCAAAGATCTGCTTTAGCTGCAGCCAACTGATAGAAAGTCCTCCAGAAGCAATGTAGAAACACTCCGATGCAATTGTCACCCTGGCTCCTAGGTCAGAATTGCCTGGGCTGTTAGTGTCTACCAGCCCCAGCAGATGGTGGGATGAAACAGCCGGAGTGGGGCTCTCGGCCACATCAGCGGAGCACAAACAGACCAGCCCAATTTCTGCACGAGTTTGGGGCATGTTGGTGCAGAGTACTCACTCACGCCGAGTTCAGCACATCCAAATCACTTTTCCAAGACAGATTTCTGTCCATCACTGCAGAAGACTCCACATTTCACAGAGAATTCCTTCAACGGCCCATGCTGAAGAATAGACACCCCCATTTGCACCAAAAATGGAAGAAACCCTGATGAGATTTACCACGCAGAGCTTCAACCGTTTTTACAGAGAAGGCACCTCACAAGGACACAGCTTCAGAAGGCGAAGAGTAGAACATGGGCTTTCTAACCAGGCCTGTATGTACATGCCACACAAGAGCTTTGGCATCGTGGCTCAAAGACAGACACCCCCCCCCGGGACAACTAGTAAAGGACATTAGCAGAACAGGTTGGGTTGCTCCAGACAGGGAAAATGGGATGAACGGGATGGCATTTCTTGCCCTGTCCAGGCCTCCTTCTGTTATTCAGACAGGGGCTTGTTTAACTTGCTCTTGAAAACCTCCAACGAGGAGTCTTCCTGCTTTCTCTTATGAATCTGCTTCACTACACTGAGAGGGAGCAAACCTAGGTTCTTGGCCTGCTTTACATACCTTTCACAGCGATTTAAGCCCCCTGTTTCTTGTTCTGCCTCCAGAGCCCAGCAGAAAAAATTATCTCCTCTTCTCTACAGCCATTCTCCACATGCTTAAAGTCTTTTGGCTGTCCTCAGGCATCTGTAGACTAAACAGTTCTCATTCCTTTATTCTTTCCTTGTAAATCCTGAGCAAATTTCTTCCAATCACCTTTGTTATTCCTCACTAGACTGTCAGTCTGGTTACTGCCTTTCATGTGACCCTGCTCCAGGACTTTGCTTATTGTGGGAAGATTCATCTTCAAGAGGGATTTTTTTTCCCTCTAGACAACACCAAGATCCAAAGAAATAACAAGTGTTACCCCAATTTAGGGATCAAAGGTGAACAGGGCAAGCGAGGGGCAGAGGAACTGAGCTGTCAGGAACAGGGGAATTTCTAAAGTGGATGAGAAGTAATCCTTAAGAGCAGCTTGTGTGTAAAAATCAGCTTTTCTTAGATATCTGCAATTGGACTTCTAGCATGTGCTGTACAAAATCCCTTCTGAGCTTTAGACACTTAATAGACCATTTGAGTAGGCCAAATGACTCACTTTTGTTTTAAAGTCTGGCTGGAGGACACACAAGCCTAGTGTGTCTTGCCATCATCTTACAAGCAAGTGCAAGAAGACAGATCCAAAGCTTTCTTCACCTCGAAGGGCGGCCCATTCCTCCTCCCTCACTGATGTTGCAGCACGAGCCAGGCAGGAAAGGCAGAGGTTAGAGCAATCCCCAAGAGGAAAGACAACTCTCCACGTGAAGTCTCTTCCTCCAGGAACTGCTTCTTGATTTATCCAGCGATTGCTGAGTGATTGCGCAACCTTGGGTTAAGGTACCTGCATTCTGGCCTCCCACTTTGAAGCAAATATCCCCACTGCTGGCTTTGAGTCAGGTTCTCTTTTGCACTCCCTTTATCCTCTAACAGTCTGGGATGATGATGGGTAGAGAGGAAGTAAGAACAGGTTTTAACTACTATTTTTGAATAATTGAAGTGGATATAGTACTGAATGGTCAGGGGATGCAGCTCCACACTGACTTACTATGATTGTAGACACAGAACCAGTTCAACCATTACTTTTTTCCAGCCAGGCCTAGCACTTTTGCCTTCACGGCTTGCCGAACAGCCGTGGAAACAAAACCAACAGACCATTACCTTTTCCAAGCCACGCTGGCCTTCCTCCATCAGGGTGAGGAAGGTGACACAGCGCTCAGACATACCCCAAGCATCAGCCCTCCTCTCTCTGCAACCTGGCAATTCGCCTCCGCTCACAGAGCCACAAAGGACTCCTCTTCCTCACCGTGCTGGCTTTGAGGCCGCGTGACGCTGCCGAAGATCACATTTCCAGATGGACGATGTTCCCTCGGCCCTGCCTGCTGTCCCCGGGGACCCCTAGCCAGCTCCTGCATGTCTTCTCCTTGTGATTTCAGCTGTTACTCGTATGAGACACTGCGATCGGAGAGCAGGGGATGCTTTAGGGCCCAACTGATGTGGTGGTCCCTGTGTCAGCAGGGATGGGAGATCCTCAATGCCTGGGCTGGATACCGAAGCCGACCATGACAGGACCAGACTGGGCCCAAGCTGAGGGGGACAGACCCCAGAAAACCTCACAAAACCCATCAGACAGCGACACAAGCCTGGGGCCTGGCAATCCACACCCGGGCTCCTCTTGACAGCTTGAGGAGGGTCCCCAAGGCCTGGGGCTGCCCCCAAGCTGTGAGGGGGGCCGGCCAGCCCGGTGGGGCCACAGATCCCCCTCAGGGCCAGCCCCAGGCTGGGGCCAGCCCCGGGTGTCCCCCCACCCCCCCAAATCCTCTCACACACACCCCCCAAATCTCTTGGAGACCCCCTGGGCGCCGCCGCCGCCGCTCCCTCCCCTCATAAATCCTGACGCCGGTGGGGGACACCCCGCGGACCCTCACCCCGATCCCACCCGAGTCCCCAACCCCTCCTTCTGCCCCCAAAGCCTCTCCCCGGCCCCGCACCTGGCCAGCAGCTCCAGGAACACCACGTTGCTGCAGCAGCCGCCGAACACCAGTCCTACCGCCACGGCCGGGTGCATTGTATCGCCACCAAGCAGCGAGGCGGCCTCCCGGGCCGCCACCGCATCCCGCTCCCGGGCTCCTGCCCCGCTCCCGGCCCCGGCCCCCGCCGCCCCCGCTTCCTCCCGGCCGCCGGTAGTTCGCTCCCCGCCCGCCGCTCCTTCGCCGACACCGCTGCAGCTCCAGCGCTGAGACTACAACTCCCAGCCGCCCCCGCGACACCTCCCCGCCGGCTCCCTCAGGCCGTGCCGCCCCGCGGAGCATGATGGGAGTTGTAGTTCCGCGGGGGCGGGCGGGCAGTAATGGCGGCGCGGGGCGCGGCGCTGGGGCGGCGTGAGGAGAAAAGAGAGGCGGGGGGCGGCTCGAAAGCTGCTTTGCTGTTGAGGAACGGCCACAGATTGCCGGTTTGATTTTAGATAATGAAATTATCGCCTAGGTGTGAAATCGAGCTTGCCTGAGGCCTGCGGAGGAGCCTCCTGGGAGGTCTTCCCATGCTCTCAGGGCTGCAGACAAGCCCCCATGGTCAATGCCACCATGACTGGTGGCAGAAACACTGGATACAGAGGCAGCAAAACTGGGTCTGAAAAGCAACTGTGTGCCTGGGAGGAGATGGGGGGGTACAAGGAGGGTCCGGGAAGGGGAGAAGGGAGGAAAAAGTGCACAAAAGGGGTAGCTTGGGGGCTGCGTGGGTCTGACAGCACCAGCAGCCGCCCAGGGCCTCACGGGGGGAGGGGGGGGATGAAGGAAAAAAAATAACCCATTCAGAGCGATGGACGAGATGGTATTTCTGGCACACATCAAGGTGGAAGAGAAGGGCAGCACAGTGCTGGAGGCAGAGGATTTGGGTGATTGGGGCCATCGGCGTGGGGACAAACTGCACCCAGAAGTGCTGCAGCTGCACCGACTGCAATGATGGAGTTATTAACTTGCCTGCATGACTGGGTACTTTGGCTTGGTTGTCAGGATGAAGACATCACGTCAAGTCATGATAAAAACATGCATTAAAACAGCACAACCGCGCCAAGGATCCAGCCCCAACGTGTGGGCTCTCCAGGACTTTCTGTAGGGTTTAATGTAGTGTCTGTAGCACCTCCAGTATTATTTTGTCCCTATTAGAGTGTGTTGTTGCCCTGTTACTCCTTATCCCTGTGCCCTAAAGTGTGCTTTTGCATTCTTGCAGCTGAAGCAATTAATATTTTCTGCTGTTAATGTGGCTATGTATCAGTCAGGGGTGAAGTGTCTTTTCTAAAGTTGTGTGGAGAGCCCAGCTAAGCATCTGTCAAAGGCCTCTGTGATCGATAGAAGCCATATTGATCAAAAAGTGGGTTTTTCATGCTGCAGATATTTCATTTTGCTTTTAATAAAATTTTGATCTGAATCAGACCCAAATGTATTTTTTTTTTTCTTTAAATACCACAAGTGTGAAATCCCATTAACACATTGCAAAGAACTATGTTAAGTCCAAAAAATGAAGCACTTCTTTTGATGATTTCCAGCTCTTCAGGGAATGTGACAGCCTTGGCAGCTTCTCTGCTGCTAAAAGCAGCTAATGACAGGGGCAAAACTGCCAGGATTGTCCATTTCTTTTGCTCACTGCGAGAGTTTCCAGGCTCTTTGTCTCCAAGCTGGAGATCCCAGCGTTCCAGGCTCCTTAACTGGGGGCTGGAGACTTAGGATGGTTGGAGCGTGTGTCCTCGGAGCTTAGATGAGCTATGGCTAAAAACCAAAACCTGGAAAAAAATTCTATGATTCTATGAAACGATGGCAATGACACCCAGGAATCCTTGGGTACCTTGTGGGCTTTGCCTGCAGATAGAATAATAGAATCGTGGAGTGGTTTGGGTGGGAAGGGACCTTAAAGATCATCTCGTTCCAACCCCCCTGCCCTGGGCAGGGACACCTCCCACCAGCCCAGGTTGCTCCAAGCCCCGTCCAACCTGGCCTTGAACCCCTCCAGGGATGGGGCAGCCACAGCTTCTCTGGGCAACCTGGGCTCACCATCCTCAGAGTGAAAAATTTCTTCCTAATATCTCATCCCAATCTCCCTCTTTCAGTTTAAAACCCTTCCCCCTCATCCTATGTCCCCTCTCTGGTCAAGAGTCCCTCCCCAGCTTTCCTGGAGCCCCTTTAGGGACTGGAAGAGGCTGGAAGGTCTCCCCGGCGCCTTCTCTTCTCCAGGCTGAACCCCCCCAGCTCTCTCAGCCTGTCCCCACAGCAGAGGGGCTCCAGCCCTCCCAGCATCTCCGGGGCCTCCTCTGGCCCCGCTCCAACAGCTCCGTGTCTCTCCTGTGCTGAGGCCCCAGCGCTGGAGGCAGCACTGCAGGGGGGTCTCCCCGAGCGGAGCAGAGGGGCAGAATCCCCCCCTCGCCCTGCTGCCCACGCTGCTGGGGATGCAGCCCAGGCTGCGGGGGGTTTCTGGGCTGCCAGGGCGTGTTGTGTTGAGCTTCTCGTCCACCAACACCCCCAAGTCCTTCTCCTCAGGGCTGCTCTCCAGCCATTCTGTGCCCAGCCTGGATTTGTGCTTGGCGTTGCTCCAACCCTGTGCTCTCTTGAAAAAAAGCATCACAGACCCAAGGGATCTGGGGCCTCCCTTGTGATGTTTACAGGAGTTTGGGCTTGGGATGTACCCTCTAGGAGGATGGTCTGCCAGAAAATAGCGCTTGGGGGGTCCAAGCATTTGGGGGACCCCCTGGGAACCCCAGCAGTTTTGCTGAGCTCTTGCTCTGTATTTGGCAGAAGTTCATTATTCCCCCATTTCACAAAACCTTTCAGTGTTTTCTGACCTCACTCTAGGTAGAAACGCTTCAACTGACTTCCTTGGTCTTCCCGTCAAGTCCTTTTAAATGGTTTATATATTATTAAAAAGCACCACGGCTCATTAGCAACAAACAAAGGCGATTGCTTAGGCTTGCTGGCACTTTGTAACGTCTCCAGGGTTTCCTGCTTCCACATCCTCAGCTGCTGCGCAGGTCAGAATGATCGATTTTTTCTGTTCCCTTCACTAATAAGCTTTTGCTACCTTGGGTGCTCACTTCTTCGCCTTTCATTCACTTTCTTTGTGCTTCAAAGGCGGGGGGGGGGCGGGGGGGGGCTGAAGTTGTTTTTCTGCCACAATAAATGGGCCGCACCTTGGTTCCTAAATGCATTAAGCCACAGAACAAATTGCTTCTTTTGAACTGCTCCTGTGTAACAGTCAAACCAAAATGTCAGCTCATAAAGCATTTTGAGCTGTTCATTGTAGCCTGGCACCTCTGGGAGGGCAGCCGTGTCTGGGCTAGTCGGTATTTAACATCCTTTCTGATGTTATAACTACGAGGTAGGTTCTGGGATGGATTTTCTGGCTCAATCTGTTGAGTTCATGGTCTAATTCGTAAGGGATGGGGGGGCTCATATCACTGCAAAAACTTCCAGGTCACCTCAATATGGGGCTGGAGATGCTGGTCTTGCCGTTTTCCCTTTGCGTGGAGTGAGATCGGTTCATCCCAACTGTGATGCCGGACCCAACGTGCCCGGCTCCTTCTTTGCAGGTTGGTGTGTTCATCACAAGCCATCCCGGATCTAAGATCTTAATAGTATCATTCACACCCATTAAAATAAAAAATAAAACCCTTCAAAATTCAGCTCGCATCAATTCTATGGCGTCGAAACGAATGACAAAAGAATGTCAGAAAATAGGGAAAAAAAAAATTATATTAAACAAATACCATTTCAAAAGTAATTTAAAAATCCGTTCACCTTCACTGTACGGAAAGGCGGACACGCGATGATGCCAGTGTAAGCATCCGATGAGCAAGAGCCATTTCTCAGCCCTGTCTCTCTACCAGGAGTGATTACCAACTCGTTAGCAATGCGGCCGAGTTGTCTTGCATACCGTGAACGGCCAGCAGCGCTCTCGCGGCTGCGTTCTTGCAGTCGGGATGGTCTAAGGACACAGACAAGATGAGGTTTGTAGGTTGAAATAATATAGCTGGAAAATTAAATAAGCTTTCACCTACAGGACAAAAGCTTTTCTTTACTGCCCAGGGCTTATCTGTTTTTTCCCGACAACAGCAGATGCTCTAATACAAGATATTACTTCTACCTACAGACTTCGTCTTGCTTCTGTGGGTGTTATTTTGATTTTCTTCAGAGACGGCTGAAATAAAATAAAACAGGTTTTCACATCACGGAAACACCGGGGAGCCTGTTTCTGCCCAAAAAGCAGACTGGGGGTGGCGGTAGTGGTGTCTTCCCTGGTACGAATCTGTAGTACTTCAGGGTTTGAATAAGCCCTGGCAGCATTTTTGAGTTCCTGACGTCTGAAATGCTGTTCAAAGCAAAATTGCGGACTCTGTAGCGTGTTGGGCGAAGGGGTTTGTGTTGCGTTACTGAGTGCATCAGAAATTCTTCCTTCAGCTCTGCCCGAGAGCCGCATTGTGAGCGATGTCCCACGCGCCGGTGAGAAAACAAGAACAGGGAATTTAGGAAGCCGGGTTTGGTTAGTAGTTTGCCACTTTTCCCAGCCTCAATATGCACGGTCAGACCTTGATTTCTCAAAGGATCGTGGGTTTTTAGTCTTTGCTTTGGGAACAAATACAATGATGGGGGAAACCACACAGAGCTGTAAGCTCCTGCCTGAAAACTTCTCTTGTTTCATTTCCAGAAAAACATTTTTTGGAGCCTGTGAGGCGTGGCAGGGTCTGACAAAACACCCGGGACTTCGACGTTTTGATATGGGCAAAATCTTGTTTCTTGAAGTTGAGCTTTCCCAGAAAGGCTTTCTTGCTCTCTTGTTTTCTAAAGCATGGCTTTTTCTGAGAAGTAAACCAATCGTGTTGGTAATGCATGGGAAGCAAATCAGTCAAACTAATTTTGCCTGTTTTCGGAATCAATACGTACGTGGCGCGTGCCAGGAAAAGGCAGGTAATTCTGACATAAGCACGGATACGCAGAGGCTGTAGGGCTTCTGCCGAGCCTGGTCCGTGGAGGATGTGAATCTGTCCCAGAGCAGTTACTGACCTTTGGCTCAGCCCGAAACCGCTTGTACTTTTAGTGCTGCAAAAGCCTATTCAAACGGCAGGGTATCGGTGGTTGTGGAGCTCTCACACAGGTATCGTGTGACTATCTCCGAAGTCGATCTGCCAAGGTGGCATGTTTAATTTAAGCATCTCTCAGCCGGTGAATTCTGCAGTCCTGGCAGATTTTGAAAGGTGCAAACAGAGCGAGCTAACGAAGTGCCTGATTCCTAACTCCGTAAACTACAACTTACAAATAATTCAGTATTTCACCTTAGATTTCACCTTAGACTACTTCACCTCTGACTTTGTGGTCAGATGGAGGTGCCGCGGCTAAAGAGAAGCCATTTATTAGACAGAATTACTGCAAGTGGAGACATTAACAAGTTTTAATACATCTGAGCTCCACCTTGGCCTTCCTTTATTTACCAGCATCTTTGGTCTATCTATATATTACGCCGTTCATTCAAACCTCTCCTCTCCCAACCAGCAGTGGTGTCTCTGCCAAAATGGAGTGTCATGTGTCATCTCCAATAACAATGTCATGATGACAGTGAGAACGATATTCTTCTTGGTGGATGTTCCAGAGAAGGGATTCGGAACGGGCAAACTGGATTCTCTCCAATCCGCGTGGGCTCGTGTTTCTGTGTTCGGGGCATTTCCAAAGAATGGGAGAACTGGTAAAGTGACGGTCTGATGAGTGGTGGGTGGCGGTGATGGACTCGCTGCCTTTTAACTGGCGTCTGATGTGACCTGGACTTTACTGGTTTCTCTCTGCAGTTTTCTTAAGAGACAAGATACGATGGCTCCTGATGATTTATAGGTTTTGAGCACATTGAAGATCCACAGGTGCCAGGTTTAGGGTTGTGGTTGTAGCAGGGTTGAATAACTCAACAAGTAGCAGTTAAAGACGACACTCAGACACCTATAAGTGATTTCCCTGAAGACCCCTCAAGGTGCCTTCTGAGGTGAGATACCTCATCTGGCTCCTCTCCTTTCCATTTGTGACCCTGCTCGTGTCTGAATCCAGTCCTGCTGCTTCTTCTACTTAAAGATGAAGAACTCCTGTGGTATTTGGCTGTGCAGACAAGACTGGACTCGTTTTCTCTTCTGGGCAATTGTTCCCTGTAACTGAATTCCCTGCAAGGTAAAGAAGAGCTTTTGAACTGCTGACAGTTCTGACAAGTTGGGAAGGGACGTGCAAAGGGTGAACTCTTGATTTTATTTCCTCTGTTTTTTCATCACAAGCCTGTTCTGTGCAATAGCGGGCGGGCAAAAGAGGAAAGAGCACACAGGATGAGCCCCTGGCCCAGGTTGCCCAGAGAAGCTGTGGCTGCCCCATCCCTGGAGGGGTTCAAGGCCAGGTTGGACAGGGCTTGGAGCAACCTGGGCTGGTGGGAGGTGTCCCTGCCCAGGGCAGGGGGGTGGAACTAGGTGATCTTTAAGGTCCCTTCCAACCCAAACCATTCTATGATTCTATGATTTTAGTGGGACAGCAACCAGTTGTGGGACTTGAAGTACTGAGAGGCCTTTACTGTTATGGGAATTATTTCCCTCACCTCTTCAGCATGTGTGGGCAAATATTGTCATCCCATGGCCAAGGTACCATTACTGTTCATCCAAGCACTTCCCTAAGTGCAAACCCTTGTAACTTAACCTACCGTAGGCGAGGTTTAGCTGGATCCCTGCTGACACAAACTAGGAGCATTCAGACTGTGATGGTGAAAACGTGCAGCTGAAGATAGGGACTTCTCACCTGCCCTAGCTTTTCCAACATGAACTTCTCATTCACAGTCCTCAGACCTGACAGATTATTATTATTAATCTCATTTTATAGTGGGGACAGTTAAAATGCAGACGTAGGCAGAGCCTAGGTCACATCAGTCGGGGAAAAGGGAAGGAACAGATCCTGGGATTTCTATTTCTCCTCTCTAATTTTACGTATCTCCACAGGAGGTGTATATTTGTGGGAGAGCAATGGTGAGGACTAGGTCCTTTTTGTATGCCTGAAGCGTAAACTCATCTTAACCCAGGTGTCAACGAGTACTTTTGGGAGAGACAACTCGTCACAGAATCACAGAATGGTTGGGGTTGGAAGGGACCTCTGGAGATCATCTTGTCCAACCCCCTGCCAGAGCAGGGTCACCCAGAGCAGGTGGCACAGGAACGCGTCCAGGCGGGTTTGGAATGTCTCCAGAGACGGAGACTCCCCCACCTCTCTGGGCAGCCTGTGCCAGGGCTCTGCCACCCTCACAGCAAAGAAGTTCCTCCTCATGCTTAGGTGGAATTTCCTGTGTTCCAGCTTGTTTCCGATGCCCCTTGTCTTGTCACCAGGCACCACTGAGAAGAGTTTGACCCCCAACTCATGTCCTACAACAGTCTGCTCTGCCAGCAACCGCCTTGTTGCTCTGCAGCTCTCCAAAACTTTTCATCTCAACTCCTTCACCTTTGTTTTGGGAATGTGCAGCAACAGAAATTCAAGAAGTGCTACTCTACTTTCACCAGCTTTGTTTGAAATACCCCCGATCCCTGGACTTTTACAGTTTTGGCCTGGGCAGGAGTCTTTTGCTTCTCTATTGGGAAGCCTTTTGTGGTTGTCAGCTCTAAATTTCCATTTCTTTTATGATATCACGTCACTTTAAAAATAACTAAAATAAATCACTGATGTATTTTTAGATTGCTAAAAGGGGTAAGTCTCTCTCCTCTCCTTAAATTGTCACATTCTTGGGATTATGTTTTCCATCAAAAACTTCCAGGTCCCCCAAATATTCCTCCCACTCCCTCCTCGGTAGATATTTTCTCAGCAATTTCAGTTATTTGCTAAATGCTTCGCATTTTAGCAACTCGCACATTCGCAGCTTAGCATTTCAGAAATGATCACTGTTTCCCTGGACGGAGCAGGAGACATTCCTGCTGTCTCAGACATTTCATTTTCGGGGTGGGGGGTACATGAGCTGGGTTTCTCACTTACAGATGTTTCTCTGACATGCTCAGAGCCTGTCCCTTGCTAGTGTAAAGCTCCCGTGACAGAGGGGAGATGCAAAAACCTCTGAGGATCTGGCCACCTTTCTCCTCTTTGTCACTTTTTAACACACACACACACACACCCCGCCCTTTACGTTTCCTTTTATTTTTCTCTGCCAAGTTTTATTTGGGTGATTTCCAAGGCAGAACTCCTTGATCAAGCAGTACCAGTGCTAGAACTGCCTCTGTGTGTTGCTACTTGTCAAAAATGGTAAAGGCTAAAAACTCCAGGCATATTTTGGGGGGATGTGGGGGGAAAATTGGAAATAGCTTCATTCATTATTTATTTTAGCCCTCTCCCCCTTCCTCCCCCTCATTCCTTAAGATCGTTAAACTTGACATCTCTTTAAATGAGCTGGAAGAACTTCAACCTGAAGCGCTTTTCCCTTTTGAGAGTCTCCTCGCGTTGGATGTGTCTCTCCATGCTTTAGGCGAGTGAGCGTGACTTTCCGGAGGTGATTGATGGGTTCTCACAGAAATGTTCCTTCAGTTAAAATAACCCGAAGACATGCAAAGAGGAGGAAAAGAGATTATTTTTTTTTTTTTGACTGTTTTTACTTTTGTCCAGAAAGTGAATCAGGTTTCTCTGTATCAAAACGTGGGCATGTTTTCTTCTCCTTTGGAGCCTAACATCTAACCGGCTTCCCTCTGTACTCTAAGTCCTGATCCACCTTGTCCCTGGAAAGCGACACTCTGGTGAGCTCAGCTTGACCTCCCTGCTAAGCCATGCCAGCACTCCCTCCCGGTAAATCTTTTCATATTTTCTATGATTTAAGACCAGGTTTGGCCCCTCTCGTGCCTTGAGATGAAGAACTAATGCACTAATTCACTATATCCTCCAGGCATCAGAGAATCATTATCATTAAACACCTAAGCTATGCATTCACCCCAGGTAGAGCTTGTTGCTTTAAAAGCCTTTGGTGACAAGGAAACTGAAAGGGAAATCCTTAGGTATTAAAGAGCTTTGCAAGCTGCAGCATCGCAGTCCGCTCCCACCTGGAGTTTTGATTCAGTGTGTTGTAAATTTTGGTCCCAAACTCACTTTTCCCTCAGTGAAAGTCAGGAAAACCATCACCAACATGCTTTTATCTAGGTGTTGTGTCCATTATTAATGTTTCTCCAACCTGTATTGCCTCTGGCTCCCACATCATGGGAATTAGAGTTCTTCCCGACCTCATAGCACTGAGCTTTAGTTTCTGTGCACTGTGGGACATGTGGGATTTTGAAAGTTGGACCTACCCATCTATTCAGAAGAAGTCTCATGGTCAAAGACCTTTGAAACCACAGCACTCCCTGAATAACCTGACATGACTTCCCATGGGTTCCATCAAAGTTTCAGGAAGTTGCTCCAAGATCCCTTCTGAGAGGGCTAGAAACCTTCTACTACCCTAAACTTTTATTCCCCGCACGAAATATACCCATGTCTGGTTCTCATCCATCTTTTCCCGTGCAATGCTCTTTCTTCTGCATCTTTGCTTTTACTGTCTCCAAGAGTGTGTTCAGAGAACCGACATGGTGTCTAGGTCCACCTTATTTATTGCTCCACCCGTGACTTTTGTTCACTCCTGTTACGGAGATCATGCCACAGGACTGGGGCTCCTAGATTAGTGGATGGAAAATTTGTTCCACTATTATTAGCACAGTCCCTGGTATGGCTTTAGCCCAAGCAAACTATCTCAGTCCCAAATAATGCACAGGTCCAGCCTGGGGCGAGCATGGACCAAGGACCAGGCAGTGTAGATATGACCCCTATTTGGGCACGGGGGTATAAAGATAATTTAGCTCTGTGGACAAAAACTATATTTTATCTGTTGGCCTCAGGACTAGACGACATTTCTTTGGTCTACTTACTCAATAGCGTAGGCATGGTATGAGGACTTTAGTTGGCCAGGTCATCAATAATCTCGTGTCCTCCTTGTCTGTGTGGGGATCCCACTGGCACTGGTGGGGCTGTAAAGTGGATGTCCTGGACTCCAGGGAGCTCTCTGCAGCAAACCCAGCACACGTTTAGCCTTCCTGCAGGGTGGTGTGCCCAGGTCTGGGGCTGTGATAGCTCAGCAAGGCTGCTGCAGCGAGGACACAAGTTTCCTAGTGCTGCCGTAACCTAAAGTCAAGAGGCCTCGGAGGCAGCAGATTGCTGCAAACTTCATGAATACAAGTCAGGGTAGAAGAATTATATGTTCTCTGGGCCCCCATTGACAAAATGATGTCAGTGTCTCAGCCATTATTAGACCCAAGAGAATCTGTGCGGGAGAGAAAGGGCTGGGGAAGACCTGGCTCTGTTTGCTCTGAGAAAACTCAATTTAGTCTCTTGCTGCTCCATTGCCTGGAATTTTTCCGTGCCTGGGTCCTGGGTTCACTTGCGTGGGTGGGGGTAATAAAAGGGGGCCATAGGCAGTCTAGACAGAGATGGCCTCCTGAAAGCAATCAATCTTCATTTAACAGGCCAGAGCCCAGCAGCTGGGAGATGAGCTAGAAAAGGAGCTATCTCTGCGTAGCACCACATTTAACCCTTTAGCTCGCGGTACGGCAGCTCCCTCATATGTTTTTTTTACTGAAATGAACAATTTGAGATTTATTTCCTCTTTTGTACAGGGCAGTTATGGTGGGGCTTTTGCGCTGGTGAGGGTGGATGGATTATGGATGATCCTTGTTTGCCTCAAGATCAGGGGTGGAGAACTGGGAGAGCGGTTTGAAGGCAATAGGAAAGCTGGTGGGGGTTTCTCCTCAGGTGCTCCTGGCACAGGGCACTTAGTCTCCTCTCCAGTTGTACAAGAGTTACAGTCTGCCCCTTGTCTCCTGGGCTTATGGTAAAGCTTCCCTGCGGTTCAACCCAAAGGGAAACCTGTTTGTTGACTGTCTGAAGGCTTGAGCCCTAGCCATCATCTCTGACCCATCGGGCAGGAAGCCAAGCTCAGCTCTCTTGGAGCACCAGCCACGTTGTGGGCTTTGCTCAGCTGCAAGGTCTCTGAGAAGGGACTGATGCCAGGAAGACACTGGAGATTTCCAGGGGCTCTAAGTATTTACATTTATTGCTGAGCCGAGGTCTGGGTTGAACTGAGCTGCCCTCTGTGTTAAGAGATGCTCGTGTGGATCTTCCAGGTTTCTTCAGTCTCCCCATGAGCACAGGCACGTCAGTACTATCCAGGTTGCGCTGTTGGTGCCTAGATGTTAGGCAACCTGGAACAGGTTGCCCAGAGAGGTGGTGGAGGCCCCATCCCTGGAGACATTCAAGGCCAGGCTTGATGAGGCTCTGAGCAACCTGATCTAGTTGAAGATGTCCCTGCTCACTGCAGGGGCGTTGCACTAGATGACCTTTAAATGTCCCTTCCAACCCAACACATTCTATGATTCTACGATTTCTGATTTTGCCGTTGATGTTCCAAACGTTCCCAAGCCTTAGAAATGGCAGCGTGGAAAGGGAAGAAATAGTTAGTTAGAAGTAGTCAACGTTTCTCCCAGATTTTAAAAACTTTTAGTGTTCCTTCTTATGCAAGAATTGAGTGGCAACGAAGGAAACAAGCAGGATGGAGGTTGAAAACTAATGAAAGGACGTAAGATTTTCATGCAGCATGCAGAAAACCTGTAGAACTCATTGGGACATCGGGGTGCTAAAAATGTAAATGGTTTCCAAAGTAAGAAGATTCACAGAAGAAAAGTTCGTACATGGTATTGAATGCAAAGACATTTCCATGACGCAGTCTGTCCCTCAGAAGGTCCCTAAGCTATAGGGAAAGCTGAGGGGGACTTTTTGAAAGGTGGAGAGGGACTTCTTACAAGGACATGTAGTAATAGGATGAAGGGTAATGGCTTCAAACTAGGAGAGGGTAGATTTAGATTAGATATCAGGAAGAAATTTTTCACTCTGAGTGTGGTGAGCCCCTGGCCCAGGTTGCCCAGAGAAGCTGTGGCTGCCCCATCCCTGGAGGGGTTCAAGGCCAGGTTGGACGGGGCTTGGAGCAACCTGGGCTGGTGGGAGGTGTCCCTGCCAAGGGCAGAGGGTGGCACTGGATGATCTTTAAGGTCCCTTCCAACCCAAACCTTTCTATGATTCTATGATTCTGTAGGTCACTGGAGGCTGGAAAGATGGAGGTCTCCACGTGCTTGTCCTGCTCTTACACTCTTGTCGACCATCTCATGTTGGCCATTGTGGGAAGCAAACACTGCACTGGATGCCCCAACTTAATACTGCAGCTCGCATGTCTTTATTCAGACTTTGCTCGCAACATCTGCTGTCTTTGCATAAATATTTCACTGGCACCAGCTGCAGCTCTCTGGCAGAACGAGAGTCAGCAGGTTGACTCTCAGCTATCTTAGTTTTCCCAGAGTCTGCAGGATTTTCAGTGTGTGTCCTCCAGAGAGGCTGGAGTTTTCATCTTCCCTTTTCAAGCTCTGTCTCAGTCTTTGGCGAGGCTTCAGAGGAAGACGTGGTCTGAAATGCGTTACAGGTGCGTGGGTTGCCGAATTTCAGATGCTCCCCTTTCATTTTGTCTCTTATGGACAAGGTAAGTGAAAATGGAAGAGCTATATTGTAGTCACTGCGGGTCACAGTCCAAAGTGAGGAGATGAGATAATGTGACTCTCATTTTGATTCAGACTACTGCAAAAAATATTGCAAAGGGATAAAGTGAGGGCTATTCTGTATCTTGTTGTTGTCTCTGTGTTGGAGTTTTATACTGTGACTTTCTAATGAATTTTCAGTTTTGTAAAACCTACTTTTAGCAAAACGTATTTGGAAAAAGGCAAAAGAGAGGAGATCTGTGAGGTTTCCTAAATATTCTTTGGGATGCTTAGATTCAGGAGATGTGTGGTGGGTACGATGCACATTTAGGGATAATTTCTCCCCCCCCCATTAGATATGATCCTGCACCCTAATACTTACAGGATAGATAAAATATGAAGTGGAGGCTTAAAATCTCATGTATAAGAGTGGCTCTGATTATTTTTAATGATCCCTGGCTATTCTTTCTATTCGCATAAGGCAGAACTGCAATCTATGCACAACTCTCAGCTGCACCTGGCTTGCAATTGGGGTAATAGAGTAGTTTGGGTCAGAAGGGACCTTTAAAGGCCATCTAGTTCCGACCCCCTGCCCTGGGCAGGGACACCTCCCACTAGACCAGGTTGCTCAAAGCCCTATCCAACCTGACCCGGAATGTTTCCAGGGATGGGACAGCCACAGCTTCTGTGGGCAACCTGGGCCAGTGTTTCACCACCCTCATTGTAAAAAATTTCCTCCTTAAATCAAGTCTAAATCTCCCCTCTTTTAGTTTAAAGCCATTACCGCTTGTCCTATCACCAACAGGCCTTGCTTAAAAGTTTGTCCCCATCTTTCTTATAAGCCCTGCTGTCCTAACGTTGTGTTAGGTGGCTGTCATCCAGGCTGTGATAGCACAAGGGCTGGCAAGAAGGCAGGGTCTCCAGCGGCGAGGAGGAGCAAGCCAACCCTACCAGTCTGCCCTGGAGCCGTTCGGCAAGCCAAACCTACCAGTCTGCCTGTGCCCTACCGAGGAGTGGTGGGAGGCCAGTGAAGAAGGTGCCATCTCCCAACTTCCAGCTGTGGCCAAATGGCTCTTGACCATGTGGAGAGTTTGGTATGTGGCACCCACTTTTATGCTGCCCCCACTTCTTTCTCTTCTAAAGTAGCCGACTCAGCCTGATGGTGTTTCATGACATAAATGGCTTTTATCCCTCTTTTCACCTCTACTGTCCATTTAATTCCCTGTAGCGCAGCCACAAGCACTTCTGTGCATTGGAGAGTGACACCAAGAGCCATACAGTGACCCCAGGAAGGGCTGATAACAGAGGACACCCTTTCTCCATTCAAGAAACATAGACAAGAAGGCAAGAAGCCATTTATTCTTTTTCCTCTCAACATCTTCTTTTAATTCTGACAACATGATCCAGAATAAAATGAATAAAATGGCATTTGACCACATGCAAGTTGGAGGGAACATTAGTTGGGCTGATGGTTTTGGGGCTCTCACCTGCTCATGGTGGAGACAGTGTCTCCTTCACTTGCCATTCTTTTTGAGATCTTGATGGATAAGGTCAAACCATCAGAGCACTCAATATCTGGAGGGAATCTGGTGATCTTAGTAATTGGTCCACATCTGGCTGGAGGTGTTTAGAAGTTGTTTCTTTTTTTTCCATGAACTCAGGAAAGTACTTCCCAAGCCATGATCTACTGCACATTTTATCCCCTAGTCTTCTGATCTGCCGGTTGCTGTCATTTTTAAGACCCGTGGAGCTTTGTGTGTGGTGACCACTAGGAATTGAAAGAACTTGACTTTCTGGACTTGAAGCATCTTGCAAGATTGGGACAAGCTTTTGTATCTGAGTTAGAATAGGTCTTACTTCTACTTCTACCAAGTGTGTCCATGTTGCCTTGCTAAAGGCTGAGGAACAGAGTAGGTACACACTAGGTACACACCATAACCACATCCTCATCTGGTGAAAACCACAAGACTGCTTTAAATTAGATGTCCCTAACAGAGGGCACACCACCAGGGGGCAAAAAATGCTGCCACCACATGAGGAAATGTCATGTTATGCTCCCTGCATAGCTGTCCCTGTGCAGCCTTGGGACTCACCACCTCTTCACTGCCATGTTTCCAATTTCTAACATCTGCCGCGTGTCCGATGATTGCCTGACGTGACAGTGAACTGCGCTACTAAATGGTGCCAGTAATTGAAATGGGATGTGTGACCAGTACAACAGAGACTCCAGCCCAGCTTTCCCAGTCCCATCGCAGCAGGCTATTTCCCTGTACCTCCTGCAGAGCATTCAGCTACAGTCAGTGAAATGTGTTCTGTATTATTTCCAAGGGGTAGGCATGGAGGAGGTCCCTGCTTCTTCTGATCAGACTTAATTTCATTTATTTAGTAACTTCTTGCTTAGAGGGTTTATTTTTTTAATCTCAAGGCATTTTCTCCATCCAACATAGGCACATGTGCCTTCCACATTGCGGGATTTAACTGAACAAGTGGTTCCTCATTCATCTGCAATTTAATAAGGGGTATTTCCCCTCCATGGTGTCCCAAGTGATGTTGCCTTCACTGTTGAGTTTTCCCTTTTGTATGGTTTCTCTGGGACCTACATGCTGATTTTTCCTGTAGTTGGGATGTTTGTGTCAGGACACTTACAGACTCTCCCTGGCTGTTGATTTCTGTGAAATTTGTCTTGGAATTTTGTAGGGGAGATGGCAAAAGCCCAGAGACGTAGATGTACAGATAGACTGACCATATTTGCTTTGTTCCCGCAAGCAAATCTTGCTAAGAGTGTTTTCAAAGGTCATGGTACTGAGGAAAGACTTGGAGCCCTTTAGCAACAGCAGAAAGGGATGGATGAGACATATGAAGATGTCTTTGCAGGTGTCTTTAACAGAAAGGAAAGGGCTGGTCCGTTCAGCTTCTGGAAGAGAAGGGCAGGGATTGAGGCAGAGAGGCTGGGATGGGGAGGGAAATTCGCAGTTGCCTGTGGGAAGGAGAGCGATCATGCTGGAATAGAAGCCATAGAGCATCCTGATGGTTTCCAGGCACCAAGTGGGTACCTCCAGAGAGAGCCATATGCCAGTCTGGAGGTCTGGTTTAGCATCACAAGAGAGAAATTTCCTCTTCTTTCTCACAGTAACCTCAGAAGCACCAAGAGATGCTCCACATTGGCACTCCAGGTAATTTGCTGGAGGACCATTCAGGCAGTGGTCCTTCACACTTGTCATATCTCACCTTTCCAGCAAAAGGTATGCTTGTGGGGACACTGGTTTGAAAGCACAAGCCGTTTCCGTGTATTTCATATATGGCTCTAAGGGTCTGCTTTGGTCATTCTTGGTAGTCAGTTCTTGCTGGGTTGGTATTGTGGAATACCAGACAGGGGAACATCAGTGCCCAAAGGTGTGGGTTTTGTTCAGTACATCCATAGTTTCAATAGCGGCACTTCACAAGCTGCTGTGTGTCAATTGAAGTGGCACGTGGACCGTTGCTCTCCAGTTCAGGTTGTTGGTATGGAAGTCTGTGGCCCTTTCTATCTGTATAGAGCAAGTCTGGCACCCTAAAGGTCTGACAATCGTAGAATCATAGAATGTGTTGGGTTGAAAGGGACCTTTAAACGTCATCTAGTCCAACCCCCCAGTGAAAAGAAATCTTCTTTAGCTGGTGAACCTGACATGCTCTAAGAAGAGAAGTGAAGTCTACCTGCAAAACCCCCAAAATCTTGTGTTTCAGACAGCAATCTGTGCTGTGTGGAGTTAGTTTGTATCCAGAGGTGACAATCCATCAGTCACTGATGTTTCATGAGGGTCTGGTTTGACACAGCATGCAATCTACTGATGTGATAATGCTTTTGGCTCTTCCCAAGGTGCTGCACAGCCCGCCTGGGTCCAAACAGCATTTAGAGGGAGTAGAAGGGTGAGGTCTCCTCCCCTTGAGTGGCCTTTCTATCAGATATTGGGGGACCACTCCTCCTTGGTCCATCACCCGTGTGCGTGTGTTATCTTAGCCACTGGATTCCCCCCGCATGGGGCATCATAAAATAGCTGGTAGATGCTAATGGATTTCAGCTGTGAGCAGAGATGAAGTGGGAGTCCAGAGAGGAGATATTTCATAACCCCTTGGCTGCCCCCAGAGCCACGCTACAGTTGCTTCAATAGCCTGAGCCCAAGCAGAAAGGCTACGAGAAGAAAGCATGTACCGGTTGCGTTTTGATCGCTGCCTGTTGAAAGCATCTCAGCTAGCCTGTGACCTGGCACGGGCTGGCAGCGGTTGATTTGGTTCATGTGCTCCAAACAATGCACGGGGAAGAAGGGAGATATGAAAATGTTGAACCTTACATTTTTGCTGGGTTTTGTTCTTCTGCATTCAGCCATCATCTGGACTCACCTCCCTTGCTGGGCGGTTTTGCTGTGGACTGGAAGACGTGGTGCGCTGCCCTGAGGTGGGCCTGGCTGTGATTTCAAACCTCTTGTGCCTCCAGCCCTCTTTCCGTCAAAAGCAGAGCTGTGGGCAGGGATTACTATGAAAGTTGGCAGAGGGATGGTAGACCTTTTGGTGCTGATGATGAGCAAAGTGGGACGTGAGCAGTTCAACCTGGTGTAAGTTGCTGGCAGGGGGCGGGGGGGAGGTTGCTCAGATGCTTCCAGTGGGGACCATACCCTCAGCTGGGGAAACCTCAATGTCTGTTGGTTGCAATCAGGATGCACCAGGCTGTGAGTGCTGGATTGACTATGCATTCATTGCAGGAATTTGAGGGCAAACGCAACTGCCTTCCCCATCCCACAGGGTCTGGCTTCTTGGTGAGCCACTTCCCAACCCTTCTCCAAGATATATGTGAATGCAGTGAGACGTACGACCCTTCCCACCACTGCCATCTCTATGTCCTGAAACAAGAGGAGGCTCTGAGGTCTTGGAGTGATCAGGTGTTTAATACTTTCCTTTCGGGCATGGGAACGGCAGGGGCTGCGTGCTACTGAAACGTGTGGTTTGACAGGGAAGATAAATGGACTTGCTGAGCAACATTAAATATAAAAGCCCAGGAGCTCCCCTGTTTCTCCCCGCATCTCCAAATTGAGTTTTGAAGCTGTAATTTTAAGCTGGCGTGGGACAGGTATGGATGGAAAGGTTGTCAAGTACGGGCAGCGTCTGGTGCTCGAGGGGGAAGGAGATGATGTAAAATGTGATCTCTGTGAATGGGGAGCCCTGGGCTGAGGTATAACACACCAGCACATGCCTTCTTTCCAAGAAATACACATAAAAAGGTTAAAAAAACCCAGAATGAAAAAAAAAAAAACCAAACCCAAGAATGAGGAAGGAGGGGTGAATGCTGTGCTTCGCAGTACGTCCTTGAAGCAAATCAGGCTAATTTCTTCTTGGGGTGCATTAGTAAGGGTGAAGCCCGAAGGGCCAAGGAAGGAGACCCTTCCCCTCTTGTGAGATGGCATTTGGAGTGTGATGTCCAATTTCAGGCTCCCCAGCGCAAGAAGGTTATTGATAAACTGGAGTGAGTCTAGTGGAGGTCCCTGAGATGGGACCTGGGGCTGGAGAGGCTCTCAGGGGCTGGAGAGCGTGACGTACAGGGAGGTGCTTGGAGAATTGAGCCCGTTCTGCTTGGAGAAGGGTCCTCTGGGGCTCCGTTCCCAACCTAAACTGTCATTTCACAATTCAGTGGCATCTGAGCAGTCCTTCAGCTGTGCTGCAGTGCCCGTCAGAGCAAGCACTGAGCTCACGTGGCCCCGTGCGGAAGATGAGCTGTGTGTCTGCCTCCTCTCCCACCAATTCCTTGGGTGACTTGTGCTACTGGAGCATCGCAGGGCCCCCGGCACATCCAGTGTCCTGGGCGAGAGCCGTCCTCCTCTGCCCTGTAACTCAGTCTCTTATCAGCTCCCAGGCATCCAAAATTGTAACTCGGGCCACCGGAGATGATGAGATTATCTTTAAAATCATGCTTTTTTAAAAATGAAGGTGGCTCTGTAGCATCTCGGAGCATTAGGCTCAGCAGTTTAGATGCTGCAAAGGGAAAAGTGGAAGAGTGCTGTGTGGCTGCTTTCTGAAAGGGTCATTTTCCTTTATTTGCTTTTAAATTACTTAAATTTGAAGTATTTTATCAGATAGGAGAATTTGCTGGATTATGTTCTTCTTTAAGAAAAATGGAAACGTTTCAAGCTGTGCCCCGTACACATTTCTTTTGGAAAACTCTGGTTTGCAGGCAGGGGAATTTTGAAATGGATCAAAATTTGAAATCCTCCCAGGCAACAGGGCGGGATACCACTGGATAAAGAGGCTGTGGGCACTGCTCCTGCGTGACACAGGTATGGGGACACCAGCGGGCCGGTGGTGCCTTGCTGCTGTCTGCAGGAGCTGTCGCGTGTCGCAGCAGCCGCATCTCCGGGGACGGTCCTTGTGGCTCGGTCATCCTCCCATCAATGGTAAGGATTTTTTTTGGAAATGTGAGCTTCTCTGGTTTTGTTTTAATGAATTAAAGAGAAATAGTGCCCACGGCAACACAACAGACGCCTGTGATCGCTGCGGTGAGGGTGACGTAGGACATGCCAGACTGGAGGATTAACTGTCAGCGATCCCAGCGCCGCAGGGGTCAGACACGGGGATGGGTTCAGTGGCCTGAACGTGTAAATATTTACTGTATTTTCAGGTTCTGGATTATCTCTCCCAGGCTCCAAAAGCCTCTGCCGGAGGGTGGAGGTCTCCCCTAATTCCTGAGCCATGACGGCGAGCCACGTGCACGTCTCAGCTGCTCGGTGGCACCTCTTACGGTATAAAATGCCTGGTTTTAGGCAAAGCCACCAAACCTGATGCGTCTTAACAAGTGGTCAGGCATCAGCCGAGCCTAAATAACTCCGTGGGTATTCCCGTGTGCGTGATCCTGCACTGCCCGTGGCCAGTATGATTTAAAGCAGATGAGCTCATACCTCTTCCTCACTGCCTAAAAAATAACATTTTTCCCCTTGCGTATATACGGGCCTAGGAGCATTTTCACGCTGAAAGGCTTCCTCTCTGCTCGGGCGTTGCGTTTTGTTAAACCACGGTAATTTGCTCATGGAGCTAAGCCTTTAATCTCCCCAT
The DNA here is from genome assembly GCF_028500815.1 of Rissa tridactyla. Taxonomy (NCBI): domain Eukaryota; kingdom Metazoa; phylum Chordata; class Aves; order Charadriiformes; family Laridae; genus Rissa; species Rissa tridactyla. The sequence goes on from NC_071466.1 coordinate 217,300,538, forward strand.
CTGTACAACATACAGCTATTTCACGTTACTCTGCTTAAAATACATAACATTTCTGCATATTTAAAGCAGATCATATCGCAGTGCTTGCGTGGGCAGAGTCAAGGGGAAGTTTTTGGCTGGGTCTCTGCGTTTCATTGTCTGGCTGGTACTTATAGGCTTAACTTCCAGGTACTTACAGGCTTAACCACAGTTGAGTTCTTTGAAGGCTTTTCTTTGCTTTATTTCCTTTTTATTTAGTAAATGGTGAAAAGGGAAGAGGGAAATTTTGAACGCGTTTTTGACTCGCTGCAAATGGCTTGAAATAAACGGCTGCACGTGACTTTATTCTATTACAAAAAAGCAGGACACGGCAAAATTGCTGCTGAATTGTAAGCAGAGGGTCACCCTGCTCTGCAATTACCGCGGTCCCTAATGCACTGAATTGCAAATCATATCCGTTCCTGGAGCGTAATACTATCTGGCTCTGCGTGCCAGACTAAAATGAGCTCATAGAGCAACGCAGCCTGAGAAAACAGCTTTCAGAAGAGATGGGAAAATGGTCTTAATCTCCAACCTGAGTGGGAAAGTAATCAGCCTTGGTTCCTTAACTCCGCAAGGAAGACCTTTGCACAACAGCAAGGGGCAAAGGTGCCACTTGCAAATGGAGCTGTATTAACGGCTTCGCTGCTGGGTGTTGCTGTGCGGCGGGAGGATGTTTTCAGGGACTGGTATCCCGTTGGTTTCAGGATGGAGCAGTTTGTTGGGAACATCTACAAACGACAGATTTCCCTGTCCCGGACTCCAAACCGCCCTTCGAAATGGCAAGCGGAAATGTATCACACGGATAAAACTTTAAATATTTCGACTCTTCTGATTTTTTTTCACCAGCCGAAGTAAAAAATTTTTAACGGCAGGATTGTGCCCAAATTTGTCCTGCCCCCATGATGGAGTGACCCAAACTAAACAGCAACTAAGCTCCTGACTGGACTGCTCATTGAAATGGGATGAGTCCAGACCTTGCTGCCACAGTCTGGCAGCAGCGGTGGTTTCTGCAACCACGATGCGTAGCTGTCTCAAGAGCACAAATTCTCTTGAACTTCTCGTTTATGGCATTTTGCTTCCCGGAGGGGCCATCTTTGCTAGGAGGAATCCACTGGGAGCGTGCACCAGGACTGAGGTCTCTTGGTCTAAACCTCTTGGTCTAAAAAGCGTTGTGTAGTTAAGAGAAAAGACCATGATTGTTGGGTTCGAAATTCAGAGCTCAGTCTACTGCGGTGCTCAGTTACCAAGACGAGGTCACTTTTTCATCCCTGGCAATATTTTTGCCACCTGCCCACCGTGCCTCCTTGGTCCGTATCTCTGAATTGCAATGCGGCTCTGTTCCAGTATCCCCAGTTAGCGATGGGACTGGCAGCAACACATCCCAACCTGGCAACTAGCGATGCAGATGTGCTGCTCCTGTTTCTGAAGTCAGCGTCTCTGGATGCTACTCTGTCGTGTATCCACTGGTTCAGAGCTACCACAGCGTTTGCGCCCCAGTTCTGCACGGTGTGATGTAGATTAGCCTTTATTTTCCCGGACACACATGTTTAAAGGTCCCCAGTGAAGTCCTCTAGCAGCTATTTCTGGTTCTTAAAAAGAAAAACCACTTTTCCTGTGAGTTTTATGTCATGCTAAATTTAGAAGACCTAAAAGGTACTAATGGTCAAAAGGAGATCGTTTGCATGATTTTTCTGTTTCTTTTTTTCCCAAAGTTGATGAAGTGGGAACATTTAAAGTTGTTTGCAATATAACCTGTACGGGGCACAGAAAGAGGGTCACGCTTTGATAAGGACCGGTGGCACATACCAAACCTCTGCCTCCTTTAACTAATCTGCCTGTGCACGCTTGCCCTGATATCCCCTGGTGGGTGGCTGTGCTCGGTTTCACGCTGGAGATCAAACGTGGCTCATTGCTGCCGACTGTGTAGGGAAGTAGGTTGGGTCATATCTTCTTGTTCTTTAATTATTTTTCCAAAGAGTTGAAACAATCCCCTTCTCCAAAACCGCATCACTGCTTTAAGGGGGGCAGCAGTTGTCTCCCTGGGCACTGGTTCGATCTTTTGTGTGGCTGCTGGCATTTTTATTTTTTTTTGCAAAATGAGCAAATCTTAGTATGGTAATAAATAAATGAAAGGGTGAAAAGTGTCCGTAGGGAGAACCGGTTAAAACCGCAGTGGTCAGGAGGACCCACTTCATGTAGTCCCATTTATACCTGTATATGTTTTTGTTTTGTTGTAGGCAATGCTCCATGTTTCACCTCTGTGTTTTTCATTAAGAGACCTTGGTGTGTACGCAAAGGAAGTGAAATCATCTTTATTCCACCCCTGGAGAAATCAAGGTACAGCAAAATGAGATGGTTTTCCCGAACCATCGAAGGGCAGGGAGGTAAAGGTGGGCTCTGCTGCTTCCCAGTGCTTCCCTCCATCCCCGTGCTACGTACCAGCGGAATGGGCACCAAACTGGCTGTAAAACCCGTGGCTGCTGTGACCCAGCAGGAGATGGGCATGGAGACCAACTGGTGCTTTCCACCCTCTCCACTCAGCAAACCCCTTCACCCCACACCAAAAGTCAGTGTAAACCCTATCCCACTTTCCCATAGCATCTCACAGTTGTTGCCCTTGAGCCCCTGCCTGTGGCTCTCAGAGTCTGCAAGGGGTTGTGGAACAGGGTATATGGAGTATCATCTCCTGGTGAGGTCACTGTGTGGTGGTAGTGAGGTCAGGCAGCTCCTCAGGCTTCTCATACACTTTTTTCAGCCTTGGTGCAAACTCCAGTGTTAACACTTGGGTCATTTCCAAAAGTACACGGGCTCAAGAAAGCCACCACAACCATAATCTGTCAAAGATCTGTAGAGCTGTCCCATCACCATCCCTGCAGGTATTTAACAGACGGGTAGACACGGTGCTTAGGGGCATGGTTTAGCGGTGGTTTTGGCAGTGTTAGGTTGATGGTTGGACTCGATGATCTTAAAGGTCCCTTCCAACCTAGACAATTTCATCATTCTATCTTCAGCATCCACATCTACTCAGCTGAAGGCATCTGCCACCGCTGTCTGCGTTATGCTGGCTAGTGAGAATATCACTTCTAGTAAGCTTAAATAACAGGTTTATGCAGACCAGCTGGGTTTGATTGACAAAGGTTAACATTTACTTTTGTAGTAGCTCCTCTGAGAGGCTGGGGACAAACAGGACTGGTTAAAAGCAGCTGGGGGCGATAACAACTCTCGCAGGTGATAGTGGAGGGGGATGGGAGCTGAGATGCAGCTGCCCTGGGCGTGGTCACTATAAAAGGGCTGTAGCCATCCTGCTGGCTTTGTTGAGGGTATTGAGTGTCTGTGGGATGTTTGGTGTCTTTCTTGCAGAAGTTATGGGTCACCTCACGTCTTGGTACAGCTTCGTGCTTTGGTGGTGATCCCAAAGGCTTCATCTAGAAAGGAGTAGACTTGTTCTCTGGCAAGGTCAGATTTTCTCCATTTCTATGTCCCTCTTTGTTACGTGGCTTTTGTTGGCCCATCTGGAGAAGAGGAGTTGAGCATGAAATAAGGAAAAGGTTTATTTCTGTCCAGGTGCTTCTTAAAAAAATCTGCTGTGCAAAGGTACAAAGAACTATGAAAGAAGTGACCAAGTCGGTGTCCTGGAGAGCTGAAGGTGTCTCAGGTGTCCTTAGATGCCAGTGTGCTTTCATTTCAATCAAGCTCAGCATGCATGAGACTCAAACAAGTGGAGATGAGTCCCAATGTTTGCAGCTGTTTTGCTCCTTATTTGGAGCTATGACATGCCATCAGTGCCCTTGTCCTGGGGAACTGTCTCTGCTGAGTTCAATGGACAAAGGATCAGGTTAAACTACGGTGGGCCTTTCTGTAGGACCAGGCAGTTGGATGGAGATGTTGAGGTACCCTATAAAGCTGGGGAAAGGCAGTTGGAGAAGGGGAGGGAGAGGCCAAAGAAGCAAAGTTGTTAAGGACCTTCATGCAAGAAGAGCGAAGTGGCAGATAAACAGAATGGTCGGGGGAGATCTGCAAGGGGTGGTGGCCAAGTGGGAAAGCTCAGCAAGGAAGACAACTGGGATGCTAATTTTGGTCAAGAGGGAAAGCTACTCCAGTGATTTTGGGGCCAGGGTTATCAAATGATAGCATTTATCTTGAAGTGGGAGTGGTAAGAACCATGCTAGGAACTGTAAATCCTCAAGGCATGACAGGTCTGAATGAGACCTCAGGTAGCGTCTTTATTCCAGCTCTTGTTTGGCTCCAGGGACTGTGTCCAGCTCTCAACCTCATGAGGGAACTCCTGTGTTTGCACTGGCCCTGTCGCTGCTTTCTGGGCCTCAGGCTAATGAAGAACAAGGGCATGAGAAACAAGGGCTGGTTTCCTTTCCATAGGTTTTTCAAGGCAAGAGGTGGTTGGGGATAAGAAAACACTGCTGAAGCTTTTCTGGCTTTTATCTGATGAATTATGTGTGGGTGCTGAGACATTTTGCTAAGTATTAAGCCTGAACTTTAGAAAATGGAAAGTCTTTCCTCTCCAGAAATGGTTGGCATTAAGGCAAGTGACGATTGCACATGAATGATCCTCTTTGTTTGCCTTCCCTTACTCTCACTTGATTGCTTTAAAATATTGCTGATTGCTTGAGTAGCTGAGAAGCCTCTCTTGGAAATCTACCAAATAAGCTTCAGCGAAGTTTATTTTTATGATTTGCATTTGGCTTGGGTTTGGTGTTTTCCCCCCTCTCTTCTTAATTTTTGACAATTAAAGAACCAGTTCCATTCTTCACCCCTGCCCTATCCTTTTGACGGAGGCTGTTTGGCTTTAGGGCTTGGTAACAACATATGATGCCACTCAGCTCCAGGTGTTCACATCGCTCCCACCTACTGCTCAACAGCCTAACATGAAACTACCACGTGGCCTGGAACCAGTTCCTTGGGCAAAGGTGGCCCACCACATGAACAGGTCGTGGGCTAAATGGGCCTCATCTCGACAGCCGCAACACTGAGTGGAGATGATGGACAACTGTGGTTTCTTGTCGTTGCTCATGATGGTCCTCTTTGTGGATTCGGACAGAGGACCTGGACATGACGCAGGTGCCTGCAGAGATCCCTGACCTAGTGCTGAGCAAATGAGGCTTGAGAATGGGAAGACTCAGTTGCCCTGGTGCAGTACTGTGCTGGGGTTATGAACTCTGCCACCTCAGCTAGCACCTATACGTAGCCTATAGATCACCCAGGTGGTACAAGTTTGGGAGCTTCTTCCTTGGCCTTGCCATACTTGAACACAAACAACATTGTAGGTACAGTCCCCAAGACACTGGTTGAAGGTGGTGTAAGGCATGTGAGTGTTATGGGTCTGCTCCCGTGTTGGGTGCAGACTCGTATATCCAAAGCACTTAACTAGGTCTCTTTTGAGGTGTTAAAATTAAACATGAGTTTAGAAAATGGGAGTTTGCCCACCACCTCATCCTCCTTGATCCCTGCTGTCACAGCCTAGTGGGTTATTTAGGCTGAGATCTCTCTGGCTGCCTGAAGGAACAAGGTCTATCTAACCAAGGTGGTGTGGGGATATCTCTGCTTTAGAAACTTCGTATTTGCATGATTTTGAGAGAATAAACTGGCTGAGTTTGAGGAAAAAAATCCTATAACTGAGGGAAAGCTCAACACTTTGCATATTGAAGAGGAATCTGCTGTGAATGGCGCAAAACGACATTGCACTGTGTGTTCACTCTTTGCTAGACAACTGAGAAGCCAACCATGAGGTCTGGAGATGTAGGACAGCCAGCCTCATTGGCACCATGACTCTTGGTGCAGGCTGTAGATGAGATTGACCTCCATCCTGCTGCAAAGTGCTTTATTGTTAGTGATCCTGGAGGCACCAAAGGTCAAGAGAGCCCATTGAGTTGCTCCTTGCATTTCTACTGAAGAGCAAGAAGCCAAATACGCCCAGGAGAAACCCTGATGGACCTGGATTAAAACCACAACTCAGTGGCCCGACACCGCTTTGGGCACCTCCAAATGGCAATCAGAGTCCTGGTGGTGCTGGATATGCATTTGAGCTGCATGGCACAAACATCTGATTGCCCCACTCCGAGGTTGTGAATAGATTTAATTGCAGAACGGGGATACAATTGCAATTAAGCCTATTCAGCCTGATAATGAGGCATTCAGGGATTTAGGAGTTTTATATGGCTCAATTAGATTCAGTTGTTAAGCCTGAGCCTTGTGGAGTGCTCCTCTGAAGCCTTCGATCTGCAGGCAATCCTGAGAGCTTTGGGTGATGTTTTCAGGCAGGAATAGTCTGAGGGGGTGGGGGGGGAGGAAATTGTGAGTATATGTGGACACGAAGCAGTTAATTCCTGGGATGTTTTGCTGGAATGGGGAAACATCAGCCTAAGTGTTTTCCCTGCGGGCTCAAGCTGGTTTGGAGCGATGGGAAGAGCTGTGCTGCACTTACCCTTAATTTTCAACCTGCGCCTAAACACCTGGAGACAGGGGCTGATTAATAATTTGAATATCTTTTAGCAGCCATTTGAGACTACTCTCATTTATTAATGGGGCTGTGGTGGTCCCATAAGCAGGAATAAAATGTGGAGCCCTGAGGACGCTTTGTCCTGTTCGCTCCCCCATTTCTTTTGGCTTCACCTGGACCTCCAGGGATGGGGCTGGGATTCCCTTGAACTTCGCATCTCAAGCCAGTGTGCTCCTCCTGTCTTTTGCTCTTCTTCTCTGTCTTTGACCTTTTTGGCCCGTTTATCTTTTGGCCACAGGATCGCTAGCCGCAGGGATGGTTAGGACCTACCACGGTGAGACCTGCTCTTCATCAGGTCTGGAGTTCCCAGGACCCCGGGCACTACAAAATAACTATCGCTGTGGGGAGGAGACCCAGGTGATCCTCTACTTTGAGCAGCAAAACTGCTTGCAGTTTGGGATGTGGGATCTCTGGTTCTTCCCCTGAGTGTCTTCTGAGCCGAAATCTCCTCTATTTGTGTGGTGTAGGCTCTAGGGGTGGCTGGAGGGGGGTTCACCCTGCTGCTGGGCTGCCATAGGGTGTGTCTCCTCTGGCTTTGATGGGTGCAGGAGGTGGTTGGAGCTGGGGGTCCCTGTGTTCCCCTGAGGGTGAGATGTCTGATGTGCTCCTGTGACCCTGTTTGGGGCTGGTTTCCCTCCCAGTAGCAAGAGACCTCATCCTCCATTGTCCTTTGGGATTCTGCCCATCTCACCCAGACCTTTGTGGTCATCTCACCAACCCCATGCCGAGGAGGCAAGTGTGGCACTTGTGTCCCTTTTAGGGTCATTTCCCAGACGTTGGAACCCAGAGACTGGACGCCAGACACCCACGTTCCCTTCCCTGTGCCTCAGTTTCTTGCTGCCTGTTAACAGCAATGCTAATGTTCTCCATCGAAGGGACCATCTCTTAGGAAGCTCTCTGCTGTTGTGAGATAAGACAAAGTGCAATCATTATTTCATTTGAGATGTCTTGACTCATGCCCCTCCAAACCCTTCCAGCACCCACACAGTGATGTCAGACCCCTGTATTTGAACCATTAATTCATTTTGCACCCCACTTCTGATGCTTCCCATGCTCTCCAGGTGCTCGTAACCAGCCAAGACCCTCTCTTTTCTGCTGGAAACAGAGACTTTCTCTCCCCCTCCCAACCCTTTCCCCAAGCCAGCCCCTTCCTTTGCAAACATCCCAGCTATTTTATTATTATTTTGTGCCCACGAGGTAAAGTGGGTTTTTTATTATTTGTTTTTTTCCTCCCCTCCCTTTCTCTCCCCCCTCTTTGCTCCTGCATTCCTGCTGAAAGCGTGTGGGGTGGCATCCCCATCCCAGCCTCCCCTCCTCTGCTTCGGTCCCAGCTGCCGGCCCGCGGAGAAGGAGTCGGAGGGGGGGAGATGCCCGGAGCAGCCCCTCCTCCTGCCTCATAACTTCTTCTTCCAAGCGTGCGGGGAGTTTCACTGCAGCCCGGACCACACGGACACCCGTTCCTGGGGCTGTCGGACCCTCTCGCCCACGGGGAGAAGCCAACACGCGGCAGCTTTGCCCAGGTAAGAAGCACCGGCCGCCTGTAGCCAGCTGTCCGTCTGTCCAGGTATCAGTTTTTGTATGCTCCGTTGTGCTTTTTTCCGCTCTCCCCATTCTCGGGTTGCAGTTAAATGAACTGCGGTGCGAAAGACGTGAGAGCAGGCCGGGGGGCGATGGGAAGGACAAGGAGGCGGCAGCCCCCGGGCTGCAAATCGTGTCCCAGTGCATTGCACGAGCGAACCCCTTGCTGCTGGCTCAGAAATGCTTGAGATGCCCAAAACCTGTCTGAAATCTGAATTTTTGGGGTGACTTTGCGTTTCGCCTGATGGGAGGTGGCTCAGGGGCATCAGCTGGTCTCGGCGGCAGGGAAAGGTTGTGAAGAAGTGCTGCCATGTGCAGCACATGGTGGGGTTTGGGGTTTTCTTGATGCTTTCTGGGAGGAAGCGGGTTCCTCTCACCTCCTTTGATGCACCCAGGAGGTCTGAGCATTGCAATGGGCAGAATCTGGTCCCAGTAAACTTCCCACTGGTGGAATAAGGAGCTGTATTTTTCTCCTAATCTTGTTCAGTTGGATCGTGCGAGGGGGATGCTGGTAAAATAGCAAGTGCTGAAAGGAAGTCCTGGATCAAAGCTACAACAGCAACGTAGCAGGACAACCACCACCCACCCCCCCTGCCCCGGGACTGGTTATAACTCCAGACAAAATGAATATTTCAGCGGGTTATGGGAGAAACTGTGGAAAGGGTTGGACTGGGGCCATGCCGGGCTGGGGAGGTCGGATCATTTCAAGCAGAGAAGTTACGTACTTCGGGGCTGGATTCTGCTTTCCTACGGCTGGGCCCCACTGGGTCCGCGAAGGGTTTGTAGCATCGCAGCGTGACCGCTCGGGTGCAAACCGCGGACATGCAGCTCCATGTTGTGGGTTTGCTCCTCTCCTGACCCAGCAACAAGTCGCACAGCCCAAGTTTTCCTGCTTCAGCAACACCAGCGGCTGCGGTGACTGAGATCCTTCAGCAGCAGTCCACCTGTTCCCACTTCCCTCTGTAGCTGCTGAAACGATGTCTTGTGGCTAACAGCGGTGATTAAGAATTTTGTTTGGCTGCTATCCATTGCAGGCCCAAAATAATGTAATTTCTGCTTGCGATCGTGAATTACAAGAAAGTGCCTTTCTTCTGGGGAAGAGAAGGAAATCAGCCACCAGGCAGATGATTCATGGGGTGTCTGAAAAGTCTTTTGTGGCTCTGAGGAGGTGGTTGGTTTGTAGGATGGAGCCTGCAGAAATTACTCCCTGCATCGCCTCATCGCATGTGTCAGGACGAGCAGAAAAGGGAGGGATGATGCTGGGGTTTTGGCTCCCCAGTGCTTCTGCAAAGCATCCCCTTCGGCAAACCTCTTGCTCCATCTCTTCATCAATGCCTCAAGCAGCGTCAGGTCGGGTTGTGCCTGGGGAGATGTGTTGGGCCAGGAGGTGCTTGGGGTTGTGTTTGAAGGGTTGGCACATGAGGACATGTCCTCACCTGCACGTCCTGGTGCTCCCCTCAGCCTGGCTGAGGGTGAGATGTTCATACAGCGCAGGACTGGGAATTGTTGGGGTGATATTTTCTCTCCGGAGGCTGTTTGAACAGTAGCTGCTCAGGGGTTTCTCGCTGGAGCAGCTCTGTCAGCTCTCCCTGGCCTTAAATATTGGTGCGCTGGGGCTCGCGGCTGAAAGGGGGGGTGTGTGCAGGAAAGCTTGGCTGCTTTTTCCACCTGGCTTTCCCAAGCACGGCTTGTCTCGTGTTTCGGCTGTTCTCAGATCTTCCTGTCCCAAACAGTGCCTCCCCGCCAGATTTGTTCCTCTGACCGTGCTAATTCCCAATAGCGGACGAGGGAAAGGGGGTACAGCAAAGGGCTACAAACATGTTGAGGGGACTGGAACACCTCTCTTATGAAGAAAGGCTGAGGGATTTGGGTCTCTTCAGCCTGGAAAAAAAGGTGACTGAGGGGGGATCTTGTCAATGCTTATAAATCCTTAGAGGGCAGGTGTCAGGGGGATGGGGACAGGACAAGAGGGAACGGGCACAAACTTGAGCATAGGAAGTTCCACCTAAACACGAGGAGGAACTTCTCTGCTGTGAGGGTGGCAGAGCCCTGGCACAGGCTGCCCAGAGAGGTGGGGGAGTCTCCGTCTCTAGAGACATTCCAAACCCGCCTGGACGCGTTCCTGTGCCACCTGCTCTGGGTGACCCTGCTCTGGCAGGGGGTTGGATGGGATGATCTCCAAAGATCCCTTCCAAGCCCTGTCATTCTGCGATTCTGTATGAAATGCAGCAGGACATCTTGGACTCCCTTGTCTGGCCACATGGACCCCTGCCCCAGGCAATGATGCAGGAATGATGTCCCCTTGCCTATAGGAAAGGTCACTCTGTCACCACCCAAGGCTTTGCAGCCACGGTAGGGAGCAGATCTGCAAACACCGTCAGAGGGAGCCAAGATATAATTCGGGGACATTTCAGGTCTGTGTTTTGGAAAAGGATTTTACCGGGGGGGACCATTTCGTAGCTGGCAGGGACTGGGGCTGCGTAACTGGGAAAGTCCATCAGGCGAGCGGGGAAGGATGGATGAGTGTAGCTGCAGAGCTGGGATGAGTGACGTTTCGAGCTTGCTGCAGAGCCCAGGAGGTGGTGCAGTTGGTGGTGAAAGGTGGGTGATGTGTTCATCTCCGGCCTCACCATCAAGTGGAAGGCAATAAAGAAATTAATGTAAAAAGTGAGAGACTTGGGTTCAAATCCTTCCACGGACCCCCTTGGTTGGCTGCTGAGGGTTTCAGCTCAGGGTTTGGGTACTCTTGCGCTGCCTGGGGAAAGATGCTCTTGCTTTGGCTGGGGAGCGAGTGCCTCTGGCTCGGCCTCTCCAATCCTCTGTCCATAAATCCTCTTTCCCCTGTGTCTTGAGGGAGCAAAGATGCAGCAGTGACCTCTGGGAGAGCACGAGGAACAGAGAGAAACATCCAAAATGGGTTTAGAAGCATCCACGGGACCTTCAGTGGGAGCATCCTCCAGGGCCCCCAGAGGAGTAAGTGGTGCAAGTGGGCCAAAGTCACCAAGATGTGCTGGTGGCACGGGCCAAGTCATGACCTTGTGCCGCAGATAAGTGCTTTCTGGGAAAGTTTCACTGCTGCCATGGCCTGATCCCTCCTGTTTGTACAACTTGCCCATCAGCGTACGCGTCATCAACTGATTTTTTTTGTACAGTGAGTCCATAAAAGCCCGTCTAGATGGATACGGAGAGATAGTTTTCTCTTCCTTAATCATTAACACCAGTTTATGGTGGGTATAAAATATGATTGCACCAGCTGGCAAGTTTGTAGAGAGGTAAAACAAAAATGGTACATAGTAAAATGGCAAATTATGCCAGTGCTTTCTGTTTAGGGAGTTGTCTGTCTGTTGCACCACACTTGCTTCCATGCCCCAGCAACTCAGACGGTGCTGCACATGAGATCTGGCAGACAATACCAGTCCAAATCAAGATTCCTGCCTAGTTACACCAGCTCAGCAGCGTGAAAATGCCAGGGAAATATGGGAAGGTGCATTTGGGAAGGGTTTCACCTGCTTAATAGAAACTGAAGCTGAGATTTATGGTGGCTCCACACAAGAGGGCAGCTGGAATTTGCATTGTGATCATGTCAAGAGACTGCAGGGAAGATTCAGGGCCCACCCTCATCGTAGGAGGCTTTCTACAACAGTAGCCCCTAGGGTTCATCTTTTATGGTGGGCTTGTGGTCAACTGAGGTTGGCTCCTGACCAGGTCAGGGGGAATAGGTTTAGGCTGTAGGTCCTGGTGGGGGGTCTCTGTGGGGCTCCATGGGGTTGGAGGAGTGGATGGACAGGGTCAGGCTGTCCACAGGGGGTCCTGAGCAGGAGATGGGGACGTACAAGTCCCTTCTTCCCTTGCTTGCTCCTGCCATGCTCAGCCGTGGTCCTTGTTCCAGCAAGAGCAAATCAAATCGGCTGGAGGCAGTGAAATGGCATCAACCCAGAGGCAACAAGGATCTGCTTGGAGAGTTTATCCTGCCACAAAACCAAGGGGCTCCCGGGGGTGGGGGGGGGGGGGATTGCAGGACCTCCGGCTGGGATCTTTGTTTTCTTTGTCCCAGCTCCCAGTCCCCTCAGTCATGCTAAGGAGCACTTTGCAATGCGAATAACCTCCTGGAAAAGATCCAGCCCCAGTGTGAGTAACCTGAGAAATGCAGAGCCGGCTGCCAGCCAAGCAGTCAATCCCTTCATCAATTGACTTCCTAACCCTTTTTTTCCACTGCCCTCCCCCCCCCCCCCCCCCCCACCATCTATTGATCTCCTTGTCTGTAACATCCGCCTGCCCACCTGGAAATATTGCCTTTGACTCCGCCGATACATAATCCTGCAGGGTAGACCTTTCACCTCCCTTATGGGAAGACAGATTAACGAGCATCGTCTCGTCAATGCCCCAGGTGGCCGTAGGGTGAAGAAACTGCAAATATCCTTAAAACTGTGATATCTGTTCGGTGTCTCCATGCCACACGGGGTGAGGGGTCCCCCCAGAAGCAGAGTGGCTCGTTTCAAAGCTGCGCATTAAACTGGACAGAGGTGGCAGAAAGAAGTTGAAGCTGGTTTCGAGGTGTCCCCTGTTTCTGGGAATGTACCCAATGACTCTTTGACCGTTATTACTTGCCTCTCTTTTAGCTTTTTCCCTTGCAACTGTATTATTCAATTTTTTTAAGTAGGATTCACATTGTGATGCTTCTCAGCTGGTGCGTGCCCAGGTGATGCTATCAAAGGCTGCATTAGGATCAGAAGCCCAGTGGGGAGGCCGCTGAGGTTGAAGCAGAGCCATTTGTTTCATGTAGACCTCCGATGAGCAGTGATCTCCAGCAAAACCCTCCTTCAGAGTTATCCACCCCAAACCTCCACTGCGCTCTTGGCATTTCTTGCAAGAAGGAGACCTTAGGGGTGGGCAGCAAACCCTCCTTTGTTGTTTGCAACAGCAAAGCAAGCAAAACCATCAATCCCCTCTCCCCCAAAACTAGGTCTCTTGGAGAGGAGGAAAGAGACTGGCTGGAGATGATCTTCACAACCACCATCTGACTATAACTTTCTGCTTGGAAAGGTTTCTAAGTTTAGCTACGAAGGTATTTTTTGCTATTGTTAATGTGAAAACCTGATGTGTGGGGAGTTACCGTGGCGTGGAGGAAAGGAAAGGAGGGTCTAGCTTTCATTTCCAGGACTCATAAGGTATTTTTCTGGTTTTTCTCCTTGGTGCTTCTAAGCTGAAATGCTCCATCCAGTGCTCCCAGATGCTGCTTGGATGGTTTCTGCAGAAGGTGGCAAAACAAGTCCCAGTTTGACATGACTTTCTAAGTTGTCCCATACCAGGGGAAGTGGTGCCACCTGCAAGTTATCTCCAGCTACTTGTCAGCTCTACATCGGCCTTACCGCCCTCTCCCCAGTGGGGAATGGCCAAAAACCCACGGAGGTCTCTCCTCCATGAATTTTTTTGCCCTTAACTGGCTGTCTTCATCAGATCTGAGCGCATCCTGACCTGTGCTTTGTTCCATGTTGTGTGACCCCAATGGGAACAACTGCAGGATTCGTGGAGGAGGATATTGGAGCTGTGGTGCAACCTGATGGATGGGGAGAAGATGGGGCAGAAACCTCCCCACGCTACATCCCCCACGCCACATCTCCCACCCCAGAGGAGAGTCATAGCCAACCCTTGCCGTGCTCTAAGGAGACCTACTGAGATGTTAATCCAGCTGCTTTTATACATGGCCTCCATCTCCCCACCATGTTTTCTAGGGAAACAGCAACTCTGGGGTCTCAACCTTGAGTTGGTGGGACTGGGAGGCCGGCAGCCTTTGTGGGCCACTGCCTTTGAACAAGCCAGGCACGTTCAGCTGGGTGCCGAAGCGGAAAATAGGCTTCCTCCAGCTCTCACTTCATCTTCTTTTATTGAGCAGCCTCAGAAGAGTTACCCCCCTTCTCTCCCCATCGTCTCTGTTAAACATTACTACGCAGTGCAACCCCTTTAAATCAGGAAATCAATGGTATTTATTAAAAAAAAAAATAAAAAGACCCAACAAAACACTTTCTCAAAGCTCTTGCTCTGAGAGAGGGAGGGGGAGCCTTTTACCCGTTCTGCAAGGAGCAGCACTTTCTCACGACTGCTGACGCTGCTGTTTAAACAGGCTCCGTGCTGCAGCGCGCGGGTAAAAATGCTCCTTGGAAAAGGGTTTTTTTGCTTTAAAAATCCTTCCATTTCATGACAGAATAGCCTGGAGCTGAGAGGGAGGTTGTCCAGGTGAATCAATGCATCTTCAGAAGCAGAGGGGAGCTTCAGCTCTGAGGACGTGGTGTTTGCTGGGCCGCCAATGGCCACCAGAGCTTTAACCCCTTGACTCCAACACAATTCACACCACCACCAGCAGCTTCTGCTGTGTGGGCACCTGCATGAGGGACACCCTGATCCATGCTCCTCTAGGTGCTTCCTGGCTCTTCTGGCTTCCTTCTGGGATGTTCGTTTTGGGCACACCTTGACCCAAGATGGTGCTGGATCAGAATTCAAGCTTGGATCTAAAAAGCACGTGGCCAAATGCAGCCACCTCAGGTGTTGGGAGATGGTTGTCACGTGGGCAAAATCCCATTGAGAGGTCCCTCTCTCATGGAGAGAACTGCAACCAGAAGCCAAGGGGTCTTTGTGGTCATCTTTGCCGTGCAGGGACCATGGCGCTTTCTCCACCAAATCTGCATGATGGCTGAATGCCAGGGACCCAGCATGGCTCTTTGGGGAGCTTAGCTTCCTTCCTCTCTTCTGCCCAACCTAGTAGCCCTGGGCAAGCTGGTAATGGGCGGAACTGGGCTGTGCGTTGCCCAGATGTTATGGCAATAAGGGGGCATGGGGAGGGAAACCATGGGGGCTATGCAAAATGCTCTCCTTAGTGCACTGAGGATGCCTCTGTCCCTCTCTCAGCTGAAATTACGTAGGTTCTTGGGTCCAACCTGCATCACTGTGTCATTCCAGGAAGGCTAGTGAAGTTGTAGATACAAACATGTCCTGGAGATGGAGCTGAAATTACCCAAGCATTACCTACCTGGGGTCTGGAAAGCCAAGTGGCAGCTCTGAGACTGGAGAGGCGTTTCTGGAGGATCCATCTGCCCTTGGTCCCTCCTCTCAGCAACCAGAGAGAGAGTCCAGCTGCAGTACGTGCTCCACAGTGCTAGCACCGTCATGTGCCAGTGAGGTATCTCCTGGTTCTGAGCCCAATCTTACTTCTCTTTCTTCTCCTGAGAGGTCCATGCAGCATGTTGTGGGCCAGGAAGTGAGTAGTCCCAGGGGACAGAGGTGCCTTGGGTAGGGAACACCTATTGCCGCAGGGCTTGCAGGTTGCTTTTGGGGGCAAACAAAAATTGGATTCCTTCTTCTTGGTAGCCCCTTCTACTAGACATTCTGATCTCAGGAACCCGAGCCACCCAGCAAGGCACCCTGCCCTGACTCCTCGGAGAGCCGGGTGCTGGGATCAAGGCACGTGCGGCACCTGGCACGCAAGATCTTGGAGCAGGAGAGTTGCATGGTATGGAGGAGAAATTTGAGATGGAAATTAGCTGGCTAAGTGTCATGTTGAGACAGATGAGCCAAAGGCCCTCTGGTTTTTCAGCTTTCTGTTCATGTAAGCGTTGCGTGAGGTGGCAACTTGCTTTCACGGTGTTGTAAAGTTGCTTGTGAGTGCTGGGCTGAGCTCCATGATGGGGATATAGATCCAAAAGCATCAGTGAGTGAGCAGGAAAGACAAAACATGTTCATGCAGCACCTAAGAGCTACCCAAATCTCTGCTGACCACAGGCCTGCTGGCTGGAGCCTGGTTTGCAAACTGTGATGATGGCCCAGTTGGGGTGCACTGTCTTGTTTTGATATCAGTTACTGGTATTTTTAAGAATTTAGAAAATCCCATTTTTCCTTTCCTTGTCGCATGGCCAAAACTTCACCGTCACTGTAGTGAAAGAGACTTTCCAGAAAACGGAAAATCCTATATGGAAATGGCCTCTAAGGGGTGTGAGTACCCACATGAGAGGAATGGCATGAAATGGGTGGACATGGCCATTCCCAGCTCACACCAGCTGAAGGAGCTGAGTATGTTGGCCAGCAGGTCGAGGGAGGTGATTCTCCCCTTCTACTCCGTTCTGGGGAGACCCCACCTGGAGTACTGCGTCCAGTTCTGGAGTCCTCAGCACAAGAAGGACATGGACCTGTTGGAACGGGTCCAGTGGAGGGCCACAAAGATGATCAGAGGGCTGGAGCCCCTCCGCTGTGAGGACAGGCTGAGAGAGTTGGGGTTGTTCAGCCTGGAGAAGAGAAGGCTCCAGGGAGACATTATAGCCCCTTCCAGTCCCTAAAGGGGGCCTACAGGAGAGATGGGGAGGGACTCTTTATCAGGGAGTGGAGCGATAGGACGAGGGATAATGGTTTTAAACTGGAAGAGGGGAGATTTCTATTAGATATTAGGAAGAAATTGCTGTGAGGGGGGTGAGCCCCTGGCCCAGGTTGCCCAGAGAAGCTGTGGCTGCCCCATCCCTGGAGGGGTTCAAGGCCAGGTTGGATGGGGCTTGGAGCAACCTGGTCTGGTGGGAGGTGTCCCTGCCCAGGGCAGGGGGGTGGGACTGGATAGTCTTTAAGGTGCCTTCTAACCCGAACCATTCTATGATTCTCTGTTCAGCCAGAGTTAGTGCTCCTGATCCACGTAATTAATTCTGAACACTTTGGACTGTGTTGGTATAACCCTGATTTAGCCTGAGAGGTGTCCGAGAGGCTTTCAAAAAGACATTCCCAGCCCATTCGGACTTAATTTGAGCTCTGGATTTTGGTACCATTTTGCACCTCTGCTTGCAAAAGGAGCGTCTCCTCCCCACGGATCAACCCCTCCGGCTGCTCCTGGAGAGTCCCATGCCTTTCAGCAGTGTGCCTCCAGCTACCAACAACTCAACGCATTCATATTTCCTGTACAAAAACAGCTTAAACTCTGTATTCAAGGGATTTAGAGAGAAATCAATTACCATAAAAATCTATTAACTCCGTTAAAAAAAGAAACTGTAAACTTTTGACCCCCTGAGGCTTATTTCTGTCAAGCGAGGAAAAACCCATGTTTAACCAGATTTTACCTCCCGTTCAAATCCACCATATTCCTTGAGGTTTGAAAATGGCTTTAACTCCCCTGCGGCAAATGGGGCCTAATCACAGGAGAGGAGCTGCAGGAATGCCCCGACCGGGCTTTTCCACGCCAGCATTTCAAAGCTGAAGGAGAGAACCGATGTTTCCCCAGCAGAAAATTCGTGTTCATGTTTGCTTGTAGAAGGACAGACCTTCTAATTGACACCAGCTATTGCGTCTCCATCCTGTCTCCTGAGTTTTTCTTACACTGGTGACAACATGCTGCTTTTGGATGAGCTGTTGGTACCTTTTTGGAGCCGACAGTGGTTGTGACCTTCGCCTTCCACTTCTGTGAGTTGTTAGGATTGAGTCCATCCTTTACCTCCTTGCTGGTGTCTCAACCCGCGTTTTTATTTTTCACGTTGCCTCCAAAATTCAGTGGTTTGAACCTGTCCTTTGCTTTAGTCTGGGTTCAGTCTGTGCCTTGTTTTTCCAAATATCCTGCTAAATTGCATGTAGTTATGCTGGGATCTCGGTCACCTGTTAATGCTGGTGCCATCAATACCTGGACCATCTCCATACCCTTCTCCTGCCAGTCTCTCTGGTGCTTCCACATCCTGAAGTTCCCAGTAATCCTCCATTCAGGCCAATCTCTGTGTTACAATTACACATCCCAGCGTGATCTCTTCCCGGGGCTGCTGGGATCTCTCTCCATAGGATTTTGTGACGTGCCTGGTGATGCTCCATGAACAGGAGCCCTGGGATGCTGGGTACAGTGACGTCTGGTAAGGTGAGATGTAGCCGAAGCCCTGGTGGGTTCTCTGCTGGCTAATATAAGGTTGTGCTCAGCCTGCAGTTTTACGGAGGGAGATCCTTCCTCTGTCCAGCTGGCTGTTTTCAGGAGACTTGTATGAAAAGATCTGAGACCTGCTTCCCTCTGTCAGATTGGGCTGAAATTGTCAAGATTTTGCTAGGTCACGAGGCAGAGGGTCTGTTTGCTTGTGTGATGTGTGCTTTGGGGTAGTGGTGGGTGTTGGGAGGTTGCACGGATCCCCTGGGAAGGGGGAAGGCTCTGCATGCCCAGAGGCAGCTCTGTAATGTAGTTTTTGTCTCTTTATGCAACAGGGATAGATATTTGGTGGCTGGAGTTGGCAGCATCTGGCATGGGTGATCCTGGGATGCGTGGGATCCACCTGGAGCCACAGGCAAGTGGGAGGCAGGCTCCAGCCAGATGAGACTGCGAATCCACTGGGTCTCATCCCTTTCAGACAGACCTTGCTGACAGGGGTTGCTTATTTATCCCAAAATTTGTTGGGGGAGAAAGAAAAAAAAAAGGGAAGAAGAGTTTATTGCAAACATATACACAGGAAGAATAAATGGAGGGAACGTCCCAGCCTCTGGCACTACTGCAAGTGGTAAAACCTGCTTTTTTTCCCCTCTTACCCTCTTGCATCTTTCCAGGCTTCCCATAGCTCTGCCATCTGATCCAGGTGAGGTAAAGGGAGAACCTGGTCCATCAGCTTTATGGGCTTTGAAGGCAATTTGTTCAAGGAACTGTAAAACCTGGAGAAGTTGTCTCTATAAATTGTTTACCAGGAGCAGTAAAAGATCGAGGAAATTGCTGGGATTCCTTGCAAAAGCCTGAAGTTTATGAGGTCGTTTCCTTGCCCCTACCAGATTTCTCTAAAGATCTCTGTAGCGGTTTTAGGAGATCTTTGACAGGGGCTGGTGGCAGCCACTGTCTGCAAGTTCATCTATGACCTGCTGGATTGATGTTTGCTAATATTTGCTAATATTTGCTAATATGTAATGTATAAAATGAGTATCATGGTGGCACCTAAGTGACCTGGTGACTCTAAGTGACCTGAGCTGCCCCAAGTTGGACAACGATGGTAAGAGCAAATGGTAGTCCTCCATCAGCCTTGGTACCCAAAATGTATCCTGAAAGATGGAGCACACGGAAGGAGCAAGCCCAGGTGGGATCTTGGCCCGCTGGTGGGCTGCGGGTGGAGGGGGCTGTTGAAACAAGTGTCTGGAAGCTGCAGAGCAGCTCTTTGCCCTGATATGCTTCACGCTGCTTCATGCTGCTTCATGCAGAACGGGCAACAAAGAGGAGGAGCTGGAGGCCACCATGCTGATAGAAAGCTACAACCTGGTTGCCATTACTGAAACGAGTGGGAAGAATCCCATGACTGGAGTGTGGCTATTGATGGCCACAGGCTGTTCAGAAGGAACAGGTGAGGAAGGAGGGGTGGAGGCGTTGCCTTCTACCTCAAGAAATGGATAGAGTGTGCAACCACATCCTGGGCTGCATCCCCAGCAGCGTGGGCAGCAGGGCGAGGGGGGGATTCTGCCCCTCTGCTCCGCTCGGGGAGACCCCCCTGCAGTGCTGCCTCCAGCGCTGGGGCCTCAGCACAGGAGGGACACGGAGCTGTTGGAGCGGGGCCAGAGGAGGCCCCGGAGATGCTGGGAGGGCTGGAGCCCCTCTGCTGTGGGGACAGGCTGAGAGAGCTGGGGGGGTTCAGCCTGGAGAAGAGAAGGCTCCGCGGAGACCTTCCAGTCCCTAAAGGGGCTCCAGGAAAGCTGGGGAGGGACTCTGGCTCAGGGAGGGGAGCCATGGGATGAGGGGGAAGGGTTTTAAACTAAAAGAGGGGAGATTTAGACTAGGTATAGGGAAGAAATTTTTTATGCTGATGGTGGTGATCCCCTGGCCCAGGTTGCCCGGAGAGGTGGTTGGTGCCCCATCCCTGGAAATATTCCAGGTCAGGTTGGACGGGGCTCTGAGCAACCTGGTCTAGTTGAAGATGTCCCTGCTCATTGCAGGGGGGTTGGACTAGATGATCTTTAAAGCTCCCTCCCAACCCAACGCATTCTATGATTTTATGGTTCTGTATACGTGTCCCACGCTGCCTTTTCTCACCTAGGGATGGGATTTCATACCTAGCTGAACCCTTGAAGGCAGTGGGATTTTGGAAGGAATCATGAAGGGGAAAACCAAGAAAGAATGACTAATTTTCCTTTCAAAGTCAGAGAGTAGCGCCCTTGAATTTGGGATCATCTGTAATCTGGATGTGCTGCAGTCATCCATCAGGGACCCAGGCTGGCAACGCAGCAGCAGGAGTTGGGTGGGTTTTCCACCCCTGAGTGAACATTTGCAGCTCACTGCTAGAAGGCGGAGGCCAGCTTTGACTAAAATTTTAAAAATATATGTAATAAAAATTAGAAATATTCAATACGTTCAAGAATTGAACACATAAAAGTCCAACATGTATGCACATGTGGATATATGAATTTGTGTCTGCCAGGAAATTTGTTTAGTTTGTGGCATCCAGGTTATGAAACCCTTTTGAATCCTTTTCCTCACCTTCGCAATGTGAATTCAAGGTGTGACTGTTCTGAGCTCGAGCCTTTCTACACCCGCAGGGTCTTTACGTTTTGTGAATGTTAACACTTACTCACCGGGGCTCACCGCGCTTTTTCTTTGCCTCCGCAGTCTTCTAGGATTTATTCCTTATATGACTATTTTCCCATTGCTATGTTAATGTGCATTTTTTACTGTATTTTTTCCATGCCGAAGCATTAAACAGTGTCAAAGCTGGCGAAAAAAAAATAATAGAATAATCACATGTTAAATTTTTATCTGCAAGAATGCGCTTTGGCTTAGCTGCCCAAAGTGACTGCAGAAACTCAGACTTATTTTTTTGTTGCTTAGGCCTGTTTTTTTTTTAGTTTCCTGCATGTATGTGAACTTGGGTGACAAAAGATGAAGATTCATCTGACATGTGGCAGTTGGATGTGCTGACGTGCAGGTTCCTTTGCCCTGGGTACAGCGCCAGGGATCCATGAGGCACTTATAAAAATCAGCATTTTGGGGGATCTCCTGTCTCAATGTAAGAGCTGGTATTTTTGGGGCAGGACTGGGTGAGCTGGTCGCAGTGCCGTTCACAGAAACTGGAGAGGCTTCCACGTAAAGACCAGTTAAGACCATTAGGACAGGCTTCAGTGCCAGTTGTTGTGATGGGCATGTGCTCCCAAAGGATCTGCATTAGCTGTCTCAGTACATATTATATGGCATTTCTGGTGTTATTTTCAATATGGACATTCTCAGAACAGTGCGTTGTATTTACAAGCTAAATTGTCCTTCACTTTGATTGTATTTTGGGCAGGAGGAAGTGTAGAGGCGTGAATGACGGGAGGAAGAGGAGAAGAGAGGATGGAAGGAGGCACTTCTTGAAAAACATTGAAATAAGGGTCTCTGCAGGAAGAATTGCTGGGGGGGCATATGTTTTTAACAAGATTAACACGGAGCTCAGAAACCCGGTCAAAGGTTTTGCTGCCTTCCTGCTCCATGACTCATAGAACGTGTTGGGTTGGAAGGGACCTCTAAAGGCCATCTAGTCCAACCCCCCTGCAGCAAGCAGGGACATCTTCAACTAGATCAGGTTGCTCAGAGCCTCATCAAGCCTGGTCTTGAAGGGTTTGTTATGGTCCAGGATAGACCCCGCCCTACAGAGCTGAGGATTAAATGGGAAGGGAATAGGGGATGCTGCCAGGTTGGCATTGCAAGAAGGGTGCTGGGATCTGAGGGGCGATGGGGTGATCTTGCCAAAGCTTGTAACATGACTCTTGCAAAAGAGGAGATGGTAAAACCTTATTTTCTTGGGTCTCAGCTCTGCACTGCTCTATTACTTGATTTTCTGGAAGCTTATTTACTTGTGTTGATAAAAAGCTTACATTTGCTTGTTTTGTTTTGTTTTTATTTGTTGTTTTTTCTTTGTGGTGGTGGTGGTGGGGGGAGGGATTGTGTTTTTGCTTTGAAGCCGTCTCCACAGCAACTAACGGTGGCACCACACAGAGGTTTTGACAGGAGTTAGGAAGGAAGGACATAGCACAGGTTAACTGCTGCACAGCAGAGATCTTGATTACATCCAAGCACACCCAGCAATTAGGAGAAGAGAGAGGGAAAATAAGAAACAGAAAACACATTAAGGGAACTTAAAGTCCTGAGGGTCTCCGAGATAGTTGTAGCTACGTGATGGGCAAGGTGACCACAGCCCTGGTGTCTAGATGTACACCAGGCTGCTCCAGGCACTTGACCTTCATCTTGCTTGTTCGGGGGTTCATTTAGATGGGGTTATTCCAGGCTGTGCACAGGAACTCAGGTTATATTCCAAAAGGGACCAAATCTGTACTGCAATGTGATTTTTGAGATTGCGTGTTGTTAGCTGGAAGGAACAATCCAGCCCTGGCAAAGAGCTAGGCTGGATGAAGTCATCGAGCTCATCTTTTCCACCCTGGAAGTAGTCCATGTCTCCCTGTGAAATCTGCTCAGCCCGAGACGAGCAGGTGAGGCTCAGAACAGGAGAAGAACTTTTTATTGGCCATTAAAAAAGAATAAAACCCCTTCTGGCAACTCCACTTCTGCTGCAGTTGTTGCTTCGTAGAGAGAAGTCCCTGCTTTGCAGAGAGAGACTTCTGTAGCAATTTTGGGGAGTCGCTAAACTGTCCATAGGCAGTAACCAGAGCTTTCCACCTCCTTTGGCTGCTCCATGATGGTGGGCTGGACCTCCAAGGGCGGCAAGCACAAGGCAGTTAATCCTGGATTTAAGAACCTGAAGGTTAGTTGCAAAAAAGGCTAATAAAGACTTGAGTGCAGGTGATTGCTGTCTGCAGTGATCTACTCATCTTTCCTCCCTGCGTAACTGAGGGTAGCAGGTGCTTCCCTCTTTCATCACACCATTAATATTCACATTTAGGCTTAATTGCCTGAGGTGGTTGTTCCCCGAATAAGGGTGCTGTTAGGGAAAGGTGCTGGGGGAGCAAAGCTGTAGCCGGCATCAGCAAAGAGATGAAGGAATTACTGGATTTATGGTACCTTTAATGCCAATTGCCTGAGCCAAGATGAGCCTTTGTAGCTGGAGAAAATCTTCCCTGGCCACTGTAAGCAGGTGGGAGCATCATACTCAGATGGCACATGTTAAAGCCTCTTTCCTCCTGCAGATGAATGACTCTCCAGGCTGTGTGCTGACTCCAGGAACCAAGAAGGAGCTTATTCCCAAGAAAAAGGAAAATGTTGTATGCCCAGATCCTTGCCCTGGCAGTGGCTGTGGTGCAGTACAGAGCCGTGGCCGTTCATGAAGGTATGTGACAAGTGGGCTACCATAAATGCAGCAGCTGGGGGTGATGTGCTGGGACACATCAGGGAGAAAAAGACCTCTTCCAAGCAGCTGTTTCTGCTAATGTCATGGACACACACACAGGTGCTGTCCTTTTAGGTTGGGATCATCTCATAACCGAGCATCTTAGCTGGCCCCGAAAGGCAGGCAGGACCTGACTTGCGGCACGAGGGTTTGTGGGGAAATTGGGACTCTGCTCAGTGTCCTGCCTCTAGTACCACCTAGCTGTTCCAGAGGAAGGTGGGGAGAAAATGTATCCCCTCCTGCTGATATCCAAGAGATGGGACAAGCCACCACACAGGGGATATGAGAGAGAAGACCTCAAGGCAGCCTTGAAGCCTCCTGCTGTTGTTTAGAGAGTTGAGGTGGCACAAGGGCTCACCTCCTCCCCGGCTCCCCATTGCCTGTGCAAGCCCACAAAGAACTTTTAGAGAGGAGGGGTTGGGCCCAAAAGTCAGGAGACAAAAGGACCCCAGAGAAGAGCCTCATGGAGTTGCAGCATGATCCACAGCATGTCTCCGTAGCCTCAGGGTCCTGCAGGACCGGGAAGCTCCATCCTACAAAGCTAATCCAGAGCTCCTGGGACTGTCATGAGGCTGGGTATGAGCCTGTGGGTCCTCTCTCTTTGAATTGTTTCACAACAACAAGCCCCCAGGATTTGAAGGTGTAAATTCACCTGGACTAACTCCAGTTCATGCAACAAGGAGTTAATGGAAGCTTCGGCATCAGCTACAAAATTAACTTGATTAAGTTCCTGTCCGTCAATTAAGCCAATATACTTGACTATAATGCTATTTAATTCAAAGCTGGGAACAGTGCAATAAATCAACATTTACAGATGTCTCTGGCAAACCTGTGATTGATGAAACGTGGTAATTTTGGAGGTGCATGGAAAATTTCAAATAAAATCATATCCCCCTGTGATTAATATAGCTGTCTGTGTTGGTATTTTCTCCAGAAGGTACCAATCCAAATATGCTTAACATCACATGTTTCCAGTGACAGCTTCAGGTACTTGATCCAAGCAGCAAACGCTCTCAGGTTTCATTATCAAGCTGGGCCTCTCTGGAAAGGTTCTGAGCACCTGGCTCAGCATCTCACAGAATGGGCTCTGGGTGCCCCTTTGTAGAGAAAGGGCCACCATCCTGCCCTTTTTAATCCCATGGAGCTCTTGCTTGTTGCCTTTTTCCTCATTGTCCCTGGATGCAAACAAGGGCAGGAGCATTGAGCAAGACTCGCAGGGGCCAGGAACAGATGGAGGAGGCCCTCTGGGGATTTGGGATGGGGAGAGGTAGCTAGCAAAGCTCCCCCAGATACCAATGGCATTTTGAGCATGTTTTCCAGATCAGGGCCAAAAATGCAGGTCTCCCAAGAAAAGCTGTCTGGCCCTGCCTTGAGTAACTCCAAGAGGTGGGTGATTTGGAGAGGGCTGGTGGGTGGCCTTCTCCATCTCATTGAACCTTTGTTGGGATTTTCTTGTGGTAATACAGGTTGTGGTTACCCTTGGAAGCTGACGAAAGATTTCCCCCAGTTCTGAGGTCAGAGCCAAGGACTGGCATTGCCTTCCCTCCAAGTCCTTCTGGGGGAACAGGGACATCAAGGTCAAAACTGGGGGAAAGGGGTAGATCTGAAATAGAAGCATCAGCTGGGAAAAGAGCTGCCAGCAGCTGAGCTGCCTCCAAGACACCTCTGACAGCTGAAAAGCACTTATGGAGAATTGAGAAGGGGAGGGAGGTATCAACAGAGAGCTCTAGGAAGGAAAATTGAAATAATTGTCTCCCATTTTTGTCAAGAGAAAGGGCTTTATATTCCCAGCTGGATACAAGTAAAACAAAAAAGAGACGGTCATTATTTTTCTGCAGTAAACAGAACTGTTAAGTCATGAAGAGCTCAGTGTCAGGAGGTACAAAGAAAGATGAAGAAACCAAAAGCTTTGGGTAACAAAGACCCTTGGACTTCCATCCATCCACAGCCAGCAAACGATCCTCTGTCCTGCTGTGTGGCCAAAGGGGATTGATCAGGGACACAGCCATGAAGGAGAGCACAAAAATTGCGTCCTTCCAAGCCCTTTGGGGACCCTGCTTATAGAAATGGGGTAAAAGTCAGGTAAATTGAAGAGGCTGGGATAAAACAGCCTTTCTGTTTGCAACAGAAGCATAAGAAACCCACCTAGCGCTTCTGCCCATCAAACTGGAACAACAAACTGGAACAAAAGCCTGGCTGGGTGCAAGTTGGGTCTCCAGATTTGCAGCTGAAAGTCAAGGCAGTGGCTGGGTAAAGACCAAAGCAGCAGTGACACAAAATGAAAAAAAAAAATGTGAAGAGATTGAGCCCAGTCCTGGTGAGCAAGATACAAAAAGCCCTCCTCCAGCAGTCAGCACGGTCTACTTTTTAGCAGCCCTACATTAATTACTCAGGATCTATCTGCAAAGGAGAGAAACACCAAAGAAAACAGAAAATTTGAACATCCCTTGTAGAGCCTTCGTTAATTTAAGCATCCCGAAAAGTCATCAGATTTCTGTCCATGAAATATATTTATTAGATGCCGAAGGAAAATTAAATTAAATTGAGACTGAACACTGTATAGGCAAATATGCCTTGTTGTTTGTTAAACAAATTTCCTTGTACACCTGTCCCTTCCCTGCCAGCTGTCATCAGGTAGCTCTGGCTCATACAGAAAAAACGCTCAAATTGTTCACTCTTTGCACAAGAACCTTTTCATGCTCGAGGCTGCTGGCACCTAGGCAAGAGGGGAGTGTTGCAAAGCTGAATGCGCAGAGTATCCCAAGCTTTCTCTGGGCAAGACTGGAAGACTTGGTTGTTCTAGGGCTGGCAAAGCACAGGTAGCCAGGTGTCCCCGTGTCTGCATGGGTGTCTCACATTGGCTCTGGAGACCCTGATGGAAGAAGCCCAGGACGGTTGGTGGGGTGGCAGAGCTGCCACATTCCCAAATTTCAGTTGTGTTTGGCTCAGGTGTCGATGTCTACCTCTGGGCATGTGAAACCCCAGGCATCCCCTTGGTTCCAGCATGTCCTACAGACCTACATGCCTTGATGGATCAGGGTTTTGGTGTTTGTGCGTCAAATGAGAAACTTGCCCTGTGTGACAACAGCAAAGTGGGGAATTAGGAGGAAATTAAGGAGCAACTAAGGAATTGCAGCTAAGGAATATTGCCTAGGCTCAACCAAGTGGGCAATATCTCAGGGGTTCTTGTGATTCAGAGGAGTTTAACTCCTGGCCGCCTCATTGCATGGTGGGCATGAGCCTTCTTGCTCTTCTTCTCCCTCAGCATGCAGGACGGCGGAGGTGGCCGACATTCTGTTCCTTGTGGGGCAGTCCCAGGGCGCAGGGAGGGAGAGCTCCTGGCTGGTCAAGGACTTCATCGTCAGCATGGCCCGTTCCTTTGAGAATGTGGTGATGGGCAAAGGAGGCATCCGGCTGGCAGTGGCACTCTACGAGGAGAAACCAAGGTGGGTCAGCCCATCCTCTACCACCAGCTATGGCTCTAGATGGGCAACCATGTCCCCATGGTTAAAGAGCTGTTGCTGTTCTGATGAACCATTACAAGAGCAGAGCAAAAGTGAGCATTACAAAAGTAGGAGAGACCCCCAGCAATGTCACCAGAGTCTAGAGGCGCTCACCCATGGGGAACTCTTTCAGGGCAGGGAGGCTGGTGTTTAATGCAGACACAAGAAATTCCCCACCATCCCATTTTAGATAGTATTTTATGGAAACAGGGCTCTGTGGGGCTCATGCCCTGGATTCTGTTGACCACTGTGAAGAGGACTCCTTGCTGTGACTAGCTGTATTTCAACATTATTGCTGGTCATTACTATTATCAAAGCATCATTGCTATACCAACAGTACCAACAGCGTTTTCATGCTCCTTATTCCCCCGTATTCCCCCATTTCTCATTCCCAGGATGAGTATTGAGCTCACGGATTACGTGACCATCGAAGAAATGCTGGTGGCAATTCAGGATCTCTCCCTCAAAGGTGGCAGCTTAAAGACCGGGTCAGCCTTAGCCTTTGCGGCTCACACCATGTCTCGCCAGGACACGCTGCGAGAGGATGCAGCAAAGGTAAGTGACTTTCTGTGATGACGTCGCTGGTGTCATCCTCAGTAGGGATCAGACCTCTGACTTCTTCACCTGGAGGCATGAATGAGCCATTTGGTTTGTATTTATCCCGTCTCATTTTTAGCTTGGAGTTGAGGGTACCACATTTAGGAGCTCATTTAGCTTCAGGTCACTTATCGGTGATAGAGGGAGACAGGCATCTCCCGATTTTCAAGGGGATGACTCATTTTGTAAAAATGCTGATGTTTCCCCACAGATTGCAGAGGTGCCCAGCGTTCTAGTCTTAAACGCCTCCAGCTGAGTACCCAAATTCGGGGCACTTACTGCATAAGCTAACTGAGCAGGCTCAGGACATGATAAGGACAAGGAGACAAGTTGTGGTGCTGGTGCACGTAGCTGTTGCTAATAGCCTGCACCCATCCACTCCAGTTACAGAGAGCGGCAGTAGAGTTAGCACCTTACTCGAAACCAGACACGTTGCTGTGTCTTTACCTTTCAGGTGTCAGTTCTGGGTCATTGGTTTCTTCAGATCTTTTTTTTTTTTTTTTTTTTTTTAATTATTTAGTTCGTAATTTCTTAGAGGCTCTGAGGATGCTGAGGAGAGAAGGTGCTGCGTTGTGCTTTGCTCAGCAGG
This sequence comes from Rissa tridactyla, assembly GCF_028500815.1. Taxonomy (NCBI): domain Eukaryota; kingdom Metazoa; phylum Chordata; class Aves; order Charadriiformes; family Laridae; genus Rissa; species Rissa tridactyla. Next base: position 217,328,615 of record NC_071466.1, read on the forward strand.
CTGCGTGAAGCAGTTCACTCCGCTCTGCTCTGATGGTAGACAGTCTCGACATCAAGAAGGGGGCAGCCCCATGGGGAGTGGATACACCCCATGGATCGAGTCTGAAATGATGACAGCCAGCTTTCACCTCCCATGGGCCTCCCATGTTTGCAGCTCGATGCCGCACCTTCTCTTTTGCTTTGAGATCCTGCATGCCAAATGTGGTCTGTGTGATCCATGCTATCAGTGGGGTCAATGAGACCTGTTTTGGGTCACAGAGAAGGAGGGAGAACATGATGATACAGGTGGGACATGTTAACCACCTCAACTGCCTGCTTAAAGGTGTTGCAGCAGGTTGTGTCTTCAGTATATCATCCCATGCGCCAGCCGTGTCTCCTGCTATGTGATCTGACACGGGACTTTCCCCAAAGTTTAAAAGGTCTGGGGTTGCTGAGCTGGCTGTCATTGAAACCCAGGCTGTGGCTGAGAGAGTTTCTTACCACCTGATAGCGCCATCCAGGTGCCAGTGGTCAAGTGTGTTGTCCAGGCTGCAGCTGAGTCCTCCTTTAAGAGCTGCTCTTGTGAACTTCTAGGAGTGAATCCTCTCTCTGTGCTGGCATTAATGCCCTTCTGGACCCTTCTGCCCCAAGCAGAGGTGAGACACGGTTGGGCAGGAGGAGACATGCGGAGAAGATGCTGACATGAGCAGCAGCATTTATCCTCTGCTTCCTTCCCAGCTCACGCTCGTGAAAGCTGATTTCATGTGAGTTACCCCAGAGGTGTGGGTGATCAAAGGATTTATTTTCAAGTGCCCATCCTTTTAGAGAGATGGACTTCATCCAAGGTCTGACTTGTCAGTGTGAAAATCCCCCACCTGTCTCTGTGACCTCCTCATGTTGTGCTCTTTCATTCTCTGGCTCTTATGCCAATTCTTGTAGGTAGTTGTTTTGATCACGGATGGAAAATCCAGCGATTCAGTTGAAGATGAAGCCCGGGTCCTGCAGGATGGGGGGGTGACGGTGTTTGCTGTAGGTACGTATGGACACGCTAAGTTACGTGGAGCATCGCCACCAAACACTCTGTGTGCACCAACAGTCTACGCGCTGGGGAAGATTCCTGAGGCACGACAGCCCCCTCCTCTAAAAACTGCACCCATCCCCAGGCTCAGCCACTAGCAACTACTGCAAGTACAGGAAAATCACATTTGTGCTGTGCTTAGGTATTTTTTGTTGTTGTCGATAGCTGATTTATTCAGCTTTTGCATCTGTCAAAACTACTTGCAAATTCAGGAGGAGTTCAATAAGTAGTTCCATAAAAGTCAAAACGTTTTGATGTGACATTTTCAAAAATGAAATGTTTTTACTTTTGAAGCTTTCTTTTAATGGGGTTCAGAGACCGACTTCAGCTATGTTAAAAATGTCCATCAGAATAATTCCATGGGCAAGGAAAAATTTCAGCACCTCCCTGCCCCCAAGAGCATTTATTACAAGTCAAATATTTCCCTTCACCAAACATTTCAGGGGAGAAGAAGGGGATGGTGATGGTGTTTCATTATAGGGAGCAACCAAGTCGATTTGGGCAAACGTGAGGTGAAAATTAGGCAGGGTTGGTTTGTTGAGATTCCCCCCCCCTCCTTTTTTTAAATTCAACCATAGGAAACCCCTGCAATTTTCACACAGCCTCCCATAGTCCTGTTGTCTGCTCAGAAGGGCAGAAATGTCTCTCATCCAATAGGAAGGATGAGGCCAGATCCTGCCCTGTTCCTTTTCCCTCTCCACCCCAAGAGAGCTTTCCACCTCTCAGCCCATTAGCAGCCAGTCACCTGGGTCAATCTCTAACATGCTTCTGGAGAAAACCTTGACCTCTTTTCCTTGATGGCTTCATCTGCTTCACCACTGCCCATCCAACTTGAGCCTCCATTCCTCGTTTCATCCTTCACCATGGGCAGCATGACTGCAAAGCTGGTGTGAAACTCAAAGGCCAGCACATTGCTCCCGCTTGCTCTTGACAGCCCGTGACAATCCCTGGCCTGTCCCAGGGATGGTGTTTGATCCCCTCTTTTCCTCCTCTTTTCTTCTTCTAGGAATTAAGGGTGCTGACAAGAATGAACTGAGCAAAATAGCATCAGAGCCCACTGCAGAGCACGTGCTTTACATTGAAGATTTCCACCTGCTCCACAATGTGGCCCCCAAACTCTCTCGAAGGCTCTGTTTCACTGCCTCAGAGCCACCACAACCGGTCAAACAGACTGTACAAGGTGCGTTGGGGCTCTCCCTTTATTCTGCTTCCCACCTGCTCGAACCAGCCCCTTCCCAGTCCCGGCATGTGCCAGCCACACCACAAGATGGACCTCCCACATCCCCTCTGTTCATCACAAGGGACCTTTAGGGGTTGGATGACCCTAGAGGAGCAGCCAGCTCACGGAGCATCAGTTGCTTGGGGGCAGTGGTCCTGTGTATTTTGCTTGTGTCCGCATCTCCATGGTTTGTCTGGTGATACTGCATCCTGAAAGTCTTGCTGCTGGTTCAAACAAAAGGAGCAGCAATGGGCTGTGGCAGCAATTCTGCCCCTTGGGGGCTTTCATGATGAACCTCTCATGGTGAACTCTGACCACACAGCTCAGGGTCTCAGAAAGAATTTCATTCCTTGCAGAAGATGCTAAAAGCAGCCAAAGACATTTCCAAAGACATCTAGGTCTCTCTCCTAACAGATACTGATGTTGCCGCAAATCCAAAGGTGGTAGCAAAGAACTCCTGTCCCCCTCTTGGCACACAAACTCGTGAGATTAGTTAAAAGCATGGGGCAGAGCTTGGGGGAGCTTCATCCAAGTCATTAGAGGGTCTTTTTTTACCTTCTTCTGTGGTTCTGCAGCACTTCAGGGCTGCCTGTGATGTTTCATGGAGAGTTCGAGCTTTCTGGTTGAATATTAGCTGGTGGCAGGAAGGAGAAGGGCAGGCAGGATCTGATGCCCTATGCATTAAGCAGGTGTTCACAGGGAAAATGTAGCCAGAACCAGTTTTGGTTTCCCTTCTTGTGCTGTCAAACAACTTGCCAAAAGAAAAGCTAATTGTGTGTCTCTGGCCTGGAAGCAGAGCCCAGCTGCCCCTGCGCTCTCAGTCTGAGTGAGTGCCATCTATACCCAAGGCTTTCTCCATGCTGGATGTGTTGACTCCGACAATGACCAGCCTGCACACGTCCAACACTGGTGCCATCAGGGTCCAAACCAAAGGCCTTTCCTTTCTCTTTTTGCAGCTGAGAAGATCATCGGCCCCCGGGATTTGTATGTCAGTGAGCACAGCCACAGCTCGCTGCGACTCACGTGGATGCCAGCTACAGGGAGGGTGACGGGGTACCGTGTCCATCTGCATCCCTTGCTGCCTTCAAGGAAGCCCGTTTCAGAGGACCAGCATCAGGTACAGTTGTGTTACCATTTTACAGAGCACCAGTTACAGATCCAGGTGTTGGGGGTTAGCCCGCTGCTGATGGCACAGCATGGTTAGGAGATGGCACCATGTCCTTCAGCCATCCCGGTCACAGCCCAGTGCATTGCCATAAATTCCTGAAGCTGCTTGCTTGAAGTGGAGGTCTATAGATAGACCATCAGATTTTGGGGTGTGTTGGTTGCTCATGCTCATTTTGGCTTTGCTGTTGTGGTGAGATGGAGTTTCTGGGAGTGGTGGGTCAGGGGAAGGTAGGGTGGAAGAATGATGTGGCACAAACTGGCACAAACCCCCCTGGGATTGATAAGAACAGGTCAGTGGGAAGCACTCTTTCTCCTCTTCCCTCTGTGATTCCACCTCTCAAATAAGCTCATCCAGCTGCCCTAGCGGCATCCCCTGTTCCTCTTGCTGCCAGGATTGTTCATCTTGGTAAGACCTCTGCATGTTTTGGGTTTGGATTTGCCATGTCCTTGTGTGAGGGATGCTGTCGTGTGTGCCGGCTCACCCCAGTTCAGCTTGGTCACTGCACAAAGTCTGAGAGCAAGACTGAAGGATAGAAGATGCATGCAAAGCTTTGCTTTCTAATAATAGAACAAAGCTATGAAAGCATAAATTATTAAGGTTAAGATTATTAATTGTATTAATTATTAAGATTGTATTTAACAAGAATGATCATCCTTGGCCGCCTCAGAATCTCATAAGAACATAGTGAAAACACAGACGTTGTCTCTACCTCTCTTGCCCTCCGGTTACATTGAAATCTCCCTCTATGAGCTTAAAAGGAACGATCTTTGCCAAAGATCGTTGCTTTTCCTCCATTTTTTTAAAGGGGACCACCCTCACCCTTATGCACACTCATATTTTTGTGGAGTTTTTTTCTGGGCTACCTCATGAAACCCACCTGTGGCACTGTCCTGTGTCACTGCTATGTCCAGTGTGAAACCAGGTACCGTTTGAGGGTCGCAGTGTTCTGAGTTATTGCATTTTAAGAGGCTTCTGCTCATGGAAGTCACCTTGCATCAGATGTAAAGCCTTGTGCTCCTAACCTGTTGCAAACATGGGGATCTTCTACTGTCATGGAGGTATAATGATGTCCTTTGTCCCCCTGTGTGACAGATTATGCTGGATGGTGACAAAAGTACAGTGCTGGTGACTGATCTGAAACCCAACACCAAGTATGTCTTCACGGTGAGGGCTGTCTATGCGGATGCCCTTGGGGAGTCGGTGGCTGTCAAGGGGAAAACAAGTGAGTGTCTCTTCCACAGTCATCCCTGTGTGTTCCTCATCTGTGTGGGCACAGAAAAAAAAATACCCCCAAATCGTACGTGTAAGGAGTGAGGGAAGAAGAGGTAGGAATGGGTAGGAGGAACATCTGTGCAGATGTCCGTGGTGTGGGGTGCAGGGTCATGAGTGGGTGCAGAGTAACCCATGTGGTTAACCTTCTTGAAGGCAGAGGGTGCAGCCTGTTGGCTCACACCATCTGATTTAATAACCAGCAGGATTTAACGAATCCAGGCTGGGATTCAGTTAATGGAACACTCGTATAAGGAATGATAAGAAAGCTTTTGGAGACCATGGACTGAGAAACACAGACATGAGTTTTATGGGGAGCTGTATATCCTAAGCACCTTATTTCGGAAGTGGGTGGTCCAAAAGGTTTGGGTTGGCACTCTGCATGCACGCAGGGCTTCCTTTCACTCAAGGTGAATGCCAAGGTGGTATGATCATGGCCTTTAGGAAATGCCCCTAGTAGTGATATCTGGTCCCATTAATTAATGTAGGCTTCCTCTGGATTGCAGTCTGCCATGCCAAATTCCTTTGCTGTCACATGGCTGGCTGTAATGACAAGGATCTTGGAAACAAAGGAGCAAATTCATTCTTGGCCAAACCCTGGAGTGCAAGACTCTGGGTCAGATGTGATGCATGGAGCAGGTTTTGTCCCAGAAGTTCTCTGCACTACTTCAAGGGGTTTCAAGAATTCAAGGGGTGCACTAATTCTGCTTCCCTCCCTGTTTTGCATGAAGTGCCAAGTCTGCTGTGCCCAAGGTTTTTTTGAAAAGAATTATTCCTTTCTTCCTTGTCTTTTGTTTCTTCCCCCACCCCCTGCAAGGTCTTAAATTGTTTGTCTTCTTGAGGGAAGATCTCCAACAGGATGAATAAATAAAGCGCCTCAATGAGGTTGATTCGTATATGCTTGCCAGGAATAAGATGGAATGTCTTAATTGGTGGAAATAAAGTCATTTGATCTCTTCTCTTATTATCCCCAACATGGAGCCAGAGGCAGAAGCTATAAATCTGTCTGCCATGGCTGGCTGGATCAAAACGGGCTCCTCTTTGTAAGAGTTGCATCCATAGGCGCAAGTGGCATTTGATTCATGTGTCCTTGCTCAGTCTGCATGAAACCACTGCGGAGTTTTCTCCGCTCAGGAGGAAATGCCTTGCGGGTAGTTATTTCACAGTTCCCAACACCATTCAAGGAGGAAGCCCGCAAGAACTCTGCCTTGGGGGTTTTCAGCTCACTGTTCAAGCTAACAAGGGTTTGGTAGAGGGGGTGGTGGTTGTTTCTTTTGAGGATTCAGCTGAGAGAATCAGGAGAACTGGCGCTGCTCACCTTTGTGTCTCTTTGTCCTTGAAGACAAAAGATTTTCCAAGGGTCTGTGCCATGGCACTTTATTACGGCACTGTCACATCAATTTCTGCACTATTTTTGTACCCCAAAGCACCTGTGCCTCCGGTCACTAATTTCCGTGTGATAGAAGAAGGACTTTTTAGCTTGAAGGTGGCTTGGACACCTCCACTGGGGAAGCTGGAGGGCTACAAGATCTACATCCCCAGAGGTAAGTTCAGATTTTATCCCTTTTTCTTGGAGTTTCCTTTAAAAGGAGCAGTGACCTGAGGACAGGAAAGGTGCCATCTTGTCCAAGGAACAAAGCACCACAGAGCTCCTGGCATTACTCTGGAAGGAGACCAGGTTAACCTCTTCCAGATGGTTTGGTTCCTCCAGGGTGGAGGAGGAGAATCCTTTGAAGGACTTTCTTTTGAAGAACAAGATGAGGGTGGGGCTGTGGATGCCTTGTACCCATGTGCACTGTCACATCCAGACCTACTGTAGATGTTTTTCATGCTCAAATATGGGGTGAGTTCAAGCCTTCAATGTGTCTCACGCTCAGCTCTGTGTGATCTGGAGGGCTGGGACAACATGGATATGTCAAGCTTTAGCTACAGTCATAACTCTCAGCAACACCACATGGGTCGGGAAGTCTTCAGCCATGCACTGGAACCAGCTCCTATGCATGCTCTGCACCATGTTGTGAAGACATCACCATGGGATGTAGACAGGCAGTGGGAAGGCTTCACCATCACTCTTCTCCTTGATTTTGCAGCCAACAGACCAGGAATGACCTACGAGCAGGTTCTGCGGGACGATGTCTCTTCCCACGTGCTGGATAACTTGCAGGAGGATAGAGAATACAGCATCAGCATCTACGCCGTGTACCCCCAGGGGCCAAGCCAGCCTGTGGCTGCTGTGGGAAGAACATGTAAGAGGTTTGACTTTGTGGCTGCTCCGTTCTTGCCCTGGGTGCAGTGTTCACACCCTTTGCTGTTGATAAGCACCTCACAGTTGCAGCGTTATGGTTTGAGGAAACCACAATAATTTATTGTCATTTAGACAATAATGACCCCTCCCCACCCGGGAAGGGGAATCAGGAAAAAACAAGGAAACTCGAGGGCTGAAGCATAAACAGATTTAATAGAATAAGACTAGATAATTACCATTGATAATACTAAAGAACCAATATTGATCCCAATACCAATCTAAATAGACAAGGATTATACTCAGCCCATCCCACCAGCAGAAGCCGTGCACTCCCAGCAGGGACAGCCAATGTGGGACACTGCAAGCGCTGCGGCTTCAGGAGGAAGGGAAGGGCTCAGGGCTCTGGCACCAGGGCAAGGAGTTCTCAGGATCACAGCCATCATGGAAGAGGAGAAACTCCTCAGCAAACTTTCTGATTTATATTGAATGTGACATTCATGGTATGAAATAATCCTGTTGGCCAACTTGGGTCAAGTGCCCGGGTCTTGCTCCTCCTCATCCCTGCACCTGGTGAGCTCGGAACACTGAGACCTTGAAACCTTCATACCGTAGCTGGCTCTAAAGTAAATATTTTCACAAATTCAGACCCTAGAGTCTTCTAAAAGTACTGTTTTCCCAAGCATTAGAAAAGACCTAACTCAAACCAGCACGTGTAGCTACATGCGCATCAATGGGGCAGGATTCATCAGGTCCTTCCTAACTCCAACCTCGAGCCCTGCTCTTCGCACATCACATGCATGGACATGGACACCCTCAAATGCCATCATGCTGCTTGGAAGGAAGGGTGGGAGATCTGCCAGAGCCTCGCCTGCCCTCCTGTTTTGCACCCACGCTGCATAAAGTGCATTAGAGGCATCAGTCCTGGAAAGCAATTGTCACAGATATGGTTTTAGGAGATGCTTTTGGCCTGTCAAGAAGGGCAGAAGCCTTTGTAAATCCCTTTTCTGCTGACAGGCAGGCTGGAGGAACAGCGAGGCAGGGAGGGCAGACAGCAAAGTCCTCCACTGGCAAGTAGGTGCTCTGAAAGGTTTGTTCCCTGTCCTCCTTCCAGTGAAGCTCCTGCCTGTGAAAAGCATCTTGCTGCAGAATGAGACCACCGACACGCTCCAGGCAAGGTGGAGCCCCGTCCGGGGAGCAACGGGGTACAGACTCACCTGGACATCAGCAGGTAGAAGTTCAGGAATGGGGGCCCTGCATCAGTGAGCAGGGACACGGAGGGACAGGAGCTGTGAGGTCCCCAAGGCATTGGGTGCACTGACACCTTCTGTGTCCATACGTGCAACAAGAAGCTGGAGGAAAACCGGTTTTTTGGGGTCTGTGAATGGTGGAGTTTTCTGCACGTGGGGATAAATCAGCAGCTTGCCACAGAGAACCATAGCATGGGTTGGTTGATGGTAAACTCCACCATGGATGCAAAAATAGCTGCTCCGGCTCTGCATAAAGCAGGCTAATGGGTATCCAGCCCTGTTAACATGGGATCAGTGCCAGATTTACTGGACCTGGGTAGCTCTGGAAAGGATTAATAGCTGGAGAGAAGCTGGTAAAGTACTTCGTGCAGAGCTGTACATCCCATAGCCCCTGAGCATCTGGGGTTACCCCCTTTTTGGGGTGACGGGTAGCATGTTACAGACTGGAAGCACCTGTGCTTGTTGCTTCTCTCCCTGCAGTGCTGAGACCTGGCTCCGTCCCCCAGCATCCCATAATGCATCCTCGTTCTCAGACAAACTTTGGTGTCTGAAGACAGATTTGCATCTGCAGCTGGAGCCTCTCCCCTGCCCTGAACCCAAAAATATTTTGTGTGGGGGAGCAAAAGTTAGAAATTCAGGTTTGATGGCATATTTTGGCCTTGGGAGATGGATGTTTCTGTGTTTCAAAGACAAGATGAGATGTCGGGACACCTGGGCTCCATCACAGGCTTTGAATAAATAGCACACTCTCCTCTGGCTCGGTTCCCCTGGTTATGAAATAAGGAGACGTCTCCCACCAGGGGAGGGGGATTTAGTTGGAGAACAGCTCTGAAGGTCATCAGAAGGGAAAATTCTTTACAGCGAAGATATAAAACTGGTTTTATTGCTTTGTAATGAATGGTTCTCCAGAAAAAAAATCACAGCAACCCCAAAACTCAGCTGTTTGTCCAGTCCTTGCTTGATACCCCAGCTAGAAATGGAGCATGCGGATCCTCAGCCTGCCACGTCTTTGGGGTGGGGACACCCCTTCTTGAGGGGACAGTGCGGGACAGCCTCAGTCGAAGCAGGAAGGGCACGTCACCTCTGCTCCAGGTTTGCTCTTTCCAAGCAGCTCTTTCGCCTGATACTGGTTCACCCCAAATCCAAGGGTGGCAAAAATCCCAAGGGGCAGCCCAGCCTCACCTCTGGGCCCTGTGGGGTCCTTCTCCCACATTCCGTCCCATCCCAAGGCCATGCCTTATGGGTGCAGTGGTGTCGGGATCGAGACACCTTCTGTGCATCCCCGTGCAGCCGTCCCACACACTGGAAGGGTTTAATTTTTCTTCTCTGAATTCTAAAACAGAGAATAGATAAAACAAACGAGCGGCTGATGTGGAGAGAAGGTCTTTGGCTGTGGGGTGGGGAGAAGGGGGATGGGGCTCAGGGTGCTGGTGGAGCAGAAGATGGGGACATGGCACCCTCCAGTGACCAAACTGCAAATGGCAGCTTTCTCCCCCAAAACCCCAACATACTGCTGCCTGCACCTCTCTGCCCCTCTGAAACGGGGTGTGATCCCCAGGGATCAGGTTTTAACTCTTCTCCTGCCATGCCAAGAGGTTGAGCTGAGCAGTTTCTAGTCCACAACAAAGACACAGAAATGAGAAAACGTCTTTTGTGGCATCAGTTGGGCTTCAGGGTCCTGCAGGGAAAGCAAGATGACACTCCAGCACCGAGTCACCCAGGGCTGGGCAGAGTGTGGACCCTCTTATGGGACTGGTCACTGACCAATACGTGGCCATTTGTGTGTTGTTACCTGATTTATTTCCTTTGGCCTGCAAAACCCTGAGTTGCCTTGATCTACTGGTGATCACTGAGGTCCGCCCGAGTGGCTCTGGGTTATTTCTACCTGCATATACATAAGCTCCTTGATCAAGATTTGTTGCACTAAGCCCTATCTCATCTTTGGCTTGAGGACTTGCCAGCACATGTGCAAGCCAGGAGGATGAAATACCATTCAATCTCACACAACTCTGTAGTTCTCAAGTGGTTGTTTGCATGATTGCCCACCGGCCTCCCAGATGAGGAGACCCAAGGAGGATGGTCCTCCTTGGTCTGACCCAAGGCAGCCCAGACATCATTTCCCTTTGCAGAGGGCAGCATCCAAGACGTGAATCTCAGCAACACCTACAGCTACTACATGATCCAGGGGCTGCAGCCTGGCACAGAGTACACTGTCACCATCAACCCCATCTTTGGGGAAGTCGAGGGCCCGGTGGTGAGCAGTAAAGCAACAACAGGTAAGCGCCCGGTACCATGGGTGGGAGACAACCCAAGCAGACATGGATGGAGGTCAGGCTGTGCTGGCAGCACAGAGCTGGTGTCGTTTGTAGTCACCACCCTGTCTTTCATCTGGTGCAGAAAATGTTCTGAGTCATTACAGTTTATGGGAGACACTTAGAAGCTGTTGGGACCTTGATGCAATTGGTCACCTTTTCTGTCTTGCAGTGGCATCAAGCACTGTCCAGATGCTAAAAGTGAGTGAGATATCCATCAACAGCGCCCTGGTCTCCTGGGACTCGGTTGCTGGGGCCACCGGGTACCGAGTGGCTTGGGGTCCTACACCAGGTAAGATCCCACTCTCCTCCAACCTGCGTCACCTCCACCTCCTTCTGTAGTATGGGAGATAAGGCATTGGGAACCTCAAGGATTGTGGGCGTAGGGTCAGGTCCAGCTGATTAACTGGTCTGAGCAGCCTGTCCCAGAACTTCAGGGCATGAACTGAAACCAGAAATTATTCCTGGACCTGGCCTGAAGTCCTAGCAGGCAGGGTCCCTGTAGCAACTACGTTCAGTCTGACCCCAGCCCAACAGATATCCCACTGGGTCCAAGAGTCCTACACCACCTTGCTTGGTCATCCAGGCCAGGGGCTTTGCAACTCCCTGGAGACACTGGGGAGAGACAGAGCACAGAGGAGCTGCCCCTGGATGGCACCACGTTACTGTGGGCCCCGGATGTGAGAGCTGGTTTGGTTCCTTCAGTTCTTCTCAGCTGGTTTGGATCCTTTAGTCATTCAAATTCCCAGATAAATAACCATAGGAAAACTCTCGCTTGTCCCAGTGCCCACACGGGTGTCCTACAACAGAGGTGCAGCTGGGGAAGGAGCTGAACAGGAGATCTGCTGGGGAAAACATGGTGTCTTTCCCAGTATGCAACAGAGCTGCTCTCCAGACTCTTCAGTCTTTATCCTCTTCTATTTTATTTTCTGTCTTCGAAAGAGTTCTTTGGCAAAGACCGTCCTCGCCAGCTGGCCCTCAACAGGTCGATCACAGCCTACTGGCTCCGCAACCTGGCCCATGACACCGAGTATGTGATTTCCCTCTATGTGCTCTTTGGCTCGGTGGAGGGACCGGGGATCACAACCTCAGCCAGGACATGTGAGTACAGGCAGGACATTGAAGTAGGTACCACAGCACACAACCCTTGTGTGGCTGGTTCAACCTTGTCTATCCCTACAATGCCTTTACACCATGCCTCCTGCACCCAACTCCCATCACCTCTATTCGAGGTGCCATGGTGGTGGTCCCTTGCCCTGTTGACTGCTGTGCCTGGTAGCTGAGACTGTGAATCCCAAAGGATTCAGGTTTTCTGCCCGGGAGCCTTCAGAAGCAAACTGGAGCAAACATGCTCTGCAGTGGATCTGTTCACGTGCCATGGACTTGGGCAGAGCTTCAGGTATGAACTGCCCAGTCTGTGCACACTGAGCTTCCAGGCATCCCACAACCCAGACCAATGGCCAAAGACTCCAACATTGTCAAAGAGTCCAGCTGGAAAAGAGACGAGACCTGGGTAAATTTTGCTGTAGGGAGCCATAGGGAGATAAAGGCAGAGGAACATCCCCAACGTTCACCAGGTCTTTTCTGCCCGGTGACAAGGGCTGTCCCCTGCCTCAAAGAAGCGGGGACTCCAAAGGGCTGTGCTGGAACATCAGGTTGCCAGGACAAGAGGCAGTAGATGCAAATTCTTTGTGTAAAATGGGGAAAGGCGGTGGTCTAGTTGATTGCCAGAGCTTGTCCTCCCATGGCAAACTTTGAGGTTGCTGCATCTTGGTGGGGGGAAGGCAGCAATGCTGAGTGTGGTGATCAGAAAGCAGAGGCGAGATTTGTACAGTAGCAAAGGTATTTCCAGAGAGGTTTAAAAGTGGCAGAGGATGACTAGGAACCCTGGGATACAGTATGGAGATACTGGGATGACCTTTGCAAAGAGTGGGCACAGGCAAACACTGATGTTCAGCACCTGTGGGAGCTCAGGGTGGATGTTTCACCCTGCGGACAGTGTGGGAACACCAGGATCTGGATTTCACAACTCCCTGGATCCCTGTACTGCCTGTCCCGGGCTTGCAAAGATGTTCCCACCTGGATCTAGCGCAGAATACGCTTCTCAGTGCTAAGGGAGGTAGGATGTACCCATGTGGCCCAGACCTCAAGGAGTGCAAACTGGTGTCTCACAAGGTGAGGATGATCAGATACTGAGGATAAGCAGAGATGCAACTGTTAACTCTTTTACATAATTTTGGCCTTGTTATACTGAAAACAAGGAGCCCTGTTGCACAGTAGTTTAATGCTTTCTTCACCTTGCAGCTCCTCTTGGCTACGTCTCCAATTTCAAGGTGATGTCCTACACCAGCACAAGCCTGTCTCTGGTGTGGAGTGCCACAGCAGCTGCCACCAAATTCAAAGTCACCTGGAGCCCTGTGGGAGCCGGCAAAGGTGAGGAGAGAAAGGGTGTACATACTTGTTCCTGGCACAGACCCATGCCACGGCCATGGGAGCCATCTTTCCAAACTTCTGATCTACTGTCTGGGGTAGGAAAGACATCTGTTGAGAAACATGGTCCTCAGCCCGCGTCTGTTGGTGATGGCTCCTTCCCTGTTTGCATTCATAGAATCACAGAGTGGTTTGGGTTGGAAGGGACCTTAAAGCTCACCTAGTTCCAACCCCCCCGGCAAGGGCAGGGACACCTCCCACTTGCTCAAAGCCCCGTCCAACCTGGCCTCGAACACTTCCAGGTTCCATGTATGAAGACAATCCCCAAAGCTCTGAAACAGTAGTACAGCAAGGAATGGCTAGGAATGGCTATTTCCTTTGGAGGGGATGCCACCAGCCTCGCTGGTGAGATACAGGCTCTGAACTATCCCTTTTTTTTACAGAAAAACAGGTTGCCAAGACTCAGTATTTGGGCAGTAGGGTGTTGGCTTACCGGATTGACCACTTGCTGCCCGACACCCTGTATAAAGTCAGTGTTCGGGCTGTCTTCAACAAGACTGAGGGGCCAGAGGTGACTCTGGCTCACCACACAGGTATGTCCTGGTGGAACAACCCTCTTTCTGTTGGGACGCAAAGGCTGGGTTCATAGTCCTGTGCATTGCATGTTGGTGGTGGAGTGACATGAGTAGCCCTCATAGCTGGTGGCAATAATCCATGGTGTTCCCACGGGTAGGAGTGAACACGTCTTTCTGTCATGTTGAACAGGCTTAGCATAGGTTTATTAACATCCCCTCCAGTCTTACTTACCGGAGCCATCTCAGGAAATTAGGAGCCTCTCTGCAGGCACCACTTGGGGTCAACTCACCAGCATGCCTCCTGAGGTTTGCTGTTCCTTGATTTGTGACTCTGCTTCTTCAAACTTGGGGTCCTGGGTCCTCTCAGTGTCTTTTTCACGTGAGTTCATCTGCACCACAGTTCCCCACGGTGTTTGAAGACACATGTGGATGATCTGTCCTCTCTTGGCTCCTCCTCATGTTCCTGTATCGTGTCACCAGAGTTCCATACAGGCGGTAAAAGATGTGGATGAGATCCCTCAGCTTAACTCCACAGTGCTCCTCTCCATGGATTCATTAGGAAATGCAGCCTGACATCCCTGGATAATGTCTGAAAAGTAGATTTTTGCATAAATACCCAAATCTTCCTTCAGTGCCATAGCTTAGAGCCATGAACTCTGCGTAACTTGGGCTGTTACTTCAGACATCTCATCCTGGTGAATTTTCACAGCGCCTCTTGCAGAGTCCAACCCCATCCAGGCCGTTCAAGATCTGAGGATTACTGACACTGGCGTAAATACTTTGAAGCTGTCTTGGAGGAGGCTTCCTGGGGTAACTCATTATAAGATATCCTGGGTGCCGTTCAATGGTAAGAATCCTGCTCTCTTAGTGAGGTGCGGTATGAGGACAGAGCACAAGGAACCCCAGAAAATAGGAGCTTAGTTCAGCTCATTCCTTTTTCCCACATTCGGGGGTAGATGAGGACTGTAATGTCTATGGGAGCGGGTTGAAGCCTTGAGCTATATTTTAGTCGCTAACAAAGATATCCGTTGGATGTAGGCATAGCTAGGATTTGGGAAGTCAGAGAAGTTGTTCCCTTCCAGCAGCGTATGTGATGCCTTTGTGACCAGATCTCTCGCCTGTCTTTGCCTCAGTTTCCCCATATGCAAAATGAGCACATAACACTCCTCCCTGGCGAGGTGCCATAAGATATGTGGGAGGAAACTGCTGTAACAATAATTGTTGATAGCAATTACCCTGCCCTTTCTGTGTAACACTGGCTTTTTTTGAATGGCTCCTCTTAGGTGGCTTGGAAACCTCCCGGGTGGTTGCAGCAGAGACGGTCTCCTTCACGATCCCCAAACTGAAGGAGAGCACCACCTATACCATCTGCATGTCTGCAATGATCGGGGGCCAGGAGGGAAGCCCCACGCTCCTCACAGCCAAAACTTGTGAGTACAGAACCACTGGGTGAGGACAAGGGTATCCCCACATTAGTGCTGGGGGCTCTCTCTTCCTAGGGGCTCTGGTGGAACGTGAGGATGGAAAAAGAGCAAAATTGGCTGTTAGACACCTTACTACTTCTCAGGTCCCACCAGCCAGCAAGCCAGAAAAAATGCATTGGTCCTTTCTTCTTATTTCTAAGAAATGTTGGAACTTTGCCTGTCTTCCCATGCCAATGATGACCGTGAGATGCTATTTCTGTGATATGTTATCTTGGAATTACCGCTGTAGTTACAATATCTTGGCCATTTCCAGTAGATTAGGGCAAACATCGCTCCCAATGCTGTGGCATCGTGCGACTTGATCGATGCTGCAGAATAGGCGGATTTGGAGACCCGGTGGGGGAGAAGATGCCGGGTGTGGGGCCAGCGCTGTGGTTTCAGGGAGCACGAGCATCTGGCACAAATGAGCGGGCAAAAACTTTATTGCCCAACTCAACAGCTCAAACTTCAATCAGTTTAGAGAAACACCCAGCAGACCAGGCTGAAGATCTGCCAATGGTTATTTGCTAAAACTCCATCAATTCCCACCAGCTGAGGGTCTGATCTGATTCAGCTTTCTGGAAAACCCCTAGAGCGCTGCAGGGTCTCCTACCTCTCACCAGAAACATGGTATTTTAGGAGGCAGAAGGTCTCCAAAGCTGTTTGCAGGCTAAAGTGTGTTTCCTGGGACACACACATCTTTCCACCCCAGGGTAGATATCATCTGAGAGATTCACCAGCAGCTGGAGCTGTGGATACGTGTAGCAGAGATGTGCTTCACGCTCATCGTTTCTATCTGGACTTTTTGCCTTTGATTTCAGGATTTGAGCCTCCCAAAAGATGCATCATCTTCCTTTCAGCTCCGGCAAGCTCTCGGTGGTAACTTCTACCCACCCTAAGCTTTGTTGCTTTCTTCTCTAACAGTGGATTTACCCAAAGTGACTGAGTTCACAGTGCAGGAGGCTGCAGAGACCAGCGTTTTGCTGACATGGACAGCTGTTCCTGGGGCATCCACATACCTATTAACGTGGCGCTTGTCTTCAGGTAATGTTTTTTTGGTGGGGGAAGGAAGGATGGTTTGTAATTTGGTCTGCTCCTGTGTGAGCTGCCCCGTCACCCAAGGGGATTTGAGGATGGAGCATGCACATGTCTGGCTTGTCCCATGGCCTGTTTGATTCAGTACCTGGTCTTAGAGCCAGGTGATGCTGCAGAAGATGCAAGAGGCAGGTTTTAAAGGGGAAATTTCTTTCCACCATCAGCCTTAAATGGTGGCTGTTTCCTTCAAGTGTCATGACTTGTGTCTCCAAGTGCTGCCCAGTTTGACCTGGGGTAAATGGTGGCGTTACTGATGGCACCAACACCGTTCCTTCTTTTGAATCCATCTGGACCCTGTTTAGCGGCAGAACAGAAGGTTGACCCTGGGGCCTTCCATACATCATGTCCCTTCATCTCAGCTTCTTCATTTGTGTGAAAAAGAGGGGGGAAAACGGCAGCTGGCCCACTGAGGAGACTCACAAGATGACCCGTTTGGCCATTGCAAAATTCTCGGGGGAAGAAAAAGGAGATGTGAAAATTGGTTAGGAAAAAGCCCGCTGGTTGCATTATCAGTGTCTCTTCCTCTAGAGTCACCACCTGTCCATCAGGGATAGCTGCAGTGAACCAAAAAAAAAGTTGTTTCTTGTCATCCATACAGCCCTAATTCTTATCTTCTTAAAAGCTTCACTATATTGTAAAGAGCTTTTAAAACTTTCCTAATGATTGCTCACAATTTCTAGTGTATATTTCTTTTTCCAATTGATTTGTCCTTACAGGGTTTGCCCTTTGAAAACACCAGCTATATTATTTTTTCCTGGAGTGGGCTTAAACCCCTTTGAATACAGCAAGTTTCCTGCCGTTGTTGCTTCAGCCACTAACTTTTTGCTAAGGATCAGTTCATCTTCACAAGTCAATAAAGAAAACGAATCTGACACAATTCCCCTGCGCTCCCTGCAGTGCTTTTTTGAGTTACCAGGTCGTCAGCTTTAATTTTTTTTAATTCCAAGGACGTTTTGGTATTGGCAGCTTACGACTTGCAGCATGTGTCACTCAGGATGAAGTCTCCTGCGGTAGCATCATTTTTTTTGCTCTACATATTATGGATAAGTGATTAGGTAACTGAACATTGGGTTCTCTAGGGTGATTTAAGTGATCTAATGCAACTGTTCCCCTTCTCTGCCATGCTGTTAAAAGATCGATCTGTAAGTATTCAAAAATCATTGGTTTCAGAGTTATCAGGGGCTCAGAAATGGATAATACCATGTCTGACAGTCTCCCTGCGCCCTCGCTCGACCAATCCTTCTGAAATAGGTTTATAACTATTGATTTAACATTCCAATCAGATGAATCTTGCCACCGCATTTCAGTGGTACCAACGAGATCAAATTTATGCTCATAGGTGAGTAATTCCAGTTTCTCTTGTTTAATTATCCAGGCTGCCAGCGTTCCTGTATAAAGGCAATTAAGAATTTTGTCCTTTTTTTGTGTGCGTCTCTTGGTGCCTTGATTAATTTTCTTCTCCACGACTTGATTTTTTTCTAAATGAGTACTCATTCATTACCCATTTCCTTTGCCCCCCTTTCAAGTTCATTTAATGCCCTCCTCCCTTCTGGCTGACTCCAGCCACCCAGGATTGTGTCCCCTTCTACGCAGCTTGAGGTCGTCCCAGCTGTAGACCTCCTCTGTCCAAGTGTTATACAAAACTAAACCCATGTATGTCGACAGGGCTCCCTCCAGAGCCGTCCTTCCTCACACATGCAACAAGAAGAACCTTGGAGAAGTTCAGCGGGACATTGCCCTCCTCTCTCTTCTTTCTACCTTCTCTTGACTGTTCTTGGAGCACCACAGTCATGGTTTTCTTATCCACCTAATCAATAGAAGCTCATTTAATCTTGCTTTTGCACCTTGGGCCTCACAGTCTCTTGTCTCTTGCAAAACATCAGCTTCATTCTTCATAGAAAATTGTCCCCAGCAAAGATCATCTTCCTTCTCCAAAGGTCACGGACTTCTTCCTGCATATGCTTGCCAGTTTTGCGCTGAGCATCCCTCCCTGGGTATGATCCAGGGAGTCCTAACTACCTGAGTCCACCATCAAAGTCTTCTTTGTCTCCCAGAGTACGAGCGTGGTAACTGTATTTCTCATTGTGTGAAAGACCCATTAGGTGACAGAAAGAGGTGTAGTGCTACACAATGGCATAGCTGCAAAAGGAAAAGTAGCCGAACTTGCCTGTTTGGGGGTCCAGGCAGGCAGGGTGGGTGGTGGGCTGCCATAGAGCTGTGTTTCGGCAGAGCTGTCAGCTTGCGTTTCCTACAGCAAATCCCTTCAGACAATGTTGCGTGGCATTCAAACCCATTGTTATTATTTTGATTTGCCTACCCAACCGGAGGGGGGTAGAAGAGTTTGAGTCAAACTGCAAGAAGGATTTTTATTTTTTTTTTTAAAGGAGCAAAACCTCCCTTCCAAATTTTTTTGGGGGCAATTGAGAACATCTAATGAAACAGGCTATATACACCGATTTAATTTCTTTCCATAGAAACTAATTTTTTTCTTTATTTTTTTTAAGGGAAAATGCTACTTCAGAATGAAAAGGTGCAGCTTTCACTTTGAACAGCGTCAAAACACATCATTCAATGTTTCTGAAATAAGACAGTTATAAAATGTCACAACATTATTATACATTTTCACAGATTTTTTCCTATCATTATTTTAGATCAAAACTATCTACTGTATGCAACCAAATTTTTCAAGTTAGTTCGATTCTATTTTTCAGCAAGCTTTCCATTTATTAACAAAAAAGAATCTTGTTTCTATACCTGCTGACCGCTGCAAACCGTCAGTCTATCACAGAGCTCAGCCTTGGCCACCACCTGGACCAACTGCCCTCTCTAAACACTTGTACAAATTCCCATTTTCTTTTCCTGTTCATGTACTCAAGAACTCCCTTGTCAGATGCAAACAGCCTTATTTCATCTCGTTTAGGACCTGACCACTGCAGTTTGCAAATGTGTCTTACCACGAGCCTCCGCTCCAAAGCCCAGGACTCATCTTGTCCCCAACCTCCTGTTCACCAAAGGTGGTGTCATTAGAAGATGGGATGGTACAGAAACGGGAGTTATTTTGAGTTTCTCTGGCTCCCAGTCAATGCATGTTTCTTCCTTTTTCACAGCTTCTGATCTTTCCCAGGAACTGGTATCAGCAGCTTCTAGATCGTATCGAGTGACAGGACTGAGTGCCAAAGAAACATATTTGTTTTCTATAAGACCAGTCTTTGGACATACGGAGGGACCAGAGACAACACTCCTTGGGCAAACAGGTATGAAGGCTGGAGACTTGTGTTGGGGTTTTACCTAAGTAACTGCTATTGAACCATAGAATCATAGAATCATAGACTGTGTTGGGTTGGAAGGGACCTTTAAAGGTCATCTAGCCCAACCCCCCTGCAGTGAGCAGGGACATCTCCCACTAGATCAGATTGCTCAGAGCCTCATCAAGCCTGGCCTTGAATGTCTCCAGGGATGGGGCCTCCCCCACCTCTCTGGGCAACCTGGGCCAGTGTCTCACCACCCTCATGGTAAAGAACTTCTTCCTAATGTCTAATCTAACCCTGCCCTGCTCTAGTTTGAAACCATTGCCCCTCTTCCTATCGCTACATGCCCTTTCCAGCTTTCTTGTAGGCCTCCTTCAGGTCTCCCCGGAGCCTTCTCTTCTCCAGGCTGAACACCCCCAACTCTCTCAGCCTGTCTTCACAGGAGAGGCTAATTTCTTGGCTTCTCTACTGTCGTGGTTTTGGCCAAATTGGCCAATGGCCAGCAACAGATACTCCCTCCCCCCCACAGCCTCTCATGCACAGAGAGGAGGAGGAGGAGAGATAGATTTATGAGTTTAGAAGAAACTAAACTAATGAAATATTAATAATAAGATTAAAAGGAAAATAATGAAATAGATACAGTATATACAAGACCTTATTAAGCTTCCAGGATGACGTCACTGGCAGGCACTGGGGAAGTCCCAGGCTGGACTCGGCAATGGTTGGGAACTGGGTTCCAGAGTTGGAGTCAGGAACACACGGATCGGGATCAAAGGCAAATGAATAGACAGGGTCCTCCTCGGATGTCAGCCATTGAAGAAAGAGATTTGACCCTTTGATCCCTCAGCTTTTACACTGAGCACAGGGCAGATGGGATGGAATACCCCTGTTGGTCAATTTTGGGTCACCTGTCCTGTCCGCTCCTCCCCGCAGGTGGGACATCTCCACGCTTTTCTGCTTCCGACCCTCCAATGGGGCAAATAACCAAATGAGCTGACCTTGGTTGTTATAGCAATAACTATAAGCAAGAGCCTCACTGTGTACCATTCCTTGGCTCTAACTGTTTTATCACTCTGAATGAACTGTTTAGACACAACATGCTGTTAATTTCAAAGAGTTAGAAGAGGCCTAGATAAGAAGTAAAAATTACTGAACAGAAAGTTGGTTCTGTTTTACCTCAAACCAGGACATCTACCCTTCTGATGCTTTGCTAGATAGTGGCATCATAACTAAAAGAGGTTTAAAAACCACCTTTCTGTTTGCCTCTTTCAGTGGGACCTCACAGAGAGTCACCTGGGCCAATCGCTCCAGTGACTTCTACAAAATTGGATACGATGAGATCCCCGTCTGTATCTCCTAGCAATGTGGGGACCACTCCTTTTCCACTGGCCACCACCACAACGCTACCACCGACCCCAGAGACCCTACTGTCCACCACCGCAGTGTCCGCACTGCTGACAGCTCTTCCAGGGCCAAGTGAGTGTGTATCCGTGTGTGATTTGATGACGATGTAGCAGTAGGTCAAAACCACCAGGGACCATGGTCTTCTCTGATCTCAGGAGCCAAAACTAGTCTTCATTCACTGAGTAGTGACAGTGACCAATGTCAGGGAAGGGGAAGACACAAACCCGATTAAAATGCAGTGAAGCTCTCAGCACGACCCTGTGGGGTGAAGGTGCTGCCTGCTCACTCACCAACACTTGGCATCGCAAGAGGTATTTGTGCTTGGGTTTGTTTTGTTGCTCTGAACACAAAGAAACATGCTTCTGCTTTAGGACCCCCCCAGCTTACGGAGATCCTCTCTTCCCTCTGCAGTCTGTGGCAAGTTCAAAGCAGACATTGGGTTCCTGGTGGACGAGTCCTCAAGTATTGGCCAGAGCAATTTCAATAAAGTGAAGGATTTCCTCTTCCGGATCATTTCCTATTTCCCTAAGATTGGGCCTGAAGGGACACAGGCAAGATTTTGTTATTCTATTTCCTAAAGGGGGTTTCGTTCCAAGTGTTCACCTTTTGCTCACCCCCATGATGACAGCAGTCTACTCGCTTACATGTTGTGGCTCAGAAAGACACATGTGTGTGTCCAACAAAGACATGAATAAAAGTCTCCCAAATCTCAGCCTACTCATTTGGATATATTTCCATTTCTTGGCTATTTTCCCAAGAGCGAGTCACCAGGAATAAAGCAAATCCCACACCCAGCGAAATGCTGTCTAGGTTATGGAGCCCAGGGGTGTATCAGGTGCAGGTCCCCCTCTAGGACCCCATTTCTGCCCACGTCCAGGATGCTAATGGTTGGAGACCCAGGTTGGGGCCCAGATGGGAGATGCAGCACGCACCAGCAGCTGCGTCCTCCAGACAAGCAGAGGACCAGATCCCCAGGCCATGCTGTGAAACACCTCAAGGGCAAATAAAGCCTAGAGCATTAAGCAACAACTCAGCAAAGCCAATTGGAAGACTCTGTAGATAATTTCTTTGTGTCGTTTGTGTTTAATTAATGTAATATCCAAACTAGCCCTTTGAAAGGGTCACCTGCATATCTTACTTTCAGTTGATCAGGGGAGCTTCTTGCACTCTTTCCTTACAGGTAGTCTTGAAGGTGTCAGTACATGATGAAGTTACCCTGGGGTAACAAATAATTCTGGGGAAACAAAGACATTTTGATGGCTACAGTATGAGCTCAGTAGTTGGCCTCCTTTTGCACTCAATGGAGATCCAGGGTTCAGCTCAGGAGGGATGGGTGCTGCCATGGGACCTGCCGCAGCAGGAGATGCTCCCACCCGACCACAAGCTGCGTGAAGTGCGCAGGCGCAGGTATCCCATCAGTCCTGGGCTGTATCCACCAGCCTGTGCAGAAATATCTGATGCCCTAGGAAGTCTGAAATAGTAGAATCATAAAATGGTTAGAGTTGGAAGGGACCTTAAAGATCATCTAGTTCCAACCCCGCAGCCATGGGCAGGGACACCTCCCACTAGACCAGGTTTCTCAAAGCCCCATCCAACCTGGCCTTGAACACTTCCATACCTTGCCCGTGCTTAAGCATATGGAATAAGCATATGGATTATGCCCTATGTGCATGCCAACTTGACAGCCATTTTTGTGCTAGTTTTCAGTCTGCGAGAAACACAATGGCTTTCCACTCCTGTTGCACTGCAACTAGTTGAATTATCTAACTCAAGGCAGTTTATTGAGTGATAGCACAGTTGCTGTGTGTCTGAAACCCCTTTTCTTTGGCAGGTTGCTGTTGCACAGTACAGCGAGGAGCCCAGGGCAGCTTTCCACTTCAACCAACACCGGGACCGCAACAGTGCCCTGAAAGCTGTCAAGGGACTGAGCTATGCTGGAGGCAACACAAAAACAGGTCTGTATGGGTGAGCTGCACACATGGGGTGGACCTTCTGGACCAATACAGAGGCTGGAGACCAGGGATGACATTTGTCTGAGTGTTTTGAACCCATTTACCTGGTTAGAAAGTTGTGGCCCAAAGTTCTTCAAAATTTGAGAGTGGAGGATTGAATTTAGTTTTATTTCCAGGGATAGTCTTCCCAGCTAGCCTGATGTCCTTTACCCACGTCCTAGTTTTACTACTGGGTTTCTCTTCATTATTTTATAACCTTGCCTGCACTTGAGGGAGGTTTTTATACCTGGCTTGGAGACAAAGCCCATAAACGTTAGGTAAGGATAGTCAATGCTGAAGCATCCTTATTGCCCACTGTATGCACATTTTAATCAGCAAATTCCAACTGTTATTGCCTTGTTACCCCTAACAACAAAACAATGTGCCCCGTCCTATTTTCATGGTGTGTCATCATGTAAATGTCCTTTGTTGGCATCTCTTGCACAAATAACACAGCTCTTCACCAGTAAAGCGTCTCCAAAATTCACACACTTTTGTCTCATGTAGTTAAATGCTCCGAGACACACAGTGCTTTCCACCTCCTCGTTCCCAGCAGGACAGTAGGGTATACCTGGTTCCCTGAAGGAACATGAGCAGTAATATTAAATTGAAGGTAATTAGTTTTAACTTTACTCTTCTTAAATGGCCTAATAGTTGTCTTCCAGTCAGTCAAGATAAAGGGAAGCCATGAGGCACCCATGTTTGTTAATTGAAGGCTTATATACCTCATCCTGGCTCCGTGATATTGGCCAGGAACACAGAAAAAATGGGGCTGATCAAAATACAAGAATTTTAATGGTACTGGTTAGGGAAAGCAGGCATAAAGCTGGTCAGACTGCAGATTCCTGGGTAACCTTGCTCTAATCCTTCTTTTTTATGGAAGTTGTGTCAATAGAGGCATTTTACCTGTCATAGGTAAAACGCCTCTATTGTCCCTTTCCATACTATTTTGAGTCTTAACCATTTCAGTTTGGGGGAGATTTCTTCACAAAACTTTCCTGATCTTTCTAAAGAAATTTGGAAATGGGGATCCTGTGGGGGTTTTTTCCTAAACTGCAAGGAAAGTGCTTCAAATCTCCCAAACGTATTATTTTTTCCTTTTCGAAACTATCTGCTGAATTCATCCTGAACCATTTCAGCCAACCTGTTTTACTGCTGTCTTACCTGAAAAGACATTTCCCCATGTTAGGGACTACTATCCATACCTGGGGCCACACTGAATGCCCTTTTTTCTCCATCTGTGGAAGAGGACCCACAGTTCCCACCTGCAGACCCAACAGGCAGATTTACACTGTCCCTCTCTATGTTTGCCCAGGTCGTGGTATAACCTACATGCTAAAGGAGTTCTTTCAGTCCTCCAGAGGGATGAGACCAGATTTCCCTCATGTGCTGGTGCTGGTGACTGATGGGCGATCCCAGGATGATGTGTTGCTACCAGCCAGAGCAGCCCATGGTTTGGGTAAGAGTTGCCCTGTTGCGTTTCCCTGAGGCCTTGGTTCTCCATCAATTTCCAGGGCGTTGAGGGTGGTACGTTATGTGACGTGCGTGCTTTGAGTGCACTGCTGACTTTCTTCGCTCTTTTATCCTTTCTTCTTTCTGTTCCTAGCTTGAGTGTCTTGGTTTGCTATAACTCACACATGCTGCTTCAGGTGAGTTCTTGCGTGGCTACTGGAGTACCTAATCCCAGCAGAGGTTATGAACAGGAAGGTTGTGACGAGGGGATTGGAAACTCTGTTCTCAAACATTTTTGCTTCCGTTGAGTGAGCGATGTGTTTCAGGGATCCGCATCATTGCTGTGGGTGTCTCAGGAGCTGACCCCGTTGAACTCAACAGCATCTTGCTGCAGCAGAACCTCCAGAACGTTTTCTACGTCAGCACGTTCGACGACTTCCCCCAGATCCTCCGCGAGCTGATAGAAGTCATTTGTTCTGACCCTCAGCCTTCAGGGGCCCAGCTGCCATCTGGGGAGGTGAGCTGCTTCACAGCCCTTTTGATATAAGCCAGCTTTCTTGGCGCACGTCATGCACAAGGGCAGTCTTCTTCCCTGAGCAAAGTTTTAAAGCAAAGTCAGAACAGATTTAGGACACTGGGTCCAATCCTGACTTCACTTCCTGTCCGACCCTAGAGATAAGGAGCAAAATCTTGGAACTCAAGGGAGTGGAATTGGGGAAGCCGGAAAACAGCTTGGAAAGTTTTGTTGCATAAGGCCACTGCAGAGGCAGAGGACTTGAATCTATTATAAATTGATTGCCCTTTTCTAACTCCGGTCGATGGGTCATTGGTACGGATTTGAGGTCATCTGCAGAGTATCTCCAACAGTGATATTTTATGGCTGTTTCAATGAAAAGGTTGCTGACATAAAAGCGCAGTGACCTCTTGACATCCAACAGGTCTGAACAGTCTATGTTACCTTCACTGGAGAAAATGAGTCTCCGTAGTAGTTGGTGGACAGCTAACGCAGTGTGGTCAGCAAAGTCTGATCATGCTTCAGTTCATAGGTAGGCGTCCACACTGGCATAATAGCTCAGATGATGATGTTCATGCTATGGCAGTCTAAAATTAGGTGAGATTAATGCTGTCCATGGACAGTTGAATTAGGGTCTTTATTTCATCATCAACAAACTCCTTTCCACGGTCTCTCCCATGAGGGAGAAGAATTGCATTGACGCTACCTTGAAGTCCTGCAGATATGTAACCAAGAATATTTAGAGTCTCTCTGAGCCAAAAAGAAGATCCTGAGCTGTAGGTGTAACATGGGCCAAGACTTCCTGAGTTATCGATATGCTTCCTGACTGCATTTTGTCCTCACAGAACTTTGTGTTCTCCATCCCGTTCTCCCAATTTCAAGGCACAAGCCGGAGACACAATAAATAATTCATGACCTCCCAGGGACATTAAATAGTCTGAGGATATGAACAGGTCTCCTGGATGGTCAACCTTGCTTCTTTCTTCTGTTGCGTGAGCCAACTCACGTGCTAGTCTGTGTTTCATGGTCACTCTGGTTTGGGTTTATTTGCCATCCTTTGTCAGATAATAGTTTCATTATCATTTGTTCTATTTTCCTTTTCTTTTCAAGAGCTTCAGGAGCTCACCAGCTCATGGAGGCTATGACCCATACAGCTTTACTACAAAGGGGGAGAAAGGAGAGAGGGTGAGTCCACCAGCATGAACCGTCCACTCAGTTAATTAATATGTGACTAAATGAGTAGAATGAAGGAAGAGATCTAGCAAAGAATCATCTTCAGATCTTTTATGGTTTTTTTTGATATATCCTACACCATGCAGGGTTTGGAAATCGGGGAAAAGGGAACTATCGCACGTGTGTGCTGGTAATTGGGGATTCCCTCAAACGGTACAGAAGGCTAGTGCTGCCTGAAGCTTGTTTGGGTTTGCAGGTCTGGGGCCGTAACCTGGATGCTGTTATTTTCCATATGTTTAGGGTCTACCTGGGAAGGACGGCATTCCCGGGCTGCCGGGCAGACCGGGGCGGACAGGTCCTCCTGGTCCCCCTGGACTCATGGTAAGTATTTGGTTTAACAAACCTTGTCAAAGTGCCATTTAAGAGAAAAGTAAGCATGGCTCTCAAATCTCTCTCTCTCTCTCTCTCCTGTTTTGCAGGGTCTCCCTGGCATTCAAGGTGATACTGTAAGTATTTTGAATGCAGCAAAGATCATCGATACGGTAGGACCCTAAAGGTTTGTTTTTCAAGCCTTTCAAAGGCCAGTTGTGCTGAGCAGGACACCAGGAGAACAGGAGAACCAAGTGACGCATTTTGCCTTTATGAGGGGCTATTGCTGTCACCGAATAGCTCCGAATAGGTTTCCTTCTGTTCAGAGATCTGGCAAATAATGCAATACAACATGGGCACACTTCTAGCCAAGTAACCCTCAATGAACCAGAGCTGTTGAGAAAAAGGCCAAGGACTATGAACTCTGCCTTCAGTCACATAGAATCATAGAATCATAGAATCATTTCGGTTGGAAAAGACCCTTGGGATCATCGAGCCCAACCGTCAGCTCCACTCTACAAAGTTCTCCCCTACACCATATCCCTTAACACCACATCTAAACGAGTCTTAAACACATCCAGGGATGGTGACTCCACCACCTCCCTGGGCAGCCTATTCCAGTATCTGACCACTCTTTCTGGGAAGAATTTTTTCCTAATGTCCAGTCTAAACCTCCCCTGTTGCAGCTTGAACCCATTCCCTCTTGTTCTATCACTAATTACCTGTGAGAAGAGACCAGCACCAACCTCTCTACAGTGTCCTTTCAAGTAGTTGCAGAGAGTGATGAGGTCTCCCCTCAGCCTCCTCTTCCTCAAACTAAGCAGTCCCAGCTCCTTCAATCGCTCCTCATAAGATTTATTCTCCAGGCCCTTCACCAGCTTCGTTGCCCTCCTCTGCACTTGCTCCAGCACCTCGAGATCTCTCTCGTATTGAGGTGCCCAGAACTGGACACATCTATCAATCCTACTGCATAATCACCAGCAGCATCGTTTGCTCACGGCCTTCCCATACACAAACTGTTCACGCAACAGTTCATAGCATCGCTTGGCAAACGTGCATCTAGCGAGACCAACCAAACCTCACGTGCCCTTGTTTTCACTGTACTAATTGCTCCGTGCTGTTGATGTCATTGGTGATAGCACAGCTTGGCACACTAGATCAGCACTCACGAATGTCCCTCCCCTGCTTTTACCAGGGCTCTGTTAGTAGATAAATGTGTTTGACCACCTAAATCACCCTTGGTTCTGAGGGCTAAATTGTCAAGGGGCTGGTACCAAGGTGTGCCCAGGTCATTTGAGATGCCCTAGGATTTCCAAGGCAGCCATGAAGGGCTGATAAAATATGGGCCTTGATGGGCACTTCCAAAGTGAGAGCTGCAGGCTAGGCAGGTATCAAAGAGCATCACAAATGGCACAAGACACCGGTGCATGTGTAATTGAACCGAGCCCCTGCCCCTGCCCTCCATTGTCTACAATGGGGTGTAAGCAGCCAGCTCTTGTGCAGAAACAACATTTTGGTGGCACCTTCTTGAACTTAACTCCATCTTTTGGGCTCGATTCTGTTGCTTAAAGAGTCAGCTCTTGTGATTTCAGGTACCCTGTTATTCCACCCATCCTCCAGAAGGACACAGGCCTCCCATAAATCCTGCATCATGTCTGCCAGCCCTGTGCCTTGGTTACTTGAGGATATCACCCATCTTGTGTCCAGAGAAGGGCAACGGAGCTGGTGAGGGGTCTGGAGCACAAGCCCTGTAGGGAGTGGCTGAGGGAGCTGGGGGTGTTCAGCCTGGAGAGAAGAAGGCTGAGGGGAGACCTTCTCGCTCTCTGCAACTCCCTGAAAAGAGGTTGTAGTGAGATGGGGATTGGTCTCTTCTCCCAAGGAACAGGCGATAGGACAGGAGGAAATGGCCTCAAGTTGTACCAGGGGAGGTTTAGGATGGATATTAGGAAAAATTTCTTCACTGAAAGGATTGTCAAGCATTGGAACACGCTGCCCAAGGCAGTGGTGGAGTCCCCATCCCTGGAGGTATTTAAAAGACATGTAGACGTGGTGCTGAGGGAGATGGTTTAGTGGTGGACTTGGCAGTGTTAGGTTTATGGTTGGACCTGATGATCTTAAAGGTCCCTTCCAACCTAGACAATTCTATGATTCTATGACCTTTGGGCATCTGGATCAAACTGCCAGTGTCTGCGATGGGGTAGCACCTATAACAAGGATTGTGATGTTTGTGAGCCATGGTTTGCACAGATCACAGGAGTCCAACAGAAACCACTGCAGCCACCAAATGCCCCTTCTGCCCTGTTTACCTTCTCCTGGTGGATTAAATAAGCAGCAACCCCTCATTCCTCACAGCTTCCCATGGTGCTTTGTATGTACTACACTGTCACTACATCAGGTGTCCATCCTACATGCACCCATCGCTAGAGAGGGACACATAACACACCCACGGGTGACACATACATTATATATTTCTTATCAATGTTGGGACCAAAATCAGCTTCTAGGAACGTGTTTTCATGACCGCTTTAAAAGTGAGTGAACTTTTATTAGAGACAGATCTGTAACTTCATCATCCCACAATGATGGTCCTGCGGGTGCTTTGGTGTTTAATGCCGCAGGATTTCTTTTTAATTCCAGGGATCTCCTGGTTATCCTGGACCAGTGGGGCCAAAAGGAGACAGAGTGAGTTTCATTCCTGGATTTCATTGGGCAAAAGCTATTGTATTGCTCTAATCTCTAATTTCTAAGTATTTTTACAGCGACCTTTGGTGAACATGAACTTCTGAGCTGTATGTAACTAGCCCTACACTGCTAATCTTCAGCTTGGGGAGTTGTCCTTCAGTTTTGCTAGGAGGAATCTAATGTCTTTATGGAAAAAGTGCTTAATCCTTATCACAGGCCCTTGTCGCATTTCAGTTGGTTATTTGCAGAAGGAGGTATTGCTTATTCTGTCTTTCTGAGTTTCCACTATGAAAAAGCCTGTTTACATACATTTAGGACACAAAAAGTTAAGGCTTCATGGTCAGTTGTGGGCAGATTCCAGGAGCAGTTGTCCTGTCCTTCCCCCAGCCCCTAATGCACATTCCTCCTCCTTCCTGGCATCTGCCTGAGCCGTCTGTATGGCTACAGATCAGGGAGTGGATCCCCCTGAAAGCCAACCTCCTTTTTTTCCCTGGCATTAATTTTCTGCCGTGCCGGTAAGCAGAGCTCGTGTCATGGCCATGGGGTTTCTGGTGCCTCTGCAAAAGAGTTGCTACAAGCAGGTGGTTTGGGTTTGCAGCGTAGGGAGGGGCTGTTTGGTTTTAAAGTCATTTACGCTGATCATGAAACTGCCCATAAATTATGAAACTGCCTGATTGCACCTGGACCTCGCAACGCAGCTAAGCACGTGTCGTCCTCCCCTTGTATGCAGGGTGAACCAGGCTACGTGCTGGGAGGAGTGGAGGTGATTCCTGGCCGAAATGGCCAGCCTGGCCCCCCCGTGAGTATCATACCCCAGGTGTGGTGGACCCTTCAGCCTCTCAAGGGCTGGCAGAGAAGTGAAGGGACCTGGGAGAGAGCCCACGTCCTTCCCTTTCCTGGTTTTTGTTGTTGCAGGGACAGAAAGGGCAACCGGGGGTTCCTGGGGTAGCAGGGCCACCAGGTTTACCAGGGCCACAGGGGCCACCAGGGATCTCCATCAAGGTGAGCGTGGTTATTTGAAGTATAGTTCTGTGATGCTGTAGCACACAGAGAGGAGACCCAGCATAGTCCAGGGTCCCTGGATACTCTGTTCATTCAAGAACCCTGGGAACGCTAGTTTCTTCTCTCCGTCATGGGATTTTCCTATTGAGGCATAAAAGGAGGAACTCTGCAAAATGTTCCCATTATCAGGGCCCCGCTGTTCAATACAGCGGAAATCGATGATGGAGCTTGAAAAGGTTACGGTCAGACAAGGCTGACCAGATTCAGTGGCCACTAAGGCTTTTCCAGCTCCGGGTCCCTAGGAGGGTTATTCAGCGTCTGGAGTGAAATACCCAGGATCACTTGTGCTAAAACCGACTGATGGTTGTCACCAAATGTCTCCTTGCACCAGGGGTGGGTCAGAAAGTCTCAGCAGAGACCACAAGACCTAAACTCCCCTCCTCTACCCTAAGGGGAGGTTGTCATCAGATTTTGCAGGTTGAGGTGTCTGGAGCATGCGAGATAGCAGGTACCTTTACTAAAGCTCTGTTTTCCCTTGGGGGTGGGAGTGTTGGTCTCTGGGCTTGTCAGCCTGCAGGAGCTTTTTGCTGGGACTAAGTTTAGAGAGGACCTGCTCTCTAAATTACCACCCCACGGTAATGCTCCTTGTCCCTTGTGTTTCAGGGTGAACCCGGGGATTCAGGTATCAGGGTAAGTACCTGAGATTAGCTTTCACTTCTCTATGGGATGAGGAGCCTATTTTTTTATTATCTCTAAGCTGCCCAATAGGGCCTGGTTTCCATGCTGACCAGATGTCCGTCAAGACCCAAAAGGGCTCCTGGGACACACAGTAAGACTGTCCTGTGCTTCATGCAGGGCCCTCGTGGGAGGAATGGCCTCAAGGGTGACAGAGGAGGCGTGGGAGAACCGGTGAGTGGTCCACCGATGTCCAGTCACTAAGGAAGAGCTGCTGGCCATGGTGGGAAGGGACCATTGGCCTCAAGATGCCCACTGCCATGCAGGGTCGGTGTACAGGGACAATGTCTACTGTCAGCTCTCATCAGCTGCCACACTTCAGGATGCTTCACTCTGATGATGAGGGCTGGCAGATTA
Source organism: Rissa tridactyla (assembly GCF_028500815.1). Classification (NCBI taxonomy): domain Eukaryota; kingdom Metazoa; phylum Chordata; class Aves; order Charadriiformes; family Laridae; genus Rissa; species Rissa tridactyla. The sequence goes on from NC_071466.1 coordinate 217,359,621, forward strand.
AGCAGGGCCAATTAAGCGTTTTCTCACTTTGTCAGCTTCATCCTGTTGACCTGTCACTCAGGAACTGCCAAAAGGGAAATGTTAGAAACCCAACAAAGACATGGGATAACAGCCATTCCTTTTGCGAAAAGCAAGGGGATGCTCTTCCTCATGGCATGGAGCAAAGCTGTGAGAAGTGCATCCATCACGGTGCTCACCATGACGATTAACCCTCTGGCATAGTCAATCATGTTGGCAGATGATTACAATTGTCACCTGATGAGGGATACTCCAAAGTGACAGTGGTTCACCCTTGAGCCCCCACTGTTTCCTTCACCCATGGAGCAGCTGAGTGCAACTGTCCTCCTTCCCGCATCCCACCCCTCTGGTCTCATCAGGACAGAGAAGACCCAGGGCAGGTCCAGAGGAGGGCAAGAAGGTGGGTCAAAAGAATGGGACAGAAAATGGACCGAGCTGGCAGCAGATTCAAAACAAAGAAAAGGTGGTGGTTCTTCACAGAAGAAATCCCACAAGGATGTTTGGGGTGTAGGAACTTGAGTTTGAGGGGAGATAAGAGAAGGAAAAAAGTCCATGGAGGACTAGGAATAAAAGAAACCGTCTTTGGTTTGGGAAGTTCCTGCATTATAAATGGCTCAAACCTGAAAGATTACTGAGGGACAGGGCATGTCCTGTTCTTGTACCATTGCCAAGGTGCTTCTTACTGTCCATCATCATAAATGGGTCCGAGCTCTATCCTATAGGCCAGCTATTTCCATCTTCACCATTTCTACACCAGCAGCATTATGGGTTCACCCTCTTACAGCAACAGAGCCATGAAGAGTCACTGCAGAAGACAGCCACTGCCAGATCAACGTGGGAACCCAGGCTCTGTCTTCCCATGTAGCAAGCAAACACCTCTTTGTTTTCCCTTCCTGAGTAAAGCCAGTGATCCATAGCTTATTTGTGGGGGAAAAGGAAATTTGGGAATACATAGACGTCTCTATAAATCCTCAGTTGTAAAGGAACTGTTAAGATAGGCACATCAGAGTATATATTTCTCTGCTTGGATTTCTGCACACTTAAAAATAAACCTTTTCTTTAGTATGATTGGTAACAAACAGTTTGGAAGAAAAAGATTTGATGATGTACCTTCCTTTTCAGGGGAGACCTGGCTTGCCAGGCCCTGTAGGGCTAGATGGTGTTCCTGGACTGCCTGGACCAAGGGGAGAAAAGGTCATTACTCATGTCAGATGTCTGCAAGGCATCTCAGCCCAAGGGGGAGCTGAGACAAAGTAGTAGCAGGGTAGACATGTGGAAGGCACATTGGGATCTCCCACCGTTCCCCTTCACTCCTTGCTTTTATGGGTTTGAGTCTATGCATGGTAGAATAGATGACCCATCTCCATCCAAGTCGATTTTCTTCTCAGTCCTCTTGTTTCCACCCAGTGGTAGAAACAAGTTCCTGCTGTCCTCTGCAGTTGCTGCTGTCAGGAGCAGTGTTTTCTCCCAAACATGCCCCAAACCCTGCATGCTCCCTGTCCCCTGGGTAGGTCTGCTTCACTGAATCCCCCGTCCTGCTTCAAATGGCCACTGGAAACACCTACAGAAATGGTCACTGAAAACACCTACAGACCCTACGGGTTTTTAATTCTCTCCTCCACGTCATTGTCTGCACCTTGCCTGAAGGTTACTGGCTAGAGATATGTCTTAGCCAAGTATTTACAGAGCAAGTTTCTCCCCTCCTGCTTTGCAAGGTGGCTAAGGGTGGAGCTCATGGGTAGGACATATCATGCTCTGCCACGTTGGGGACCAGCTTTCCTGATGGCAATGCTGTGCTTACGTTGCAGGGGATGGCAGGAACTGGCATTCCTGGCGCTGCTGGCATGAAGGGGGAAGAAGGAGAGCAGGTGGGTTGACAATTTTGGAGTGAGATTTCCAGCTAAAATCCCCTTGGAGGGTTCAGTGTCTCCAGAGTCTCCTTCAATCCCTCTTATCTAGGTTTTCCTCAGAGGTCGCATCCTGTGGTTATAAATGGAAAGGGTGACAGAAGGGAAGACGCCAGGGTTTAAAGTTCGAGCTTTCACTGTTTCTTCTCATTTTTCAGGGGGCGATGGGACCTCCAGGACCACCGGGACCAAAGGTGGGTACTGAAATGCTGAACCTGAGTCCCTGTGCCTGGTATTCAGGTGCCAAGGAAAACATCTAGCTCTAACCATCATCGTAGGCTGCGGGAATGTCGACTCTTTACTCAAAAGCAATGAAAGATAATTTTATATATCAGCAGTTACTGGCCAGTGGAAGTCATTGTTGCTGGGTGCAGCAGAGACCTGGAATGGTAGCAAGACAGGATATTTTCATAAAATAATAGATGGCATTTTTGTGGCTGGTGAGACTCTGCAGAATTGTAGTAGTTCACATTAAATGTGTTTTGGAAGGAAGATGTAAGAAGCAGATTGTCTCACATTTGTATTTTGGACACCTTCCTCTGAACCATCCAGGCCCAGATTCATTCCCATGTTTCCAGTGGAGAAAGACCAGCTCTGGGAGAGGTGATGTAGCCCATCCTGAAGTTTGAGTTTTCTTCTGGAAGTGCCCATCTTTTTCCAAGTGTTGGGAGAAAAGGAAACCTTGACTTGATCAATCCTCTCACCTTTCTTAAGACCCTGGGGTTGGTGGGGAGGAGTGATTTTGGGGTCCTAGTGCTGCCAGAGGAAAGGGACTGGACAACTGTAGCTCCAGTCCAAATCTGGCAACTCTGCTGGGAACCTAGGGAAGATGAGAAATGCCAAGAACTGGTAAGGAAGGGAATCGTGGAAGGCAGGAAGATTTTCTTGCAGACTTCTGCCTATCTTCTCAGCTCTCACTACTCATGGAGATGTTGGGGTTCAACTCCAGGGCTTCTCCATGTAACAAAACACCTGGAAAGCTGCGGGTGCAGGAGGAATCAGAAGATCTTGGCATGTACAGGGACGATTGCTGCAGGAGGAAGGAGAATTTCTCCTGAGCCAGGACAAATGCCTCTCAGTTCAGGTTTGAGAGGATGTTTGCCTCTTCCTGAAGCACCTGGCTTGAGCTCGCGTTGAAGTTTGACACCAGAGAAAGAGTCAAGAAGTCTGGATTTTCCCTGGTGTGGGGAGCGCCAGGCTCAGGTTTAGGTGGTACATAGGGCAACTCAGCATGGTCCCAGGTTGTCACGTCTCTTGGAGGAGCACTTAGGATTGGGTTGTATGGCTCTCTGCACACCCCCTTCTCCAGGTAACTCAGGGCGTACTCTTTGAGTTACTGCTGATGGTCAAATGGATCTGAGTCACTGATTTATTTCATGTCCGTTAAGCTCAAAAAATGTCCACGTTGACCTCAAAATAAATTATTTTCATACTTCCAAGAGAGGTGGAAAATGAAGGAAGCAAATAGTATCCAAGGAAATGTTTCATTCAGCCTGAAACAAAGTGGTTTGCTTCCCTTTGCAGTAGTGCTTTTTTACTTCATAAAATAGAAGAGGATTTTAAATCGGTCAAGTCCTTCCAAGTGCCAATAGCCAGTTTGCAGCTCATGTGTTGCTCTTCGCAAGAGCAAAGACCTCCTTGAATTGCTCAGTCCTGGTCCACACAAATATGAGTCTGTGCCGGGGTGTTTCATGGGCTGCCCATGCAAAGCAATGGGGAGAAAGAGCACAATGTGGCAGGGTGCTCACCAGTGAGGTAACTGTCGACGTTGCTCATGAGCTCTTTCCGAGTGGACAGCAGAAGGTGCAGGAGGCAATCACAGCTGCTCATTTTCACTTAGGGTGAACCAGGACCACCTGGGGAAGAACAACTGATTGGGCCAAGGATGTGCCTCCAAATTAATCAAATCAGAACGAAGTATTAAAAATTAAGATTAAAAAACAAGATGCAAATATAGAACCTGCCGTACCTGGGCCCTGGACCAGCATCTTCACCTTGCTCCTCTTGCTTATGCTCAGCCTCTGAGCCAAGCCTGGACCTACCCCACCACTCCAAACCTGCACATTATCTATCCTGTAGACTCTCAACTTTTCCAAGAGACTGTCTTATCTTCAGCTCTCAGGCTTTTGGGAGGAAACAGTCGGATCAAGCTCAGGATAGTCCATATACACATACAGTAATATATGTGTATTATATAGTAGATGATTATGATATAACTATATAGTAACTATCTATTATAATATGCAAGCAATTTAATATTAGGCATAAAGTATGTATAGTAATATGTTTTATTATACAAGATATCAATATATTATTGATACTAGACAGGTAATTAATATGTAATATGTAAGTGCATGGACTACATATGTAACATGCTATATACTATATATGACATATATGTAAAAAACTTCATTTTTTCTTTTTTTTTTTTTTTTTTTTTTTTAATTTGCTTTCCTACTCTGCTTTCACAGTCTCCAGTGGAGGGAACCTGCTCAGCGTGAGCCTCCAGGCTCGTCCTGCTCTGCCAGCAGAGCCTTAACTAAAGCATCTTCTGTTTTCCAGGGTAACAAAGGGCAAGGTGGTGTTAAAGGGGACAAGGTGAGACTGGCCAGCACTGGAGGGCAGAGTAGGAGGGGAAGAAGTGGTGAGACGCTGGCCCAGGTTGCCCAGAGAAGCTGTGGCTGCCCCATCCCTGGAGGGGTTCAAGGCCAGGTTGGACGGGGCTTGGAGCAACCTGGGCTGGTGGGAGGTGTCCCTGCCCAGGGCAGGGGGGTGGAACTAGATGATCCCTTCCAATTCTAACTATTCTACGATTCTAAGGACTGGCTCTGGTTTCAGGTTCAGGACGTTGAGGTATCTGGTTGGAATTCCAGAGGGAGGGAATTTGATGTCCCTCCCAAAGGCTTCTCCCAGTCTGGCCAGATATAACTGGGCCCCATACCTACATACCATGTAAGTGCAAGGTTCAGGAGCTTGCTCCTGCTGAAGGTGCTCTCGTGCATGGGATAGACCTTGCTCCGACGGTAAATTCCCGAGAGTGTCTGCAGCCAGCAAACACTGACAAACAAATCTTGAATGCTCCTTGCCAGTCCATACTGAGTATTCACGGGTTCCTTTTAGTGAGCTGTATTTCAGGTTTGCCGTTTTTACAGCTCCCCCAGCTGCACTTGTTCTGCTCATCCATTTGATTATAACCTCAAAGATTAAAAGAGATGTCCGCATTTTTTACTAAGAATAGCTACAGTAGTGAAAAATGGAAATAGTCTGTCAGTCTTCCTCGAGCCAGTGCGCTTTGCAGGAGCAAGGCCCTGTGAGCACAGCAGGTACGTGCACTTGCAGCTTCCAGCTCTGAGCAGAGTCCTGGGGCTGGGTTAGACAAAGCACTCACCTGGTCTGGTAGCTCCCATGCACCTCATGGCCATCTCCATACCTTTCCTTGCTTGCAAAAGACCATCTTTGAGAGCTGTACCTGGGATGAGACCTTGTTGCTATGCACTTGGTCTCCTGGTAGATGGCAACAAGGCATGCTAGAGGTGGGCATGGGGTTCCCATCTCTCACCCAAGACCCTGATAGCTGTCTGGCAGAGCTGTCTTGTAGTTAGGGAAAAACTGGGCTGAAAAGCTTCCTCCCTCCTTCCCTCTGGCTGGGAGCTTCTCACTACAGCAGGGACCAAAAGTGCTGAATCTGTTTTCAGTCTGGTGGAAATTAGCTTTTGATGCCTTTCTTACAGGGACTCCCAGGACCTCCAGGGCAGAAGGGAGACCAGGTAAGTCAAACAGCAAGAGAACAACATGTTTGGCTAGCTCAGGTGAAGGTATCCTGACTTTCACCAGCTTGTTCCATCTGTGCAGCTCTTGCAAGTGCACTTGAGTGTGTTTATGAGGGGGCTTACACAGAGATGAAGCCAGCAGGGATGTTCTTGAGCTCAGTGTCTCCTCTCTGTTTTGCTCTGGTGCTTCTGAGATGAATTTTGAGCTGTTTTAAGGAACAGATGGGGGAAAGCAATGAGCAGAAATTTTTCATTGACCCAGATTGTTCACTTTGTGTCCTGTTGCCTTGTAGGGGAACCCAGGATTTCCAGGTGCTCCAGCTATGGGGGTAACTATGAGTGGATTACAGCCTTTCTTGTGCTATCGCTATGCAGCGTCACCACCAGTGATGCCAGTAGACCAAGGACCAAGAGAGACGTGTCCCACTGAATTGCAGGAGGAACAAATGGATCTCTTCCCTGACCCTCCAGCCAACTATGTCTTCTGCTCCCTGCTCCACTTCTTGTATTCCCAGCCCTGCACCACAGTTGCTCACTGTCTCCTCGAAGGAGATTCACTGCTGTGCAGGAAACATAAGGATAAAGCCTCCCCACAACTGTCCCCCAGCTCAAGCTCCAAGGGTAGATTTGGATTGGATGTTAGGAAGAAATACTTTACTGTGAGGGTGGTGAGGCACTGGAACAGGTTGCCCAGGGAAGTTGTGGATGCCCCATCCCTGTAAGTGTTCAAGGCCAGGCTGGATGAGGCTTTGAGCAACCTGGTCTAGTGGGAGGTGTCCCTGCCCAGGGCAGGGGGTTGGAACTAGATGATCTTTAAGGTCCCTTCCAACCCGAACCATGCTATGATTCACGGTGGGGCTGCTCTGGTCCCTGCTGAAGAGGCTGCTCCTTGTGTCCCTCCAAATGCTAGGGCAGCTATAAGGAGAAACCTTGGTGGTGGCCACCTCTGCGTGTCCCATGGCATTGCTGCAAGGGCTGTGGGAGCAGTTAGAGGTTGCATTAAGGACTGAGACCCACCACCAGGACAGACTGTTGTGTCCCGGAGGATGGTTGAATGACCAGAGGCATTGCTGTCTGAAGGTCAGTCCTCGGTGTGTATTAGCAAAGGCTACAGCAGTTATCTGCCAATAACACCTTGCATGTGAGTGATTGTTCAGTCCATCCCTGGAGCCAAAACCTACCAAAGTTGGTGGGGTTCCTCACAAGCTTCATTGGGTTTGGGATTTGGCTTGTAGTCCTTTCTGTCTTGTAGCCCTTTCTAGCCATCAGTGCAGGTTTCCCACCCCATAATCAAAGCTGAGATTCTCTTGCTTTGGAAAAGGTGGCATGAATAGACCTTACTTTGAAAAGGATTTATATTTTTTTTCCAAATAAGAGAGCATTTCAGTGATTTCTTTTCATCCTCAGGTTTTGGGGCCTCCAGGCAAGAAAGGTGTCAGGGTAAGTCCACTAATTAACACTGCTTGAAACTTAGATGAGCTCTTCGCCTGAAAAAGTGAAGGTTGTACCATGTTTCACCATCTGAATCATGTCTCCCTTGTGATTGACTGGAGAAGAGAGGTTGGAAAAGTAGCAGCAGCCTTGCCCTGCTGGTATTTCTTTTGCTTTTATTAACATTTTGTACCTGTCATTCTCGTTCTAGCCCTAGTCTGTGGGGAAATTTGGGATTTCCATGCGCTAGTGTTAGAAGGGAGAGATCACTGAAGTGCAGAGCCAGCCCACTCACAGGAACTACTTGCTAGCCAAGGGAGGCATTGACATAAAATCAAAGCACAGCTGAGGCTAGAGGGGACTTCTGGAGGTCTCTAGTCCCACCTCCGGCTCAAAACAGAGCCAGCTTCCAAGCCGGGTAAGGTTGCTCAGGACCTTGTGTGCTGAGCATCTCCACAAATGGAGATTTCCCCACATCTTCAGGCCCCTGACCCAGCATTTGGCTTCCCCATGACTGGAGGAAATTGAATTTCTCAAACCAAGGAGATGTCTGAGGCAGAGCTGTTCCCTGACTGTGTTGTACATCTGCCTTATAGCCCAGAGGATACAGCTCACTTTTGTAGTGGCCTCGTGGTGGAACATGGCCTGGAATATCTTCCTTTTATTTTTAATTTTGGTAGCTCATTGTCAACCTGCAAAGAAATAGATCTCCCTTATCCATGTTAGAAGTATTTGCTGCAGGACTAACTCGTCCTGGCTCTTTGACGGCTGACATTCATGAAATACCCTACAGTGCTTCATACCACCCTCACCCCTTAAAGAAAAAATGAGTTTTGTCCTTTTCACTGCGCTTGGATGGCGGAGCCACCTCCCTTTGTTGGTCTTATTGTCCAGATTGCTTGACGTTGGTTAGCAAGAATGTCTCTCCTCTTCTAGGCTGGCTGCATTTAGGTAGTGGCCTGGGATCTGAATTTTATCCTGCTTGTAGCCCTATAAATGCCTGCATGGTGCTTTACGGTATAGCTTTTGCATGGCTGGAGAGGGTGTAACTACTGTGGTGGGGTTTGTATGGCAAAAGCCCAGGTACCAGGGGAAAGCTTCGGTATAAACCCAAGGATGGATGGATGGATGGGTGGATTTGGCAATGGTTTTCAGAGCACACTAGAAGTGCAAAATGCAGCTCTAGGAAAACGGATGAACTTGGCTTCCCACATCATATTATTAGCTTTAGGGATATCTTTTATTCACAGGGAGATACTGGACCAACAGGGGCCCTGGGACCACGAGGGGACAAAGGAATACAAGGAGACAAAGGAGAGAAGGTAAAGCACTTGCTTTTCTTGGTGCATCCTTTATGGGTAGAAGGGTTTATTTCGTTTGTATCCACAAAGGAAACTCTTGAGGCAGATGGAACTCCTTCCCAAATCATGCTAACAAAAAGCACCCGTGTGCTGAAAGCCAAGGGGAGTCTTATCACACGGAGACATCAAAAACGCCTTGAAAGGAAGTCAGAGAGACGCAGTTACCAACGCTCAGCTCTGCTGGCTGCCCATGTTTGCTGAAAATGTCTGGGATCTGCTCTGTCCTTTCCTGCCAGCTTCAGGTGTGGAGATTTATGTCGTGAGCTTGGAAACTGCTCTAGGTAGACATTGTGTGTCCCTCTGCGTCCTCCTTACACCAAACGCAGCGTTGGCAGCTAACTCCCGGTAGTTACAAAGAGGACGGGAAGCAGGCTGACCCTTGAGGCAGCTACAAAGTGGTGGTGGAGTGGAGGCTGCTAGCGATGAGCATGGCACAGGACAAGTTCCCAAGAGTGGCAAGGTCATGCCACCACAGCGTGTGCATGGCAGTGGAAGAATTGCAGCCAAGATCTGCAAGATCGGGATGGGGAAACTGAGGCACATCCTGGGTCCCCCAAATAGCATTTTAGAGAAAGTTGGCTCTGCACAACAGCATCTTTCAGAGGCGGCAAGTACTGTGGTTAGGAGGGGAGAGGGACCACGTGGCGGCCATAAGGACAAGCTGAGAGGTGATACCAGCACAGGATTTAGTCCTGGCTCTCTCTCTCTCATACGTAGAGGTGCAGAGAGGGAAAGCTCTCCAAACATTACACTGAGACACGCATCATCACTGATTTTTGCAGGGAAGTCCAGGTTTCGGCATTCCTGGTCAACCTGGGCTGAAGGGAGACCCAGGCGACAGGGTGAGTGGGGCAACACGCTGTCTTTGGGAGGGGGAGGGCTAAGAAGGCAAATCAGAAGGTTCAAAGACAAAATCTCTGTCACCTCCATGCACATGAATTTTTTGGCCTTCACCCCTGAGGCCTGTCATCAGGAAATTAATGCTGGGATGGTGACAAGGTGCTAGGCTGTCACCCTGTGGTTGGTGATCCCATGGTGGGTTTGTGTGATGGGGTAGTTTGCACCTTACTGTGGAAGACAGTGCTAAGGGAGGGTCCTCTGAAATGCAGAGAGAGGATCACTCGTGAGTCTGGAAGAAAGCACAGACGGTCAATGCTCACCTGGTAATTCAACAGCAGAGCCAAGGGCGCCCCATTTCCAATGGCTTTGCGTCCTAAAGGTGAACTTGATTTTTATTTCCTTGACTTTTGTGTCTAAGAAGGTGCAAGCTTCTGGTGGCTCCCACATGAGGTCACTGATGTCTAGTAAGGGTTGGGTTGATCTCTCGGTGTTCTCTTTTGTGCGGATATTTTCATATCCCCTTTGGTGGGGATATTAATAGCCCCTTTCATTTTAAACCAGCAAAAAACTTGCAAAACCTAACATCTTTGAGGTTCCCACCCCTCTATCAAAGCTAGTCATCAAAGCATTAATGGTTGCAAAGTGGGGAAGACGGATGCATCTAGGGGCTTCCAGCCCCCTTCCATTAGGACACCATCTGTTTTCCCTTCTCCGCATTTTACTACACTGTTTCAGCTGCTAATACCTGCAATCAAAGAGCGGCTTGGCAGCATCGAGTCTGATGTTTACACCCTTTAGATACAACAGAGGACCCTCACCTGCAAATATTCTACCTGTGTCATTCTTGCCATGTGACTAACGGTCTGTATTTCTGCAGGGAAATGTAGGTTTGTCTGGCAAACCAGGTCAGAAGGTGAGTCTACGCAATGATTGCAACGCGTAAAGCATCGTCTCATGACTGATGTCTGTGCCACCCAAAGCAGCTTGAGTCAGTGGTGTTTTATCTTTGCCATGGGGCTAGTGTCAAAACGTAGGGAGTGTTCAAAAGCTGAAAGGTCTGAACAAATTTGTTGGAAACTTTGCTGGACTCTCCTTAAGACACACAGAGCCCTGCATAGAAAACAATGGAAAAATGCTCTTGCATCTTTAAAAAAATCTGCAAATCCTGACTTGTGGGATTCCCCCTAGCAAAGATTCAAAACTGGTCAAGAGAGGTCTGGAAAACATCCCAAATGCGGTGTTTGTTCAGTGAATCTGTCTTGCTGTGTATGTTGCTTAAACAGCGTTGCTCCCCAGGCTTGGCTGAGGGAGCATATGGATTTGGGAAGTGTTACAGCATGACAGGTAGCCCAGTGAACGGAATATTTAGGCTGAATCGGCTTCACTGGCATGGAGAAATTGGATGTCAAAAGAGATAAATGAGATGCATCCAAGACAGCATGTGTTAACAAGACGTGTTAATGCAGTTGCAAAGTAGAGAAGGCAGCAAGAGGTGTTTTGGGCTGGGAGAAGGCATGGTGAAGTGGTTGAGCGATGAGGAAGGTCTCTGTTGTACAAACCTAAAGCAGAGTAGACACGTAAGTACCCATCCTTGAGAGCCCAACTGACTTTACATGGAAATAGAAGTTAAAACATGGAGGGGGAACTGACCCTGTGTCCACACCACTCTCTCAAGACTGGGCGCATCTCCTGGGTCTCCACTAATGGGCCACCTCATTTGCGCTGCAAAGCTTCCTGGAGGTGGAGAACCTCAGAAGAGTCTGTCCTGCAGTATCTGGCAAGGCTCATCATGGAGTCTGAATGGATTAAATTAGAGAAGGATACTTTCCAGCCTGGCCCACTCAGCAAATACTGTAAGCACAGCCCTTCCTAGCACAGGGTAGATGCTCTGAGCCCAAGCTTGAACCAGGAGCGTGGAAGGAATTGCTTCGCCATGGGGCCTGGCATGCTGTCTGAATCTGCCCTGCAGTGTCTAAAGCGTGAGTACTGTGAAATGCAGGAGGAGGAATGTAACGCCAGTTTTGTTTTTTTTAGGGGGATATAGGTGTGAAGGGAGAGAAAGGTGAACCAGGATTACCTGGGAAACCAGGCGAGACCGGACTAAGAGGTAAAGATGTAAGTAGAAGCTAACAATCTGGTCAGATGGTCATGCTGGAGCCCTTGGAAAGCCAATCTGCACCAAGCTAACAACCCCAGGTTATGCCCTTGCAAGGGAAAGCAGGAACAAATGACAAGATGGGACCAGTCAAAAACATGCGTGTTACACTGGTTGGTGAAAACACGGGTTTCGGCACTACAGTGGTCAACAAATGAGAATGGACAAACTACCTTTATTAAGGCATGATGGTTTGCTCATCAAGGGTTCTAATTTCTCATTTGTTCTGTCCGCTCTGTCATTGCAAGTGAGGAGGTAGATCCTTTGCAGGTTGTCATTAGGTCGTGCTTTTGGCTACATTTCAGGGCAGAATCTCTTTACCCTTGGTCCAGGGTATGTGGCACTATTGTGTTTGTTTTACAATGCCTGGACACCACATTTCTTATTATTCAACACCATGTTGTTTTGTCATTGAGTCACATCTGCCTGACGTGCAGGGAACTAGCATGGTGCGCCGCCACAGCAGCCCTGAAGAGCTTTTTGGGTTTAGGGCATAATAGTTCCCTCTTACGATCAAACAAAGTGGCCCCTCACAAAAGGATCGTAACTGGCTTCTGGAAAGCCTCTCCTAACCACGTTCAGTGAAGACCTTTCTTCAGTTCAAAGGGCTGAGTAGATCCCTGGACATCGAGTGAAACAGGAACACCAAGGGAAGGCTTGAAAAAAAAGAAGCATCCATGCTTCTGATCCTGAAGCCCTGCTGCCCAACACCCCTAGTTTCAGAGTCACCAGTGATTTCACAGAATCATAGAATGGTTAGAGTTGTAAGGGACCTTAAATATCATCCAGTGCCACCCCCTGCCCTGGGCAGGGACACCTCCCACCAGCCCAGGTTGCTCCAAGCCCCGTCCAACCTGGCCTTGAACCCCTCCAGGGATGGGGCAGCCACAGCTTCTCTGGGCAACCTGGGCCAGGGGCTCACCACCCTCACAGCAAAGAATTTCTTCCCAATACCTCATCTAAATCTCCTCTCTTTCCATTTAAAACCCTTCCTCCTCATCCCATGGCTCCCCTCCCTGCTCTAGGGTCCCTCCCCAGCTTTCCTGGAGCCCCTTTAGGGACTGGAAGGTCTCCCCGCAGCCTTCTCTTCTCCAGGCTGAACCCCCCCAGCTCTCTCAGCCTTATTTTGAAATAACACCTCTTAACCCGAGTAAGAAATTAGGGTAAAAGAACTTGGTCACAGGTTGAAATGTAACTGAGCACTTTTGCATTGTGTTGTAGGGAGAACCAGGGCAGAAAGGCACCTCTGGGACCAAGGTAATCAATGGGGAGCCCACACCTTCCAGAATTACATAGGTACCAAACACAGCAGGGTCACTCACAGCCGGAGGTGTGGGTACAGAGGTATAGGAGAAGGGCTGCACTGAGTTAGAAAGAAGGTCTATCCATCCCAGCATCTCACCTGAGAGTGACCAACTTCCCTGGAAGTCCTGAGAACAATGCAAAAGCAGGATGTCCTGTTTGAGAGTTGATATCTTACGGGTTTGATAGCTCTTGGTAGATTTTCCTGCCGTGAATTTAGTCACCCCACATAAACTTTTAACAACCTCAACTGCCCTGGGCAAAGCATTGCACAGGTTCGTTCAGCAGCAGCAGGACAAACACCCGCTTTGATTTGTTTTGAAGCTGACCCCTGCTCATTTTATTTCCTGTTGACTTGTCCTGGGGTTAGATGAGACTATGAAGAATCCCCTTCGTCTTGCCCTTGGCTTTTCTTTCTCTTATTTTGGCTTTGGTTTCATCTTCCAAAGCTAAAGGCTGAAAAAGAAAGGCCAGAAAAGAACTAAACTGTGGGGGGTTTGGGAGATCGTTCTTTATGATCTGCAGCAGATGCAGAAAAAAGATTGCCGCAAATAATAGTGGTGTTTGATCATGGAATCATAGAATTGTTAGGGTTGGAAGGGACCTTAAAGATCATCTAGTTCCAACCCCCTGCCATGGGCAGGGACACCTCCCACTAGATCAGGTTGCTCAGAGCCCCGTCCAACCTGGCCTTAAAAACTTCCAGGGATGGGACTTCCACCACCTCTCTGGGCAACCTGTTCCAGTGTCTCACCACCCTCATGGTGAAGAACTTCTTCCTAACATCCAGTTTGAATCGTCCCATCTCTAGTTTTAATCCATTCCCTCTAGTCCTACCATTACCCGACATCCTAAAAAGTCCCTCCCCAGCTTTCTTGTAGGCCCCCTTAAGATACTGGTAGGCCACTAGAAGGTCTCCTCGGAGCCTTCTTTTCTCCAGACTGAACAACCCCAACTCTCTCAGTCTGATGGAAAAAACCTAAATATTTCTTTCCTGGGTGAAAAAACATAGGGGAGGTGTAGCATTTCCTTTTTTTTACTTTACTTTTTTTGCTGCTGGACATGCTCTATTTCTGATTGCTTCTCCAAATCCTTTCTTGCAGGGGCCGCCTGGACTCCCAGGACGGCCTGGAGAGCAAGGGATAAAAGGCGATACGGGACAACCTGGAAAGGATGTAAGGCAATCCCTAAAGGAGAAATGGAGAGAGGGAGAATTTGGGATAGTGCAATGCCAATCAAAGAAACAACCATCTTTTTTTTTCTGCCTTATGGCCTGGGAGGCATAGAAAGCTCCCTCCCTCTCTCCTGGGGAGGGAGTCTTCTCTTCAAAGGGAAGATTAGGGCTGTTTCTCCCTTCTTGTGTGATTAGCCAGAGCACAGGATTAGCAGGACTGTGCGTTGGGGGGTTCTGAGTGTGAAAAGCTTCCCCAGCCCTACACTGCTGGAAACGAAACACTTAATACTGACTCAGTCTGATGAGGAAGGAAGGAAAACGATGCGCTTAGGTTCTGTCTGCCTGATCTCCCTCTAATAGCTTTGGAAAACAC